>NC_034180.2:10924898-11259898 GCF_002021735.2 Oncorhynchus kisutch
GGATGACTGCCTTGCCTGGTTCACCAATTACTTTGCAGACAGAGTTCAGTGTGTCAAATCGGAGGGCATGCTGTCCGGTCCTCTGGCAGTCTCTATGGGGGTGCCACAGGGTTCAATTCTCGGGCCGACTCTTTTCTCTGTGTATATCAATGATGTTGCTCTTGCTGCGGGCGATTCCCTGATCCACCTCTACGCAGACGACACCATTCTATATACTTTCGGCCCGTCTTTGGACACTGTGCTATCTAACCTCCAAACAAGCTTCAATGCCATACAACACTCCTTCCGTGGCCTCCAACTGCTCTTAAACGCTAGTATAACCAAATGCATGCTTTTCAACCGGTCGCTGCCTGCACCTGCATGCCCGACTAGCATCACCACCCTGGATGGTTCCGACCTAGAATATGTGGACGTCTATAAGTACCTAGGTGTCTGGCTAGACTGCAAACTCTCCTTCCAGACTCATATCAAACATCTCCAATCGAAAATCAAATCAAGAGTCGGCTTTCTATTCCGCAACAAAGCCTCCTTCACTCAAGCCGCCAAGCTTACCCTAGTAAAACTGACTATCCTACCGATCCTCGACTTCGGCGATGTCATCTACAAAATGGCTTCCAACACTCTACTCAGCAAACTGGATGCAGTCTATCACAGTGCCATCCGTTTTGTCACTAAAGCACCTTATACCACCCACCACTGCGACTTGTATGCTCTAGTCGGCTGGCCCTCGCTACATATTCGTCGCCAGACCCACTGGCTCCAGGTCATCTACAAGTCTATGCTAGGTAAAGCTCCGCCTTATCTCAGCTCACTGGTCACGATGGCAACACCCATCCGTAGCACGCGCTCCAGCAGGTGTATCTCACTGATCATCCCTAAAGCCAACACCTCATTTGGCCGCCTTTCGTTCCAGTACTCTGCTGCCTGTGACTGGAACGAATTGCAAAAATCGCTGAAGTTGGAGACTTTTATCTCCCTCACCAACTTCAAACATCAGCTATCTGAGCAGCTAACCGATCGCTGCAGCTGTACATAGTCTATTGGTAAATAGCCCACCCTTTTCACCTACCTCATCCCCATACTGTTTTTATTTATTTACTTTTCTGCTCTTCTGCACACCGATATCTCTACCTGTACATGACCATCTGATCATTTATCACTCCAGTGTTAATCTGCAAAATTGTAATTATTTGCCTACCTCCTCATGCCTTTTGCACACATTGTATATAGACCCCCCCTTTGTTTTCTACTGTGTTATTGACTTGTTAATTGTTTACTCCATGTGTAACTCTTTGTTGTATGCTCACACTGCTATGCTTTATCTTGGCCAGGTCGCAGTTGCAAATGAGAACTTGTTCTCAACTAGCCTACCTGGTTAAATAAAGGTGAAATAAAAAAATAAAAAATCCTCTCTGGGCTAGTTGAAGATTCATTCATTAGCTTTTCTATCCTACTCAGCATGAATGAGATGAGTAGAAATAGTGTCTCAAAAGAGGGTCGGAAGTGTATTAAAATATACGACTACCCTGAGATGAGCTCTAACCCCATATCATTATGATGTTATTGTCAAACCTCAAACTACTGCGCAAACCCCCTTGTGTGTGTGTGTGTGTGTGTGTGTGTGTGACTGCGTGTGTGTGGAGTCATCGCGACTCAGTCTATTCATTTACACAACCATTTGATAACCACATCTTTCATGTCGCTCAAACACTTCTAATCCCAATCTGAAGAATCTCATTTTGGAATGTCTTTGCCCCCGAAGACAGACACTTAATTCCACCAGATGCCAAACCTCTCTCAAGTCTAGCCTCTTCCGTTTTCATAGAACATGGCAACCTATTCAGCCCTATGGGCCCTGGTCAGAAGTAGTGCTCTATAACGGGAATAAAGTGCCATTTGGGATGCAGCCTTAACTCGAGCGTGCTACGTTAACCTTCAGTCAGTAGTTACTTTGCTCCCGGGAAAACCAACAGCAAGCCAGCGGTCGTAGGATCTTGTGTGTGTGTGTGTGTGCCTTGTTTGGATTTTCTGAGGAGATTGTTTGGACAGGAGCGGCTGCTGGTGTTTAAAAGGGACAGAGATGTTGCTATATGCACGCACACTCAGATCCACAGAGATAAGGGAAGGAAAAATGGCTTGTTTCACTCCCAGCCCCAGTGAAGTCTTGCAGAATGCAGGTGGTGGTATCAATGTCTGTGGCACCTCAGCAGGAGATTCCGTGACATTCGTCTGTCTGTCTGTCTGTCCGTCCGTCTGTCTGTCTTTCTTAGAGATGGCACAAATCTTCATCGTCCAGCTCCTCTGTGCTGTATTGCGTGCACTATTTTACAGTTTCGTGTTTGACCCAGGTCTGATATGCGTGCACCTAAACATCTGGTTTCTGTCCTCCCGTTAGAAGGGGTGTGTGTTTTGTGGTGTGTATGTGTTTATTTTGTATGCCTCAAACCACCCATTCTTCCCATATGTTCCCAAGGGAGTTAGGTCGCCCAGTTAGTTTCAAACGTTGTGTACTCTCATCCACTAACCTGAAGCTTATAAATGAATGAATTATGCAACAGGTGGGTCTAATCCTGGTTGCTGATTAGTTAACACCGCATTCCAGTCGTTGTCTATTCCACAAGTAACCACCTGCTAAGGATATGATGAAATATACTCTCATCAACCCAACCATGCAATTTTAAACTTGATCTCCACTGTAAAAACATGTCCCCTTTCTTTTAGACTACAATTTGGTTTTCAACAGCAGCAATTTCTATAAAGCTTGCTGTCTGTCTGACCTTTTTCAATATTGAAATTTGATCTCCACTGTCGCATTTGAGGATTAACGTGTCAGGATGAGACCTCTTTTCTCAGCCAGTGGAAATCATGAATAAGCATAATATTTGTGGACACATACAAAGAAATGTCAATAGAAAAACGGGCCAAACGAAACGAAATGCAGCTAGTTTGCTGTGTTTCCAGTTTGAAGTGATTGTGCTAGCTGTGTAGTTGGCTAGCACCTCTGAACATTGTCCTGACGAGAGAGCACATTTTCTATGCCGGGCGAAATCGCTCCTCATTAGCTCATTGTAAATTTCACTACAAATAAATGTCACTACAAAACAGCCTGAACAAATGCAAATGCAGCTACTTTGCTGCTATTCTGTCTGCACTATTTGGACACGACTTTGTTAGCCGTAGTTGGCTAGCGAGCAACCAAGGGATATGAACGTTGCCAGGCAGCATGGCAACAGAACATTAGAATGAACGACTTGGATACAGAATAAAAGACTTCATGACTGGGTCGCGTCTTTGGCAACCTAACCGATCAAATGAACGACCAGCCGGCTTGGGTAGCAACCATAGATTTGTGTCAGGACTATATCTCGTGGAAGGATGAAATAGTATGAATAAAAAATGTTTTTGAATTGAAAATACATAAATCGTTATTTAAATATGTTGGTAACCAGTTGTATAAAAGTGATGACACCCTCGAAGCCGGTGTTTGGAGGATATATTGGCATGGTTTGCCGGCCATCGACTTTGTACCAATATTTCCTCCAAATACGGGCTTCTCTGGCATTGTCACTTAAATGCCTGTACACTGACAAATGCTGCAACAGTTAATATTGATATTATTATAGCAATTAATATTGCTTATTGTTGCCCAATAAACTGCAGCACCAGTCATCAGTGTGCAGGTATCGATCTAAATTTCATGACTTTTAGCCCAACTCCCTGTGTGTGCGTGTGCGTGTGTGTGTGTATGCACTCCCCAAACCATTCGGTGTCTCTTCTCGCTTCTCTCTACCAGGGAGATGACCCAGAGAGACCAGTCCATGACTGCTGAGCCCATATGTCTCTGGTCAGATTTAGTGTACTGATTTAGTTACAGTTCATATAAGGAAATCAGTCAATTTATATAAATAAATTAGGCCCTAATCTATGGATTTCACATGACTGGGCAGGGGTGAAAACACTGGGGAGGCAGGCCCAGCCAATCAGAATAGTTTTTTTTTCCCCCACAAAAGGGCTTTATTACAGACCGAAATACTCCTCAGTTTCATCAGCTGTCCGGATGGCTGGTCTCAGACGATCCCGCAGGTGAAGAAGCCGGATGTGGAGGTCTTGGGCTGGCGTGATTACACGTGGTCTGCAGTTGTGAGGCCGGTTGGACGTACTGCCAAGTTCTGTAGAGAAATGAACGTTATATTTTCTGGCAACAGCTCTGGTGGACATTCCTGCCGTCCGCATGCCAATTGCACGCTCCCTCAAAACTTGTGGCATTGTGTTGTGTGACACAACTGCCCATTTTAGTGGCCTTTTACTGTGCCCAGCACAAGGTGCACCTGTGTAATGAGCATGCTGTTTAATTAATCAGCTTCTTCTGTCATTCTGCCCCTGAACAAGGCACTTAACTCACTGTTCCTAGGCCGTCATTGAAATTAAGAATTTGTTCTTAACTGACTTGCCTCGTTAAATAAAGGTAAAATAAAATACAAATTCTTGACATGCCACACCTTTCAAGTGGATGGATTATCTTGGCAAAGGAGCAATAACAGGGATGTGAGATGTGAACAAATTTGTGCACAAAATGTGAGAGAAAAGGAACACTTCTGGGATATTTTATTTCACCTCATGAAACAGGGGGCCAACTTTACACGACCAACACTTTATGTTTGTTCAGTGTGTGTGTGTATAGGAAATACGGTACTTTTTGGGATGTAACCTATGTGTGCTTATGCACACCAGTAACCATCTGTCTCCTCTCCTCCTGATTCACCAGGGAGGTAACCCAGATAGACCAGTTCCTCCAGGAGACGGCGGCGCGGGAGGCCAACGCCAAGGTGCGCCTGCAGCAGTTCATCGAGGAGCTCCTGGACCGTGCCGACCGTGCCGAGAAACAGCTGCAGATCATCAGCAGCTGCGGGACCACACCCAACGGCAGCATGGGACGCTGCAGCCTGCCCGGCACCAACAAGGGCTCCAACAATGGACGCCAGGTGAGCTGATCTAAGACCAGTTTTGCTTTTGATTACACAAATGGTTAAGGTAAGCTGATTCTAGATCTGTAGCCTGCCAGGCTCTAAAAGAGCAACAAATGCCAAGTGATCTGGAGTTGAGAGAGGAAGTTGACCGTATAGTAGACAAACAAAAGTCAGATTTGTGTGAGGGCAGCCTAATGGTTAAGCGTTGGGGAAAGTAAGCTGATCCTAGATCTGTGTCTGGTGATCTGGAGTGGAGAAGAAGTTGCCCTGGATACTGATCTGAGGTCAGATTTGTGTGTGGGAACCTAATGTGTTGTACATTCCTTTAAATATAGTCCTTACATAATTAGTCAACATAACATAAGTCACTTATATAATTGGTTCTACAACTGAATATGTTACTTCCAGGTCAAATAAATGGGGTCATTTTTTGGGGGTGGTATTGGTATCTTTTAAATGATCGGTGACGAAAATAAATAAATGATTTTGGAGCGACATGAAAACAGGCAGTTTGATAATCTAACCTAGCATGTGGATGTCTAAGACCCAAATGGCAACTTATTCCCTACATAGTGCACTACTTTTGACCAGAGCTCTAGGGGTCCTTGTCAAAATTAGTGCACTATATTGGGAATGGGCAGCATCTTATCACTTGGGCTATTAGAAACAGGCAAGGCGGGCGTGTTGTGATACCTGTCGACTCACCACAATTTTGCTTTTAATTTGATCTGGGACGATAGTGAGTGTGTTAAATATTTATTAAACAGAAGGGCAGAGCGCTGGACTGTGAAGAGCGGAATTGGACAACGAAGGAGAAGAGGTGTGTGTGTGTGTGTGTGTGTGTGTGTGTGTGTGTGTGTGTGTGTGTGTGTGTGTGTGTGTGTGTGTGTGTGTGTGTGTGTGTGTGTGTGTGGCTGCTGGTCATGTCACCACTCTATTTCTTCATTTACCTCAGAGGTATAATTGGTTGTCTAGGTGTTAGTCATTACTACATTACTATTACTATAATGGGTGTTAGTCATTACTACATTACTATAACTATAATAGGTGTTAGTCATTACTACATTACTATAACTATAATGGGTGTTAGTCATTACTATATTACTATCACTATAATGGGTGTTAGTCATTACTATATTACTATTACTATAATAGGTGTTAGTCATTACTATATTACTATCACTATAATGGGTGTTAGTCATTACTATATTACTATTACTATAATAGGTGTTAGTCATTACTATATTACTATTACTATAATAGGTGTTAGTCATTACTATATTACTATCACTATAATGGGTGTTAGTCATTACTATATTACTATTACTATAATAGGTGTTAGTCATTACTATATTACTATTACTATAATAGGTGTTAGTCATTACTACATTACTATTACTATAATAGGTGTTAGTCATTACTATATTACTATCACTATAATGGGTGTTAGTCATTCCTATATTACTATAACTATAATAGGTGTTAGTCATTACTATATTACTATCACTATAATAGGTGTTGGTCATTACTACATTACTAATACTATAATAGGTGTTAGTCATTACTACATTACTATTACTATAATAGGTGTTAGTCATTACTATATTACTATCACTATAATAGGTGTTAGTCATTACTACATTACTATTACTATAATATGTGTTAGTCATTACTATATTACTATCACTATAATAGGTGTTAGTCATTACTATATTACTATAACTATAATAGGTGTTAGTCATTACTACATTACTATTACTATAATAGGTGTTAGTCATTACCTGTATTACTATCATTATAATGGGTGTTAGTCATTACTATATTACTATCACTATAATGGGTGTTAGTCATTACTATATTACTATCACTATAATAGGTGTTAGTCATTACTACATTACTATTACTATAATAGGTGTTAGTAATTACTATATTACTATCACTATACTAGGCGTTAGTCATTACTACATTACTATTACTATAATAGGTGTTGGTCATTACTACATTACTATTACTATAATAGGTGTTGGCCATTACTACATTACTATTACTATAATAGGTGTTAGTCATTACTGTTTTTTGGGATAGAGATGCACTCAGCTTTAATTGAAATGCTAAATAGGTTTTAGCAAATGATCAGGTATTTTGATTACAGGAATCAGTAGTGTCTGACTCACTTGATATCAGGGTTACCCTTGAGGCATGAGGAAATTCTGTGGGGGCGTTTCAGCATTTCCTCATGCCATTAGATATGCCAATACATAAAATATTGTATTGGTATTGATTCAGAATGCAGAAAACTTACAGTAGAGGTAATGATAACATGGTCCCATATTATAGACCAAAAGAAGGTAGACATTGTGATACTAAGCTCTCCCCTGCCATTTCCAATTCTAAAGTGCCATTTATCCAAGTCTTGTTAGTAAGAAAGAAGGGGCCAGTTTCTATCAGTTTTCCTTCCATCCATCGTTTCCATGGAGACACCAGTGGCTCTACTTGTTCTAGTCGTCCAGGTCAGGTGACAGTGCAGTAGTTGGTCTCTGATTCATCTTAGACACTGCATATTCTACTCTCCCTCCCTGTTATCTCTCCCATCTCTGACCTCTCCCACAGTTGACGGAGTTAAGTGAATGTGTGTTTCCCGCGCCGCCCAGATTCCCCACCATTGACCATGCACAACCTGCATCCCATCAAGCTCATTCATTACCCAGCCTGATGTAGCCTAGCTAGGCTTGTTGTCCCAACTGGCACCCTATTCTCTACGTCGCGCACTACTTTTGATCAGATCAGATGTATCTGGTCAAAACTAGTGCTCTATATAGGGAATAGGGCGCCATTTGGGATGCACTCCCTAGTCTCTGTTAGTGCTCTATTAAGTGGCTAAATTGTCAACATTTTACAGGGTTTGCGCTTAACCTGTGTTAAGAGGCTGTTAGACAGTCAGTGATGTGCAGTGGTGTTGTTATGATGCTTTTGAGGCTTGATTTGTATCCACAGTAGTCATCTTGTTTGTCTTCTTGTGCTTATGATTTGTTGTTTTCAGTGTTCTTGTGTCCTTGGCTAGGATATTATTATATTAAGGACATTTGGCATGCTATGGACAACAGAAAATACTGCATGCTGGCGCCCCGGCACATTGGCCATCCACGGTGCCCCTCCCTCCCTCCCTCCCTCCCTCCCTCCCTCCCTCCCTCCCTCCCTCCCTCCCTCCCTCCCTCCCTCCCTCCCTCCCTCCCTCCCTCCCTCCCTCCCTCCCTCCCTCCCTCCCTCCCTCCCTCTGATTCTGTTTGGGTAGTGAGTGAGATGGATGGGTGTTTTGCCTGCTTCCTCCCTTGTCTGTTTCCACTGGTGCTGGACCCAGACAGGGTTTTCTCTCTCTCGCTCTCTGTGTGTGTGTGTGTGTGACACACACACCTCAGTACATCTGCGATATATGGGAAGCCCCTGTAGGGAATTTGCTTGAAGGGAGGAGTAGAGCGAGAGAGTTGGCGAGAAGGAATCTACAGAGGGTAGTGAGAAAAGGGGAGTGGTACTGTAGATTTAAGGTATTTGGGGCGAGAGGAGAAGAGCAGGATAGAGGTACAGTCCAGTAGAGAGACTGGAGACGGCGTGAGTTCCTATACAGTAGATGAAGGGAGGGGAAGAGACATGGAAAAAAACAGAGGGAAGGAAGATAAAGGGAAATTTGGCAGGCACACGCCCAAAGCCTCCTGAATACCTTCGGCTCCTTGTGTAAAAGAGGGGGATTGCCAACCCTCCCTCCCTTTCCACACTCTGTCTGACCAGGGTGGTCAAAAGTAGTGGAATATATAGAGAATAGGGTGCCCTTGGGGACATATTCACTCTCTTTCAGACAACTGTGATTACACTTCCTTAATGTCTGCCAACTAGCTGCCATGTTTTTAGAGCCTCAGCCAATCACAGTTAATTATCCCTGAACCTCAGACATCACTCGCATACAGGAGCTTTGTAGTTTCCTCCAGTGTGTGGGTGTGTGTGTGTGTGTGTGCGCGTGAGAAGTGAGTATGTGTGTTGAAGCGATAGACTGGACTCCCACCTTTTCTCTTTTTTTATTCATTCGTCAATACCTTTCATTGATAGCAGAATGACTGTTTTTCCTGTTGTTATCGAAATGGTGAATTCGACATTTCCCAGAGCAAAGCCCTTTTTGAAAGTCAACTCTGATCCACTCCCACTCATTTTAGTCGTTCGTTTGGCTAACTAATTGGTCTCTTTGGTATTGTATCGTTGTGTGAAGTTGACATCCACGGTGGCATTTTCAAAATGGTGGACAGCCCAACGTTGACGGAGATGATGAACGAGGGGGGATTCTGCTGCCGTGTGGAACATGACGGTAACATTTGATCATGATGGAAACCAAACGAGGGTGGTCTATGGTGATTGGGCTAAGAGTGGCTGAGGGGTGGGATTAAAGAGCCGGCGTGAGTTCCTATACAGTAGATGAAGGGAGGGGAAGAGACATGGAAAAAAACAGAGGGAAGGAAGATAAATGGAAATTTGGCAGGCACACGCCCAAAGCCTCCTGAATACCTTCGGCTCCTTGTGTAAAAGAATGTGTTCGGTAATGTGTCATTCTTATGTGATTGCTGTATATAAAAGTACCATGTATATGTCAAATATATATATATATATATATATATATATATATATATATAGCTGAAAAGCTATAAAAACCAAAAAAGATATGTGTCCTCAGAGGGGGGTGGTGGTGGATGGGTGAGTAAAAAAATATAAATTAGAACTATTTGATCATGATGGACATACCACTATGATTTATTGATTGTCAAGTCCCCTCTTCCTGGTGCTGCCCCTTGTTGATACTCCATTGGGGGGTGGATCTCAATAGTGTTCAGGGGTTTCCTTTGCCAGACGGTTATTGTCATGTAAAGGTACGACGGGCTCAATGTAATTTACCGTTAATGAACATAAACACAAGCCGCTGACGCGTGCCGTTGTAACATCTACATTTGAAAAAAAGGCAAATAAATAATTTGAATATACAGTGGAAGTCGGAAGTTGACATCCACCTTAGCCAAATACATTTTCACAATTCCTGACATTTAATCCGAGTAAAAATTCCCTGTCTTTGGTCAGTTAGGATCCCCACTTTATTGTAAGAATATGAAATGTCAGAATAATAGTAGAGAGAATGATTTATTTCAGCTTTTATTTCTTTCATCACATTCCCAGTGGGACAGAAGTTTACATACACTCAATTAGTATTTGGTAGCATTGCCTTTAAATTGTTTAACTTGGGTCAAGCGTTTCGGGTGGCCTTCCACAAGATTCCCACAATAAGTTGGGTGAATTTTGGCCCTTTCCTTCACACAGAGCTGGTGTAACTGAGTCAGGTTTGTAGGCCTCCTTGCTCGCACACGCTTTTTCAGTTCTGCCCACAAATATTCTATAGGTTTGAGGTCAGGACTTTTTGATGGCCACTCCAATACCTTGACTTTGTGGTCCTTAAGCCATTTTGCCACAACTTTGGAAGTATGCTTAGGGTCATTGTCCATTTGGAAGACCCATTTGCGACCAAGCTTTAACTTCCTGACTGATGTCTTGATGATGCTTCAATATATCCAAAATTTTCCTCCCTCACGATGCCATTTTGTGACGTACACCAGTCCCTCCTGCAGCAAAGCACCCCCACAACATGATGCTGCCACCCTCGTGCTTCACGGTTGGGATGTGGTTCTTCGGCTTGCAAGCCTTCCCCTTTTTTCTCCAAATATAACAATAGTCATTATGGCCAAACAGTTCTATTTTCGTTTCATCAGACCAGAGGACATTTCTCCAAAAAGTATGATCTTTTACCCATGTGCAGTTGCAAACCGTAGTCTGGCTTTTTTATGGCGGTTTTGGAGCAGTGGCTTCTTCCTTGCTGAGCGGTCTTTCGGGTTATGTTGATAGGATGAACCAGACTTGCGGAGGTCTACCATTTTTTTTCTGAGGTCTTGGCTGATTTATTTTGATTTTCCCATGATGTCAAGCAAAGAGGCACTGAGTTTGAAGGTAGGCCTTGAAATACATCCACAGGTACACCTCCAATTGACTGAAATTATGTAAATTAGCCTATCAGAAGCTTCTAAAGCCATGACATAATTTTCTGGAATTTTCCAAGCTGTTTAAAGGCACAGTCAACATAGTATATGTAAACTTCTGAACCACTGGAATTGTGATACAGTGAATTATAAGTGAAATAATCTGTCTGTAAACAATTGTTGGAAAAATTACACGAAGTAGATGTCCTAACCAACTTGTCAAAACTATAGTTTGTTAACAAGAAATTTGTGGAGTGGTTTAAAAACGAGTTTTAATGAAACCAACCTAAGTGTGTGTAAACTTCCTGACTTCAACTGTACACCATCACAATAAATCCATTATTTATTTTAGGCAGGTCTAAAGGAACATTATGATGTAAAGAACAGAACATGGGTTTGCCGACTACAGTCGTTTTGAGAAAGTTTTGAGAATGACACAAATAAAAATTTTCACAAAGTTTGCTGATTCAGTGTCTTTATATATTTCTGTCACATGTTACTTTGGAATACGGAAGTATAATTACGAGCATTTCATAAGTGTCAAAGGCTTTTATTGACAATTACATGAAGTTGATGCAAAGAGTCAATACTTGCAGTGTTGCATGCTGTCAGTTAAATTCTGGGCCACATCCTGACTGATGGCAGCCCATTCTTGCATACTCAATGCTTGGAGTTTGTCAGTTTTTGTTTGTCCACCCGCCTCTTGAGGATTGACCACAAGTTCTCAATGGGATTAAGGTCAGGGGAGTTTCCTGGCCATGGACCCAAAATATCGATGTTTTGTTCCCCGAGCCACTTAGTTATCACTTTTGCCTTATGGCAAGGTGCTCCATCATGCTGGAAAAGGCATTGTTCGTCACAAAACTGTTCCTGGATGGTTGGGAGAAGTTGCTCTCGGAGGATGTGTTGGTACCATTCTTTATTCATGGCTGTGTTCTTAGGCAAAATTGTGAGTGAGCCCACTCCCTTGGCCGAGAAGCAACCCCACACATGAATGGCATGTTGGCATGACACATGACTGATGGTAGCGCTCACCTTGTCTTCTCCGGACAAGCTTTTTTCCAGATGCCCCAAACAATCGGAAAGGAGATTCATCAGAGAAAATGACTTTACCCCAGTCCTCAGCAGTCCAATCCCTGTACCCTTTGCAGAATATCAGTCTGTCCCTGATGTTTTTCCTGGAGAGAAGTGGCTTCTTTGCTGCCCTTCTTGACACCAGGCCGTCCTCCAAAAGTCTTCGCCTCACTGTGCATGCAGATGCACTCACACCTGCCTTTCAGCAGACTGAAAATTGATATTTGTGTCATTGTCAACTTTTAGCCACGACTGTAAGGTATGTTATCTGGCTATGCGTCCTGTTGTAGGCTTGTTCATTTAGCTGTGCCAGTCCTGTGCCATTATTTTATATTATATGATTTTATAATAAGAAGAAATGTAATTGAACTTCGCTGAATAAGATCGAAAGGATATTTTTCCCATTCCATAGCGAGTGCGCAAATGAAGTGGCTATGTTGAGCATTAAAAGTGATCATTTTAAACAGGTCCTATATGCTAGATTTTGGGTTATTTGGCATCTTTAATTGTGAATGATCCAAACCTTACAATGTCTTAGAATCACATGGTGTGACAACCAATGCTTGTTATTTCTCTCCATGCATAAACCACTGTTTGAGGAGCATACAGCCTCTCGCTGTGGAACAGGTGATTTTCTGCCCAAACTCTGTATGCTATGGGCTCTCCAACCCTGTTCCTTCAGTTACCCAGTGCTTCATTTGGGAAACCAAGTGAAATCCGTTCGGGAGCAACGATAGTAACATGTTTTCTCAACACATATTTAAATAAACTGTTGACATTCCCAGACTCATGGATAGAAAGCGGAGCATACGGTAACCAGGATCCATAAAAATACAGTCCACACTCAAAGGCCATTTACTAGATAGAATTAGTTTCATTTTGCAGTATAGGCTAGACCAGTTATGTACCAAAGACATCTCAAATCAGTCTAACGGCACAATTGTCTTTTTTTTCGGGCTCATATACAGTATAGGCCTAATGGTTTAATCATCACCTTTAGAAAGCGCTGGCCATTTCATTGTAATGCTTTGAAACAACATCCACAGCGACCTTGTTTTCCGCTCCGCTTCTTTCTTCAAACTGATCAGTCCCAGTGAGGAGAGTTTGAAAAGCACACTACTCTTTTGATGATAAGTGTTTGATGTGATTTTCGATTTAATTTGCGTTGATGTCTGAGTGGTTAGAGGGACAATGGAGCCCTGAGTACTAGGCCATTAGTGACCCGATGGTCATTAGCGAGCTGGGTACTACCAACGCGTGTCCAGGGTGCATGAGAGGAGATTACCGCCGGTCATGACTCGTGTGGCCGGTATTACGGTCACAGCAACAGACCTAGGTGCGAATACTTTCTGAAGGCACTTGTAGATAAGATTGTGCTGGATGGAAAAGTAATCTGTTGATGCACCTCCATCACAACGTTTTCACCTATCCCACATACCTCAAATCAGTTTAGATGAAGGGAAAGAGACGAGAACATTTATATCTGACGAAGAGAAGTTGATTCTCGTTCTTTGATTAACTACACACAGTATGTTGTTATTATTACATTTGGGAATGTGAGTGTTTTAGCCAATCACCACCTTCATTGAGTGAGTGCTTTAAACCAATCAGCTCTTGGGCTTTGACTGAGAGTAGTTGTCCTCGTTATGGGTCGTATTTTAAAAGGTATCACACCTATACACCAGCATTTGAAGTAAGTCTGTTTTATGTGCTTCAGTTTTTAGTGTGTGTGTGTGTGTGTGTGTGTGGTATTTATTGGAAACATAGAGTAGATTGAAGAGAAACACTAACAGTGGGATGTGTTGTTGACCCTTGACAAACAAACTATCCTCTGAATATAACACAGCAGTACATAGTTGCAGGGCTCACCAATAGAATATTTAGATCTATTCAACATTCACTTGAAGTTATAGAACACAAACAGAGGAGTATTTTCACTACAATGTGTCAAGTCCTGTTTTCCTTTTTTTTGGAGAAGTATCAGAATTCAAGGAAACAGTTTAATGTATTGACACACCTGTCACTCTCCGCCCCCATCTCTCCTCTTTCTTTCCTTCCTTCCTTCCTTCTTTCTCTCAGAGGAACTCCAGTATCTCTGGGACGTCTAGGGGCATGTACCAGGTCTCTGACCGACGATCCTCTCCCAGCACCGGGTAAGCCAGTCCTCCATACGCTATCCCACACTGCACTGCTCTCCGCCACACAAACAAAGTAGCATAAACTTGCCCGTACACACTGATCTAAGGCCAGTTAAAAAATCAATAATGATGTAACCTTTATTTAACTAGGTACGTCAGTTAAGAACAAATTCTTATTTACAATGACAGCCTACCCCGGCCAAACTCTAACGACACTGGGCCAATTGTGCGCCGCTCTATGGGACTCCCAATCACGGCCGGTTTTGATACAGCCTGGAATCAATCCGGGGTCTGGAGTGACGCCTCCAGCTCTGAGATGCAATGCCTTAGACCGCCGCGCCACTTCGGGAGCCCAGAGTTGTGTCCCCTCCCCATGGTTGAGGTTAGAATAGAGGGAGATGAGCTGATTTCTAGATCTGTGACTTCCACATCCCATCTTCACCCTTCACTCTCTGCACTGTAAGTGGCTTTGGATGAGAGCATCTGTTAAAGGTAAGATGCAACGCAATGAACCCCCCCCCCCCCTGGTGCACTTAGGTACAGTGACTTGATGTGGGGCCCTATGCTTGGGGGCCAGTGGTCCAGCAGATGGATTCTGAGCACCAGACCGTGGCCTGAAGTGAGCCGGTGTGCATTTGACTGGGGCAACAATGACTCCGACCGAACTGGACTCCGTGTTGGAAGGTATCAGAGGGCACCCGCCAGGTAGTGTTGGTCCAGTACTGTGCCCTGGCCCTTTGACAGCCTCACAAAACACAACATCCTGTTTTCCTGCCGGGCGCTGAAGTGAGACCGAATCTGTCTGCCACGCAGAAACAGTAGGGGAATGTTCTGTCCTAGCTCTTGCCTCCCGCCACTATGCGTTCGCACTCACACCAAATGCACACAAGCGAACATGGCACACACACAGCCGAGGGGCATCGCCACTTCTCTTTGACACATGCTTGTAAATGACGGCGGTCACTGACAGTAAGGACTTAAAGTGTCAGTCCTGCTTTCTCAGGCCTGGCTGCCTCTGTGGGCACAGGGCAGAGAGAGTGAGGGGGAGCGATACAGAAAGAGAGGTAGAACCTGTTTATTTTTTTAAAAAGCTCTCTGTTGATGTGCACTTTTGTTTCGTTGTGTTCATGGATAACTTGTCATATTTGGTTCACCCCCTACACAGATTAGTGAACTATGTGATTATGTTGGGTGTGAGTAAACAAGCGAACATTTAGATTGGGATGAAATAGTAAGTTGCAGGTGGTTTTCGCCCTATTAATTTCTCAATTCTAAATGTCAAAGTTTCATCCTAACCAAGGATATGATTCAGCCCGTATGGTTTTCAGATCGTCACCGACTGATCTCCTCGTCTTTGCGCAATGATGCATCCTCATGTGTATTTTGATTTGAGTGGCTCACTGAATGGTCCAAATTCGACCCCCCCCCATCTCATGCATCTTGAGACGCCCATCTCATTCTCTTTCCTTCACTGCTGATCCAAACCCACCCACGCTGGCCTGCATCCCAAATGGCATCCTATTCCCTATTTAGCGCACTCATTTTGTAAATAAAAATGGAGTAGGGTGCCTTTTGGTACACAGCCCTGGAGCCCTAATGATCAAGCTCCGTATCACCATAGTATCATATCCACACAGAACATTGTGTATTTTTAAATGTAGACCTTTTCTGCATCGTTATGTAACTCTGTGTGTGTGTGTGTGTGTGTGTGTGTACGTGCGCGTGCGTGCGTGCGTCTGTGAGTGCATGTGTGTAGCTCGTGATTTTACCGACCTTCTGTCACACAACTTCCGCGCACCTCAGACGATGACATCGTCCCTCTTCGGCCGTCGTTTATTTTGGGGCGAGACAAACGTGAAGTCACACACACACTCCTCCCAAGCCTTCCCAAGTACAGTGAATCATGATGGTAGTTAGTCACGATTTATTTGTTCCAAATGCAGTGACGGAAGATGCTATTTAGCTGCTTGTTTGAGAAATAGATATTTGAACCTTTGCATATTTGGGTTTGAAAAATATCTTATTTTGATGCTTTATTGACGTGGTCTGGATAATTCGCACTGAAGTCATCGACTCCATTTTGCACCGAGATGGCTACTCTGTCGCTCATCCTGAGCCCCACTGTGCATTACTGGTCAGGAAACTGTACTTCCCTGTTATACACTTGAATAATGATCTGTACCCAATTAGCCAGCTCTGCTGATTTGATTCCACAATATTGATCCGACCTGTGGCTTTTATCGCTAAAGCCACCACTCCAATATAGGTTGTCTACCAAGTACCACCTTATTCCCGATACTAGGTATAGGGAATAGGGTGCCATTTGGGATTCAACCCAAGTCACAATGCCAAGTGGCCTCTCCTCTGCTTCTTAAGCGGTGTCACTAGGGTCTGTGTATGCATGTTCTACCGTAGTGGAGATGAGGTGAACACATGCACATTTGGGAGTATTCCATTGGTTCCATGGTTCCATGGTGCCAGGCAAGCTCAATCGAGCCCAGTACTATTTGAATCCAGTTCTGGTGTGGGATTTACCAGGTGCACCTCAAATCGCTATCTTCATATCAACATCTAATTATTTCACTGCAGGAGTCGTATAGCAGCTTGATATAATCGCCTAGACTGTTTTACATTCACTCTGAATTCAGGATGCATTAGCTACGGTCGCTAATTAGCTAGCTAAACCGCAGGATGGTTGTGTTTGATGTCAAAGTCATGTAGCGTGTGTACATGTCAGTGTCCAACAGCATCTCTGTTCGCTCGTCTCTCTGTCTGTGTGTGTGTGTGTGTGTGTGTGTGTGTGTGTGTGTGTGTGTGTGTGTGTACGCTGGCTGCCTTAGAAAAACTGCTGTATCCAGAAGCAGTCACTGTAGTCAATTTAGCCCCAAAGCAATCCCTCCCTCACTCCTCATGATCTAAATTGGTCGACTTCATATTTCATCGGAGCTTCAAGCACTTTTATGCTGAAGCAGTATCCTTCACTCTCCACTGATGTTATCCTACATTTTGAGATACAGTCTAAAATAGTTGTTGTTGCGCAGTTAACACATCTTGTCAGCGCCAAGAGTTAGTCTCTGTCCATACATGATGAAGAGGGAATGTGTTTACGGCTTGGCTTATGACCTCCAGAATGCCTCCCTCGGTTGACTAAAATCTCGACATCAGAAATGATTTCTGAAAAAGGGATAGTAGTAGACAATAATGCTAATGATACATTTTATATAGCGGAGCAGATTTTTATCCAATCGAAAAGTGCTTTACACGTAGGCATACATGTAATAAAGCAATTGGTTATATTGAAATGCGGAGGGACGGGAATGTACCACACTCATAACTACAGTATCTAGCTACAGTATCTATCTCAAATAATATGTAATGATATACCAACCTATTAAAAAGTTATCTTCCCATACATATCCTGTATGTCTACACCTGCTCGTTGAACATCTCATTCCAAAATCATGGGCATCAACATGGGGTTGGGCCACCCCTTTGCTGCTATAACAGCCTCCACTCTTCTTGGGAAGGCTTTCTGCTTGATGTTGGCACATTGCTGCGGGGACTTGATTCTATTCAGCCACAAAAGCATTAGTGAGGTCGGGCACTGATGTTGGGCGATTAAGCCTGGCTCTCAGTCTGCGTTCCAATTCATCCTAAAGGTGTTCGACGGGGTTGAGGTCAGGGCTCTGTGCAGGCCAGTCAAGTTATACCACACCGATTTCGACAAACCATTTCTGTATGGACCTCGGTTTGTGCATGGTAGCATTGTCATGCTGAAACAGGAAAGGGTATTCGCCAAACTGTTGCCACAAAGTTGAAAGCACAGAATCGTCTAGAATGTCATTGTATGCTGTGGCGTTAATATTTCCCTTCACTGGAACTAAGGGGCTTGAACCATGAAAAACAGCCCCAGACCATTATTCCTCCTCCACCAACCTTTACAGTTGGCACTATGCATTGGGGCAGGTAGCGTTCTCCTGGCATCCTCCAAACTCCGATTCGTCCGTCCGACTGCCAGATGGTGAAGTGTGATTCATCACTCCAGAGAACACGTTTCCACTGCTCCAGGGTCCAATGACGGCGAGCTTTACACCACTCCAGCTGACGTTTGGCATTGCTGATCTTAGGCTTGTGTATGGCTGTTCGGCCATGGGAACCCATTTCACCGAAGCCTGAAACTGTTGAAACTGTTGCTTCCAGAGGCTGTTTGGAACTCGGTCCTGAGTGGACACACTTTTTGTTGGAGTTCTAATTTTCCATGCAGTTGAAAGTTTCTGCTGTACAAATGCCTGGGGTCTCCACTTAACCCAGTAATAATCCAGAGCACAGGAGCTGGGTATAAATAGGAATATCCATGAAAATGGCCACTAGCATAAAATCTGCATTTCTTTTCCCTCTACTTTTTTCATGGTTTATATTACTGGTTTATATTAAGGGAATGATTCCTTCTGTTTTTCAGGTCGGCCTTTAAGCACTACAGTATATTGTAGTCGATTAAACTTGATTACCTTTGGTAAAATATATCATAAAAATAAAATAAAAAGGCTCTGTAGGTGCAATGATTGACAATCGCGTACACACATGTTGAGGTGTGTATGTGTCAGTCAATGTAGAAAGTGTCAAAATACCTTTTATATTCTCAATGCTACAGGGAGGGACATGTTTAATTGTGCCTCAGATTTTTGGGACATGTAGCCACTGCCCGAAGCTCCTGAAATGCATTCTGGGTATAAAAAAAGAGCTGTCCTTGAGGGGCACAGTGTTTCCAGCTGGGACTATGGCCAGAATCTTAGTCACTGCCAAGACATTAGTCACTATTCAAGTATGTCTACACAAACTTAGTTTAAGGGACACCTTCAAAAACAACCCAGACAAGTGTCACACCCAACCCTGTGCAGTTACAAGGTTTTAAAAAAACAAAACAATGTGCAGGTTGCAGATACATTTCATATTCGTTTTGGAAGTCGTTAATCTTACAAAGGTCTCAGTAAGTATTCGTCTATACTGAGCCGTGGAAACCATGGCAACACACTTTTGGGCTGTAGAATCATGCGGTATCAGGAAGTGACAACGTGTGGTGACTCCACTGCCACTTGTCCTCATCTCAGCCGATCACTGACCTGACAAAACAGATCTGGGACCAGGCTACAGTAACGCAGATGACCTATCTGATGGAACATGTGTAGAGTAATCTAATACTGTATACGTTTCAATGGTTTCTGTCTGTTAGTTGTCCATGTGTAATGTGTCCGCAAAAGTTGCTTTGAGTTTTTTTTTTTGAAGTGGTACCTCTGAGTATAACTCATCCCCTCTCTTCCGTCCACCGTCCACCCCCCCCCCCCCCCCCCCCCCACACCCAGAGCGTCGGGCCGGGTCAAGTCCTGCTCCCAGGGCACGGGCGGGGGCTACGACAGCGGCGACAGCGTGGAGATGCACCCCATGGAAGAGTGCCCCGAGGGCCAGTACTACCACGTCCAGTGTCGGCTGGGGGAAGGGGGCGGACAGGGAGGGGGCGGACAGTGCTACGAGAGGGCCGGGGTGTCCCGGAGCTGGGGGCTCCGCAAGCAGGCCATCCAGAACTGGCAGCGGCGACCCTACCGGAACAGCACGGAGGGGGAGGAGGGCGACGTGTCGGACGTGGGCTCCAGGACTACCGAGTCGGAGGCGGAGATGTGGGAGCAGCAGGAGAGGAGGGCCACCATGGCTGAGACGCAGCAGTCTGGAGCACCGAGACAATCTGGGTACCGCCAAGGCACAGGTAGGAATGGATAGGAGGCTAGGCTAAATTAGGCCGCTAATATTTAGTAAGAGGGAAGGCTAGGCTACGTTGCTAATCTTTACCTTGCTTCGTCACAGGTACAGTACGGTAGGAGGCTAGGCTAGGCTACGTTGCTAATCTTAATCTTTGTTGACTGGCCTTTAGTTAGCCAGGTAGGAGGCTAAGTCTCTTACCATTATTTTATCCTGATTTATCCGTTGCTTGATTGCTCAATTGTTACTCAGCAGATACTTGTAATGTACTGGTGATTTACAGAAAGAATCAGTCATTTCTAAAGGGAACAGCTGTCACATGTCTGGCACACCGTATGACCCTGAGCCTGCCTACCATCCTGCCAATGGCACCTGCAGCACACACACACACAAACGGACAGTATCCCCCCACACACACACACACACACACACACACTGTCCTGCGGCCCAGGCTAACAGTAGTCAGGTCTGTCAGAGAAGGGCAGAATGACGGTGGCTGGTGTGAAACTGGGTCATGGCAGTTCTAGTCCCAGGTGTTCCAGGGTAAGGCTGTCCAGAGAACAGTGATGGACGACTAATGACCAGAGCGCTCCACAAACTGATTCCGAATCAGCCCAGGGCGCCCTGTCATAGAGGGATGACTTTTCACCAGACTGCACTACTCTCACACACACACTACCCAGATAGATCACGCATGAACAACCTCTAGGGTATTGTGTGTGTGTGTGTGTGTGTGGATGCCTTTCTGTGTGTGTGGACGCCTTTCTGTGTGTGTGGACGCCTTTGTGTGTGTGTGTGTGTGTGTGTGTGTGTGGACGCCTTTGTGTGTGCGTGTGTTTGTGTACTGCACCATTCCCAGAGTTCTATACTGTTATGCGACAGTATGGCTGAACTTTCTCATATTGATAGGACCATAGGGCTCTCTTCAAAAGTTGTGCACTGCATAGGGAATGGCATGCTATTTGGGCCGGAGACATTGACAGTGTTGATGAGAGAACCAATGGATAAACTATTCTTTACCTTCACCACTCCTGGTTCAAACACAGGAAGCGTCTCTCTCCCTTAGTTACCTTCCCCAGCCAAGATCCCACGATTCCTGACTGGCGACCTCCATTTTTGTTTAGGAACACCTTGGTTGCGTCTCAAGTGGCATCCCTATTCCCGATTTGTGCCCTACTTTTCTACCAGGCACAGTAGAGAACAGGGTGCATTTGGGATCCAGACCTTTTGCACATGGCAATAGCCACAGTCAGAGAGACCAGGTGCATCATCGGAGAGAGTAAGGATGCTTCCCAAATGGCACCCTATTCCATATATGCGCCCTGGTCAAAAGTAGTGCACTATAAAGGGAATAGGGGGCCTTTTGGGATGTGGTCTTAACTAGGACAGAAGCCATTGAAACATGCCCATGGACACATTTTTGGACAAAAGAAAGATCTACCCTATTCCCTGTGGGTCCTTTTGGTTACAGCTACTTGGCAAAGGAGCTACTGTAAACCCAAACAGGCAAAAAAGCTGTCATGTTTGACACAGCCCAGAATGTCTGGTATGAGAATTCCAATTGGCACCACCAACATTACATAATATTACTTGTCATGTAAATTACATTTTATGCTCTGACATTGTCTTCCATATAAGATCCTCAAAGCGTTTGCCAGGGTTGAGTTTGAAATGGCACACATCAACGTATCACACGGTACGACTTAGCATGCACTGGTAGATCGCTAGCTGGCGTAGGCGGTGTGCCTCTTGCCGCGAGGCCTGTTGCTTCAAAAGCCTCCTTCGCTTCTTCTTTTCCAAGGCCAACAGGGATGACACGGGCGATGACTCATCACATGGATTGATGCCTGCTGGGAGAAATGGAAATGTGCTAGAGTTGGTTTGGTCACATGGTGTTGGCCAACACAGTACATCAATGGCAGATATTTGAATGCTCATGTCTGTGTTTGAGGGTGAATGCAAGAAGTCTCAAGTGGATCGCTTGCACCACATGGTGGATATTTTGTAGAATGCCACTAATATATTTTTGCGACTCAGGATGGCGTTTCTTTCTCCTCCACCTTTTCCTTCTCTGACTAAACTCCCTGCCTCCTCATCCTCCTCTCTTCCTCTCGCCTCCCCTTCTCCACCTTTCTCTCTTTTTTTCTTAACCCCCCCTCTCCTCATCCTCTCTTTTCTCCTTGCCTTCTGCACTTCTCTTTCTTTACCGACCCTCCTTCTCACCATCCCCCTCTTTTGTCTTCAACCCCCTCTCCCCCTCCATCTTTCTCTACCTACCTGACTTAATATCCCGGTCCCTCCCCCTCCACTCTCTTTTCCCCTCTCCACCTCTCTTTCTTCACCTAACCTCTATCCTTTTCTCTCTTTCCGACCCTGCAGGCCGTTCCGAGGGGGGCTACCGCCACAACAAGCCGTGTCGCCACGACAAGAGCCCGTCCCGGTCCAACAGCGAGGTGATCAGCCCGGAGATACTGAAAATGAGGGCGGCTCTGTTCTGTATCTTTACCTACCTAGACACCAAGACCCTGTTGAGGGCCGCGGAGGTCTGCAGGGACTGGAGGTTTGTGGCCCGCCACCCTGCCGTGTGGACCCGGGTGCTGCTGGAGAACGCCCGCATCTCCTCCAAGGTAGAGGACCCGTACACGCGGAACGACAGACCAAACACACGTACACACCACAGGAGGCGGCTGAGGGGAGAACGGAGCAAAGGGAATGGCATCAACCACCTGGAGACCACGTCTTGGATGTATTTGATACCATTCCACTGATGCCCCTCCAGTCATTACCACGAGCCCGTCCTCCCCAATGAAGGTGCCACCAACCTCCTGTGGTACACACACATTATGCACCTGCACTCACGTGCACCGATTCTGCTGATGGTTTACTTGCAATAATTGTGATATGTGTTACAGTGAGGGCTTCGATCGTCTGCTAAATGACTAAAATGTAACTGTAATTTCTTCGTCCCAGTTCCTGAGTACACTGTCCCAGTGGTGCACCCAGACCCATTCCCTCATCCTCCAGAACCTCAAACCACGACAGAGGGGCAAGAAGGAGATCAAGGAGGAGTACCTCAAGAGCACACGGTGAGAGGAGAGGAGAGGAGAGGCGTGTGTGTGTGTGTCATGGACTGATTTCCTTCTGTAGAGCGAACAGCAGGGGTCTGCAGTACTCTCCCGCCTTCTCTTTTTTCATTCTCTCCTTCCCCTCTCCCCATTATCTCTCCTTCTCCTCTCCCCATTATCTCTCCTTCCCCTCTCCCCATCATCTCTCCTTCCTAGTCTATATACCGTAGCAGGTTGAGAATGTGTGAGAAAGCCCCAGGCTCTATCTCATTCCTGACATTGTGAGTGTTTGTGAATGTGTGTATGCACTGCCTTGTATGAGTGTGTGCACACTGTAATTGCATGCTTGCTCGCGTTATCCCTCCTTAGCCTTATGAATACGTTTTAGTACATCATTTTTCTTGACTCTCTTGTTCAGCGCAGCATAATGCCATGCATTATTAACATTCTTACTGCTTAGACAGACAAATCCAGAGGCATACATAGCTGCAGTGCCTTGTTAAACTCAAGGACAATACTCATTCCGCACTGAGTAATTGGTTATTCAGCAACAGTGGTTGTTCCTTTATTAACTTGTCTGTCTCTCTCTCTCTCTCTCTCTCTCTCTGTTTTTCTGTCTGTCCGTCTCTCTCTCTCCTCTTGCTCTTTCTCCCTCCAGTGGTTGTCTGGAGGAGGGCCTGGAGTCCTTGCTGAAGGCTACAGGAGGGAACCTGTTGATCCTCAAGGTGTCTCATTGTCCCAACCTGCTAACTGACCGCTCCCTGTGGCTCGCCAGCTGCTACTGCCGAGCCCTGCAGGCCGTAACATACAGGTACTACCACCAGGGGGCGATCACACATAGTAGAGTACAGTGTGTATATATAATACAGTACAGTATACATACAATATAGTACAGTTTACAGTGGATTTGGAAAGTATTCAGACTCCTTGACTTTTTCCACATTTTGTTGTAGCCTTATTCTGAAATTGATTAAATCGTTTTTTCCCCCTCATCAATCTACACACAATAACCCACGATGACAAGGCAAAAACAGGTTTAGACATTTTTGCAAATGTATTGGGGTATTGTGTGTAGATTGATGAGGGAAATGTTTTGTTTCATCCATTTTAGAATAAGGCTGTAACATAACAAAATATATACAATACAGTACTCGTCACTCCCTGTGGCTGGCCAATGCCTTGCCCCGCAGGCCGTCACACAGACAGGTTAGCTGACATCGTACAATTCATATCTATAGGCTCCACTTGAGGCTCCATTTGATTTTTATTACTTATTTTTTTAAATGTTACAATACAAAAAGTACACATACAAATGACAACATCATACAAACATCCACAACATTAACCCTGCCCAGACCCACTCGCACCCACCCATCTCTAGCGCCCGCATCACTTTATGCCACGTGGCCTCAAACGGCACCATTTTGTTTCTCTCCTAGCCCATACACATTAAATTTTTTTTGGATATAAATAATTTGACCTTTCCATTGCGTTAATGATGGAGGATTGGTTCATTTACATTTTTTTTAAGTATACATTTTTTTGGGAAAGATTATTGACTTTATTGTCCAACCCATCGGGTATCTCACAGGCACCCTCATATGTCATGTCTTGAAATATGCAGACAGACGGATTAGAAGTACATTTACATCGTAATACTTGTGACAGCCAAATGTCTAACTCCGCCCTCACTTTTGGACTTTAGAACATTCCCAGAAGGCATGAATTATTGAGTCACTATTAGTTTTACACTTTAGACATGACTCTTCCGTTGTGCTGTAGAGTTAGAATTGTCTCTTGTATAACGAATTATACAACAGACATTTTATACAAGAAGCATTATTTTATACTGAATTAAATGTACATTTGTGTTAACCGTAGTCTTGTTAATTATGTTCCAACATTCCCTCCGTCTTGTGCCAGTATCAGTTCTTTTTAAATCTTGGTTCCAATAGTTTATATATTTTTCTAAGAGATTATCAGTTGGATAGGCTCTCTGCAAGGTTTTGTGTAGTTTACCTATCATATGAATATCCTTTTCTGACCAATAGGATTCCCTCAAGATTGCTCTGATATCCAAAAGATTTCAAGATGTTTTCAAGATGATTTCAAGATGTTGTAATATAAACTTTTAAGTTGCATGTATTTGAAAATATCTACATTGGTCAATCCAAAATAGCTTTTTAAAGCTGTCATGGAAATAAATGTATTTCCTATTACCAAGTCATCTATGGTTTCTATGCCTTTTAGTTTTTTTCAATGTGGACCAATTTATCTGTGAATTCTGGAAAGCTATCCAAGGGTTGTTCCATAAGGTTGTGTTTTTAGGAAGTGATATTGGTTCTTGTAGAATCCGTTTAGTTTTATTCCATATTGTTATAGTGTTCTTAATTGTTAAGTTATTCACGTAATAACCATTTTCCTTTGAAAATAGACACGTAAAAAGATTCTGGTGATGAGCTGCGCATCTTCAATAGTTACCTATTGTTCCTCTTTAGTGAATAAGACTATATGTCACAAGTAAAAGCCTTTGGCAGCCATTTGATACCATTCCAAGTCTGGAAGGTTAAAACCACTCTCAGACATAGTAAGATGTAAAACTTTCCTTTATATTCTATGAATTAGTGTTACCAAAATTAAATAC
Organism: Oncorhynchus kisutch; assembly: GCF_002021735.2. Classification (NCBI taxonomy): domain Eukaryota; kingdom Metazoa; phylum Chordata; class Actinopteri; order Salmoniformes; family Salmonidae; genus Oncorhynchus; species Oncorhynchus kisutch. Next base: position 10,950,597 of record NC_034180.2, read on the forward strand.
AAAGCTTTTATAGAGGTTTATTCTATCTGTAAGATTTATGGGAAGACAGTTCAATTTAATTAGATCTGTTTTCATACTGTTCAGTAATGGAATAAAGTTATCCTTCTATTTGTTGTCACGTAATTAAGCATTTCATATTTTTTGTGGTCCACTTAAAGATGGCTGTAAATCATGAGTTTAAAAAAATATATATGTTTATTGCATTTATTTAGTTTGTCCACGTTAATTGTATTTCCTGAGATTTTAGAGTATTCAAAAAATATATTTTGAAATCAATATCGGTCAGGTATGTCAGGAGATCAGCTGCAAATAAGTTTAGTGTATATTCATGTTTACCAACACTGATACCTGTAATGTTTGGGTCCTGTCTAATTATTTTTGCAAGCAGTTCAATTGCCAGTGCAAAAAGGAGGGGGGAAGGGGACATCCCTGTCTTATGCCCCTTTCTAAAGAAATTTCATCACATGAGGTATATTTTGCTTTAGGACATTTATATATTTATTTCATTTGTTTTTTTTCTGCTGTTAGGCCCTAAATCTTAGGCTACACACTAACTATGCTCCAATTGGATATTGTCTATCCACTGAGGAAAAAAGAACAATGTCGAGTTGAATTCTATAAGAGAAAAGCTGCAAAACGGAGAGTTGAACAATCAATAGAAGGGAGGACCAGAACAATAGCCTAATGTTCGGGAAAGATTTGGTGAAGAGGATGATGACAGTGTTATGTGATGATTGCGAGGCACTATACAAATTTGACAGTTAGAGACCATCTATAAAGGTGCTATTTTTATCAGCATCATTAAAGCTGATAGTATTTCAACCACATAAAATATGCATTCAAGTGGAACTGAAATCTTATCAGAAATATGTTGGGTAGTATTCATACCTTTTTTAATTTCCTTAAAACCGGTCAAACGTAAATTTTGCATCCCTAAACGTCTTTGCTGCGCAAGAGAAGCAGAGATGAAAGAACTTTAACGACGTCAACTAGATTGAATAATTTATTCTATCGATTTATGAGTCTGGTGACCAAGGGTTTATTTTGTATTTTACGGCAACAATTAATGACCGAGGAGAAGCTGCACATGTATCTAATTATAGAAAAGTTGACTAACAAATAGCGTACCAAAATGTGGGAAATTCTAAGCAGAAACATTGGCCTGTCTCTGACTGTGCATTGCATTTTCTATATTTGCGGGTTAGGGCCGAGTGCGGGCCTAAGATTTTCACTTTAACACATACAGTTTGAGACCCCTGCTATATATTATGAATGGGTGTCTAGATGATTATACCATGAAGTATAGTGAATTGGTGTTGTTTTTTGTTCTAGGAGTGCCACAGACCCTGTAGGACAGGAGGTGATCTGGGCTCTAGGAGCCGGCTGTAGAGACATCATCTCTCTCCAGGTGGCACCACTACATCCATGGTGAGAGGCAACTCTCTTAGCACACATTTATTTTTATGAATACCGTTAGCACATCTATTGTAACGTACCTCGCTCTTTCTCCTCCAGCCAACAACCGGCTCGCTTCAGCAACCGATGCCTGCAGACCATTGGCCGATGCTGGCCACACCTCAGAGCCCTGGGCGTGGGCGGGGCAGGGTGTGGCGTTCAGGGACTAGCCTCATTGGGTGAGTAAATTCAATTTGGATAAATATCTCATGAATATTAAATCTCATTGGTCATTTTAATAAATAAACTGATATAGGGACTATTCTTTCAGAACAAAGAAACAATTTGGATTGAAGTGCTTTGGATGGTTCATATCAGAGGTCTTTGTTGATGGACAGAACTTTGTCCTTCAAGGGGTTATTTGTCACATTTAGAAATATTTGTTATTTTTCTTAGGAACAAAACATTCTGATTTATTTCTGTCCCATCCACACAGATGGAAAGTGGGATGCGTGCGACTGCAAATACCCTCCCAGTCAGAAGGAAATAACCCAGCTATTGAGTTCCTACTCACGATTCACAGCATGCAGGAACAGAGGGAGGAAATTACTTTTGTGGCTAGTTGAGAAACGGCTGTCTTGGTGGCCTGTCTGTTTATCAGTACATGGGCTGAGTGAGGATGAGGGGTGGCAATAGGAAAGGACATTGAGTGCCTCTCAAATGGCTCCCTATATAGTGCACTACTCTTGGCGAGAGCCCTACAGTGCCTTCAGAAAGTATTCACACCCCTTGACTTTTTCCACATGTTTTTGTGTTACAGCCTGAATTTAAAATGGAATACATTTAGATTTTGGTTCACTGGCCAACATAATGTCAAAGTGGAATTATGTTTTTAGAAATGTTTACTAATTAATAAAACATGAAAAGCTTACATGTCTTGAGTCAATAGGTATTCAACCCCTTTTTTATTGGAAAGCCCAAATAAGTTCAGGAATCAAAATGTCAAATCAAATCAAATTTTATTTGTCACATACACATGGTTAGCAGAGATGTTAATGCGAGTGTAGCGAAATGCTTGTGCTTCTAGTTCCGACAATGCAGTAATAACCAACAAGTAATCTAACTAACAATTCCAAAACTACTGTCTTATACACACAAGTGTAAGGGGATAAAGAATATGTACATAAAGATATGAATGAGTGATGGTACAGAGCGGCATAGGCAAGATACAGTAGATGGTATCGGGTACAGTATATACATATGAGATGAGAATGTAAACAAAGTGGCATAGTTAAAGTGGCTAGTGATACATGTATTACATAAAGATGCAGTAGATGATATAGAGTACAGTATATACGTATGCATATGAGATGAATAATGTAGGGTATGTAAACATTATATTAGGTAGCATTGTTTAAAGTGGCTAGTGATATATTTTACATCATTTCCCATCAATTCCCATTATTAAAGTGGCTGGAGTTGAGTCAGTGTGTGGCAGCAGCCACTCAATGTTAGTGGTGGCTGTTTAACAGTCTGATGGCCTTGAGATAGAAGCTGTTTTTCAGTCTCTGACCTCGCCTTCTGGATGATAGCGGGGTGAACAGGCAGTGGCTCGGGTGGTTGTTGTCCTTGATGATCTTTATGGCCTTCCTGTAACATCGGGTGGTGTAGGTGTCCTGGAGGGCAGGTAGTTTTCCCCCGGTGATGCGTTGTGCAGACCTCACTACCCTCTGGAGAGCCTTACGGTTGTGGGCGGAGCAGTTGCCGTACCAGGCGGTGATACAGCCTGCCAGGATGCTCTCGATTGTGCATCTGTAGAAGTTTGTGAGTGCTTTTGGTGACAAGCCGAATTTCTTCAGCCTCCTGAGGTTGAAGAGGCGCTGCTGCGCCTTCTTCACGATGCTGTCCGTGTGGGTGGACCGATTCAGTTTGTCTGTGATGTGTATGCCGAGGAACTTAAAACTTGCTACCCTCTCCACTACTGTTCCATCGATGTGGATAGGGGGGTGTTCCCTCTGCTGTTTCCTGAAGTCCACAATCATCTCCTTAGTTTTGTTGATCCAGTGTTGAGGATCAGCGGGGTGGAGATGTTGTTGCCTACCCTCACCACCTGGGGGCGGCCCGTCAGGAAGTCCAGTACCCAGTTGCACAGGGCGGGGTCGAGACCCAGGGTCTCGAGCTTGATGACGAGTTTGGAGGGTACTATGGTGTTAAATGCCGAGCTGTAGTCGATGAACAGCATTCTCACATAGGTATTCCTCTTGTCCAGGTGGGTTAGGGCAGTGTGCAGTGTGGTTGAGATTGCATCGTCTGTGGACCTATTTGGGCGGTAAGCAAATTGGAGTGGGTCTAGGGTGTCAGGTAGGGTGGAGGTGATATGGTCCTTGACTAGTCTCTCAAAGCACTTCATGATGACGGAAGTGAGTGCTACGGGGCAGTAGTCGTTTAGCTCAGTTACCTTCGCTTTCTTGGGAACAGGAACAATGGTGGCCCACTTGAAGCATGTGGGAACAGCAGACTAGGATAGGGATTGATTGAATATGTCCGTAAACACACCAGCCAGCTGGTCTGCGCATGCTCTGAGGGCGCGGCTGGGGATGCCGTCTGGGCCTGCAGCCTTGCGAGGGTTAACACGTTTAAATGTTTTACTCACCTCGGCTGCAGTGAAGGAGAGGCCGCATGTTTTGGTTGCAGGCCGTGTCAGTGGCACTGTATTGTCCTCAAATGGGGGCAAAAAAGTTATTTCGTCTGCCTGGGAGCAAGACATCCTGGTCCGTGACGGGGCTGGTTTTCTTTTTGTAATCCGTGATTGACACAATGACACAATTGACACAATGCCCACTTAACCCGGAAGCCAGCCGCACCAATGTGTCGGAGGAAACACTGTACACCTGGCGACTGTGTCAGCGTGCATTGCGCCCGGCCCGCCACAGGAGTTGCTAGTGCGCGATGGGACAAGGACATCCCTGCCGGCCAAATCCTCCCCTAACCCGGACTACACTGGGCCAATTGTGTGCAGCCCCATGAGTCTCCCGGTCGACGGCCGGCTGCAACAGAGCCTGGACTCGAACCCAGAATCTCTAGATGTTTAATATGATTTTCGAATGACTACCTCATCTCTGTACCCCACACATACAATTATCTGTAAGGTCCCTCAGGTTGAGCAGTGAATTTCAAACATACACTACATGACCAACTGTATATGGACACCTGCTCAAACACCTCAGTCCAAAATCATGGGTATTAATATGTAGTTGTTCCCCCCTTTGCTGCTAAAACAGCCTCCACTTTTCTGGGAAGGCTTCCCACTAGATGCGGAGACTTGCTTCCATTCAGGCATGAGCAATGGTGAGGTTGGGCATTGATATTGGCCGAGTAGGCCTGGCTCGCAGTCGGCATTCCAATTTATCCCAAAGGTGTTCGATGGGGTTGAGGTCAGGGCTTTTTACAGGCCAGTCAAGTTCCTCCACACCGATCTTGACGAACCATTTCTGACCTCGTTTTGTGCACAGGGGCATTGTCATGCTGAAACAGGAAAGGGCCTTCCCCAAACTGCTGCCACAAAGTTGGTAGCACAGAATTGTATAGAATGTCATTGTATGCTGTAGCGTTAAGATTTCCCTTCACTTCAAGGGGGCTAGCCTGAACCATGAAAAACAGCTCCAGACCATCATTCCACCTCCACCAAACTTTACAGTTTGCACTATGCATTGGGGCAGGTAACGTTCTCCTTCCAAACCCAGATTTGTCCGTCGGACTGCCATCTGACGCCTGGCAATGCGCATGGTGATCTTAGGCTTATGTGAAGCCGCTCGGCCATGAAAACCCATTTGATGAAGCTCCTGACGTACATTTCTTGTGCTGACGTTGTTTCCAGAGCCACTTTGGAACTCGGTAGTGAGTGTTGCAACCGAGGACAACCGATTTGTACGAGCTTCAGCACTCAACGGTCCCGTTATGGGCGCTTGTGTGGCCTTCCACTTCGCGGCTGGGCCATTGTTGCTCCCTAGATGTTTACATTTCACAATTACAGCACTTAAGTTGGCCGGGGCAGGTCTAGCAGAGCGGGAATTTGACGAACTGACTTGTTGGAAAGGTGGCATCCTATGACACGTTGAAAGGTCTTCAGTAAGGCCATTCTACTGCCAATGTTTGTCTATGGAGATTGCATGGCTGTGTGCTCGATACACCTGTCAGCAACGGGTGTGGCTGAAATTGCCGAATCCACTAATTTGAAGTGGTGTCCACATACTTTTTGTGTAAATATAGTGTAGCTTCAACCACAAAACCAGGAAGGTTTCCAATGCCTCGTAAAGAAGGGCACCTAATGGTAGATAGAAAAGAAAAAGACATTGATTATCCCTTTGAGCATGGTGAAGTTGTTAATTACACTTTAGATTGTGTATCAATACACCCAGTCACTACAAAGATACAGGTGTCCTTCCTAACTCAGTTCCCGGAGTGGAAGGAAACCGCTTGGGGATTTCACCATGATGCCAATGGGGACTTAAACAGTTAGAGTTTAATGGCTGTGTAGGAGAACTGAGGATGGATCAATAACATTGTAGTTACTCCACAATACTAACCTAATTAACAGAGTGAAGAGAAGGAAGCCTGTACAGAATAAAAAATATTCTAAAACATGTATCCCGTTTGCAACAAGGCACTAAAGTAAAACGTAAAAAAATTCACTTTGTCCTGAATACAAAGCGTTATGTTTGGGGCAAACACAACACATCACTTAGTACCACCCATAATATTTTCAAGCACGGTGGTGGCTGCATCATGTTATGGGTATGCATGTCATCGTCAAGGGAGTTTTTCAGGATAAAAATAAATGGAATAGAGCTAAGCACAGGCAAAATCATAGAGGAAAACCTGATTTGTCTGCTTTTCAACAGACACTGGTAGACAAATACACCTTTCAGCAGAACAATAACCTACAACACATGGCCAAATATACACTAGAGTTGCTTACCAAGACGACATTGAATGTTCCTGATTGGCCAAGTTAGTTTTGACATAAATTGGCTTGAAAATCTATGGCAAGACTTGAAAATGGCTGTCTGGAAATGATCAACAACCAACTTGACAGAGCTTGAATACGTTTTTTTAAGAATGTGGAAATGTACAATATATCCAGGTGTGCAGAGCTCTTAGTCGTACCCAGAAACACTGTAATCGCTGTCAAGTATGATTTGAATGTATTGACTCAGGGATGTGAACACTTATGTAAATGAGATATTTCCGTATTTCATTTTCAATAAAATTGCAAACATTTCAAAAAACATGTTTTTACTTTGTCGTTATGGGGTATTGGTTGATGATGGGTGAGAACATTTGTTTTAATCCATTTTTAATTCAGACTGGTAACACAACACAATGTGGAATAAACCAAGGGGTATGAATACCTTCCAAACACACTGTATGTGCCCTGGTCAAAGGTAGTGCACTATTAAGGGAATAGGATGCCATTTGGAAATCAGCCACTCTGATCAGTTCTCTCTCATCCTACCATCTAGAGCGAAACACGATGAAACACTTATCCCCCAAGATGTTGAATTGAATCATCAAAAAAAAAAAAAGATCATACAAATGGTAGAAACACAGTGAACATACTGTTTGGTTTTTGTCGGCTGGTTATGTGTGCTTTCGCCACGACCATCTCTTTTAAACTTACTTAGGTAGCATTGTTAAAGTTGTATTTTTATGTAAGCATTGCCAACACTTCAACCAATGAACAAACGTATATCAATGTGTGCTGGCCAGGTGTATATGACTGCTTTAGACTCTAGATGGGCTCTTTAGATATCTTACCCAGCACTTGAAAAATAATGGATGAGCAAATACCAAGCGTCCTGTCCAGGGGGTTTACTTGTGCATCTAGCTGCCTCACCCTACACAGTTACAGAAGATACTCTCCTGACCTGTGGGCTGTTCTGGTGCGGTCAATGCTACTTACATACTACTGACTAAGTTGTTGATATCAAAGGTATCTCGACCTCCTTCTTCTGCCCTCCTCCTCCTTTCCCCCTGTAGCGAGGAACTGCATGCGTCTGCAGGTGTTGGAGCTGGACCATGTGAGTGAGGTCAACCAGGAAGTGGCAGCAGAGGTGTGCAGGGAGGGTCTGAAGGGCCTGGAGATGCTGGTCCTCACCTCCACCCCGGTCACCCCTAAGGCCCTGCTACACTTCAACAGTGAGTACACCCTACACCCTACTACACCACACTACTGGGAGGGTCTGAAGGTTCTAGACCCCCCCCCCCCAAGGCACTGCTATACTTTAACAGTGAGTACACCCTACACCACCACACTACTGGGAGGGTCTGGAGGTTCAAGACCCCCCCAAGGCACTGCTATACTTTAACAGTGAGTACTCGCTACACCCTTATACACTACACTACTGGGAGGGTCTGGAGGTTCTAGAATCCCCCCAAGGCACTGCTATACTTTAACAGTGAGTACACGCTACACCCTACTACACTACACTACTGGGAGGGTCTGGAGGTTCTAGACCCTCCCAAGGCACTGCTATACTTTAACAGTGAGTACTCGCTACACCCTTATACACTACACTACTGGGAGGGTCTGGAGGTTCTAGAATCCCCCCAAGGCACTGCTATACTTTAACAGTGAGTACACGCTACACCCTACTACACTACACTACTGGGAGGGTCTGGAGGTTCTAGACCCCCACCAAGGCACTGCTATACTTTAACAGTGAGTACACGCTACACCCTACTACACTACACTACTGGGAGGGTCTGGAGGTTCTAGACCCCCACCAAGGCACTGCTATACTTTAACAGTGAGTACACGCTACACCCTACTACACTACACTACTGGGAGGGTCTGGAGGTTCTAGACCCCCACCAAGGCACTGCTATACTTTAACAGTGAGTACACGCTACACCCTATTACACTACACTACTGGGAGGGTCTGGAGGTTCTAGACCCCCACCAAGGCACTGCTATACTTTAACAGTGAGTACACGCTACACCCTACTACACTACACTACTGGGAGGGTCTGGAGGTTCTAGACCGCCACCAAGGCACTGCTATACTTTAACAGTGAGTACACGCACCACCCTACTACACTACACTACTGGGAGGGTCTGGAGGTTCTAGACCCCCACCAAGGCACTGCTATACTTTAACAGTGAGTACACGCTACACCCTACTACACTACACTACTGGGAGGGTCTGGAGGTTCTAGACCCCCACCAAGGCACTGCTATACTTTAACAGTGAGTACACGCTACACCCTACTACACTACACTACTGGGAGGGTCTGGAGGTTCTAGACCCCCACCAAGGCACTGCTATACTTTAACAGTGAGTACACGCTACACCCTACTACACTACACTACTGGGAGGGTCTGGAGGTTCTAGACCGCCACCAAGGCACTGCTATACTTTAACAGTGAGTACACCCTACACCCTACTACACCACACTACTGGGAGGGTCTGAAGGTTCTAGACCCCCCCCCCCCAAGGCACTGCTATACTTTAACAGTGAGTACACCCTACACCACCACACTACTGGGAGGGTCTGGAGGTTCAAGACCCCCCCAAGGCACTGCTATACTTTAACAGTGAGTACTCGCTACACCCTTATACACTACACTACTGGGAGGGTCTGGAGGTTCTAGAATCCCCCCAAGGCACTGCTATACTTTAACAGTGAGTACACGCTACACCCTACTACACTACACTACTGGGAGGGTCTGGAGGTTCTAGACCCTCCCAAGGCACTGCTATACTTTAACAGTGAGTACTCGCTACACCCTTATACACTACACTACTGGGAGGGTCTGGAGGTTCTAGAATCCCCCCAAGGCACTGCTATACTTTAACAGTGAGTACACGCTACACCCTACTACACTACACTACTGGGAGGGTCTGGAGGTTCTAGACCCCCACCAAGGCACTGCTATACTTTAACAGTGAGTACACGCTACACCCTACTACACTACACTACTGGGAGGGTCTGGAGGTTCTAGACCCCCACCAAGGCACTGCTATACTTTAACAGTGAGTACACGCTACACCCTACTACACTACACTACTGGGAGGGTCTGGAGGTTCTAGACCCCCACCAAGGCACTGCTATACTTTAACAGTGAGTACACGCTACACCCTATTACACTACACTACTGGGAGGGTCTGGAGGTTCTAGACCCCCACCAAGGCACTGCTATACTTTAACAGTGAGTACACGCTACACCCTACTACACTACACTACTGGGAGGGTCTGGAGGTTCTAGACCGCCACCAAGGCACTGCTATACTTTAACAGTGAGTACACGCACCACCCTACTACACTACACTACTGGGAGGGTCTGGAGGTTCTAGACCCCCACCAAGGCACTGCTATACTTTAACAGTGAGTACACGCTACACCCTACTACACTACACTACTGGGAGGGTCTGGAGGTTCTAGACCCCCACCAAGGCACTGCTATACTTTAACAGTGAGTACACGCTACACCCTACTACACTACACTACTGGGAGGGTCTGGAGGTTCTAGACCCCCACCAAGGCACTGCTATACTTTAACAGTGAGTACACGCTACACCCTACTACACTACACTACTGGGAGGGTCTGGAGGTTCTAGACCGCCACCAAGGCACTGCTATACTTTAACAGTGAGTACACGCACCACCCTACTACACTACACTACTGGGAGGGTCTGGAGGTTCTAGACCCCCACCAAGGCACTGCTATACTTTAACAGTGAGTACACGCTACACCCTACTACACTACACTACTGGGAGGGTCTGGAGGTTCTAGACCGCCACCAAGGCACTGCTATACTTTAACAGTGAGTACACGCACCACCCTACTACACTACACTACACTACTGGGAGGGTCTGGAGGTTCTAGACCCCCACCAAGGCACTGCTATACTTTAACAGTGAGTACATGCTACACCCTACTACACTACACTACTGGGAGGGTCTGGAGGTTCTAGACCCCCACCAAGGCACTGCTATACTTTAACAGTGAGTACACGCTACACCCTATTACACTACACTACTGGGAGGGTCTGGAGGTTCTAGACCCCCACCAAGGCACTGCTATACTTTAACAGTGAGTACACGCTACACCCTACTACACTACACTACTGGGAGGGTCTGGAGGTTCTAGACCCCCACCAAGGCACTGCTATACTTTAACAGTGAGTACACGCTACACCCTATTACACTACACTACTGGGAGGGTCTGGAGGTTCTAGACCCCCACCAAGGCACTGCTATACTTTAACAGTGAGTACACGCTACACCCTACTACACTACACTACTGGGAGGGTCTGGAGGTTCTAGACCCCCACCAAGGCACTGCTATACTTTAACAGTGAGTACACGCTACACCCTACTACACTACACTACTGGGAGGGTCTGGAGGTTCTAGACCCCCACCAAGGCACTGCTATACTTTAACAGTGAGTACACGCTACACCCTACTACACTACACTACTGGGAGGGTCTGGAGGTTCTAGACCCCCACCAAGGCACTGCTATACTTTAACAGTGAGTACACGCTACACCAGACCCGGTTCAAATAAAGATGTGCTTTATTGAACTTGATTTTCACAAAAGAACCAGTAGAACAATCCCAAAAGTGCAATCCCTGCCCATTTTTAGTTTTCCATTGCTCAAACAACGGCTCAAAGTGTTGAGTCAGCACCATTTTGAATCCAGGTCTGCACTTTTCTCATCCAGTCAATCATTTCAGAGCTACACAAGTGGCTAGGGCATAGGGGCTAGGGTTCTATTTGGAATTGGGTGGCGAGTCTGCTGCGTCCGTGTGAGGGCTGCACACCATCTCGCCCCTCCAGGTGTGTGTCGTAACCTGAAGTCCATCGTGGTGCAGATCGGGGTGGAGGACTACTTCGAGGACCCCAACAGCCCTGAGGCTAGGAAGCTGTTTGACGAGAGGGTGAACAAGCTGCAGGTAATTATAACGAGGCTTTAACTTCCACATCCCAATGAATCCCAATGCTCTTAAAAAGGATTGCATTTGAATCGTCTAATAACATTTACAAAGGGGGTGCATCTCAATACACTTATAAAGGGGACGAAACTCAATACTATTAAAACTCACTCTGGATCAGTGCTTTGAGGGCAAGTCCTGACTATGCCAGTCCAAATAATTTCCTGTCTTTGGGTTCTCCTGCCCACACTATACGTATCATTTATATGACTAAATCTGTAGTGTCCTTAGCAATGGTAAGGTGGGTGAGTGAGAGTAGTCTATTATTACAACTCAACCATACTGAACCGTACAATGACTCAAAACCAAGATCCCCAGATCAGCTGATCGTCCGGGGGATTCTGGAAAGAGGATGTGTGGCGTTGAGGGCGGTCGCACGCCCACGACGGGCGCCGCTCAGAGGTTAAGAGGAAGAACGCTTCGATATTCGCACTCTGAATTTTTCATCTATTGGGCCCTGGTCAAAAGTAGTACACTAAACAGGGAATAGGGTGGGCGTGTGAGCCTTCCCTTCTTCTGTGAGTCAGTGAGGAAGGTGTCCCTTTCTGGCTGGCGGATGCCCTGCTCGATTGCTCCTAGCCGTTAAGTAACGAACTCCAGAGAGCTAAAAGTGTGTTTGTAAATTCGGGCCCTGTTCATTTGTCACGGCCGTAGCCAGGCGGGGAAGAAGCAAAGCAAACATTTAATCAAACTCAATGAACCCTCGAGGGGGAAAAACCAATGAGTTATGTGTGTACTGTACAAACAGTGAAAACCACTATTCCAAGCCTAGGAACCAGCAGAGTCATTCATTTCTTACGTGTATACATGTGTGTGCGCAATGGTCTACAAACTTAGTTATATGCTTACTTTTCTGTTTATAAATACAGCTTCTCCCTGAGACACACTAAGCATATTTTAGGTTCACGCATGCTTAATAGGGCTGTGACGATACCAGTATCGCAATATTTTTCCCATGGCGAAAATGAGAACGCGAAGCAGACCGAACTCTTTAGTCCTTTAAAAACCTGCTGTATGTCAAATATAGTGTGCTAATAGTTTGGGAAATAAATACACGTGACTCTGAATGACAACGTAATGATGTTTGTTTCCAGCATTAGGGCTGTTTTCCTAAAGAAGTTGAAGCCGCTTTATGTTTTGCTTCCTTGCCATGATACTAATGAGTATCGCAACGCTGGTATCGTCCCGGCCCTAATGCTTAAATGCACTCACTCAGATATAAATAGATTGAGGCACGCTCATTCACACACACACTTTTTATGGTTCAACGGCCTCTAGAGAGTGTGTGTGTAGCGGTCTAACCCCTCTTTACCCTCCAGGGCTTGAAGAAGAGACCGGGCTTCTCCAAAATTCTGCACGTGAAGGCGGACATCCTCTGCTAACCCCATCCACCACCCAGAACCCCCAAAGAAAAAGGGTCGGCCATTTTGTTTCCAGACACACCAACACAACCGACCTAGTCATTTGTAACCCCTTGACGTGACGCGAGGACGAAACAGCCTGAAGTACCAGTCAGCCAACACACGCATGTAACTGAAGAGGAAATTCAGCAACATGATACTTTATTGTTAAAAATAAAAACCAATGTGTTTTTAGCTCTTAGCCTTGACTAAAAGACAGACACCACAGACAGATAGACGCTCCATAGACCACTACAATGCCAATTGGAGAGATGCAATGCAGTACAGAACAGAGGATAGACCAGACAAGAGGCCTGGATAAGTCAGGTCAACACCTTACCCTGGAGCATACAAACCCAGTGGAAATTCTCAGAAAGGGACCAAACCCTCCTTTACCATAGATGTATTAGAGAGCTCATCTCCCATCTTTTCAATGGCTGCTTTTTTGACCCAATGGGCAGCACCATTGAGGGCTATCTCTATTTTTAAAGTAGTACATTTTGTGTGTCCTCTATCCAACTCTATGGTGGGGTAAAGTGTAGTAAACACATCATCAGGCTGGTAACAAGACCAGGGGCCCCTAAGTCTCCGCGAAAACTAACAGGGACCATGTTTGTGACTTGCTGACCTTCCAAACAGATTTGAAACAAACTCTTATTGGACTTTGTAGATGCCGTAATCTCGGCGGGCATTTTGATTTCAACTGAGAAAAGAGCTGTAAGCTGGGGGATAGATGTCATGAAGGAAATGCACATGAGCAGTAAAGCAGATGTAGGGATGGACGGTGTGTGATTTTTGACCCTGTCCTGAGCCAGAGGAGTAAGTTAAAATAGACCCTCAACTCCCAACGTGTGTGTGTGTGTGTGTGTGTGTGTGTGTGTGTGTGTGTGTGTGTGTGTGTGTGTGTGTGTGTGTGTGTGTGTGTGTGTGTGTGTGTGTGTGTGTGTGTGTGTGTGTGTGTGATGCATGACATACCAGCTTCAGACTTGGTCAAACATAAAATGAGAAGATATCTTGTCACCTTTTAGATTTTTTTTTATTCCAAGGTCTTTATCGGCCTATCAGCCGCTCCATGGTGTAGTCGCCATGGGAACAGTGCAGTTCCCATCTTCAGCAAGATCATCAGCGGAGCACAGTCTCTCACGCACACGCTTGGATTTTCAGCTGTCAATGACTTTTGTCTGTGGAACTCTTACAGTATCTGTAGGCCGGCTGGTCCATGAGGAAGCTACTGTTTATTTTGTTTTTAAACAGGGTTGCAAATGGATTCCTTTTGCCTTTTATTTCAGAATTGATGACTTTCATAGCTGTGTGTGTTCTCTCCGATGTGCCACTAATCTATAGGAGCGTTGTGTAAGGCAGTCGTTCACCCTATTCAAATAACTAGCCACTAGCTCTGTAAGCTACAGTGAATTACATGAGGTTCATCCCAAATGCACCCTATTCCCTATGGACAGTAGTGCGGCAGGGTAGCCAAGTGGTTAGAGCGTTGGACTAGTAACCGGAAGGTTGCAAACCCCTGAGCTGACACGGTACAAATCTGTCGTTCTGCCCCTGAACAGGCAGTTAACCCACTGTTCCTAGGCAGTCATCGAAAATAAGAATTTGTTCTTAACTGACTTGCCTAGTTAAATAATGGTCCAATCAGGCCTCCAAGGCCTGGAATAGGGTGACATTTGGGATGCAGTCTTGATCTCAATTGCCTAAAAATCCTCTTCTTGTTTCTTCATCTGCACTGATTGCCGTGTCAAGTGAAAACAAAATGGTGGAAGCTCATCATTAGGCTGTCTTTCACCTGACCAGTTATTTTCACTCAGTGCAATGGCGGGAGAAGAGGACAGAGTTGTTAGACAATTGAGTAAGATCGCCTGTAGGTATCCACTCGCAGTAGTGTACCATTTATTTCTTCAGGCATTCATGCAAGTTGTCGAGCTCAGGCAACAATGCACCCCGACCTAAACCATGCATCCACCCCAGGGAGGCATCTCAAGTCTAATGTGGACTCCTTCTGACAGAAGACAACAGTTGGAAGCTTGATCCTCTGGTAGGCTTTGACTTATCCTTTGTTTGTACGTCATTGTAGATCAAGGAAAGGAAATGAGAAAAAGCCATTTTAGACTATTGAGATGCAGCCCGTGTGCCAGAGAGGAAAGGCTGCAGGGCGAATGCTTTACTTCCCCGGCAGGTTTTTTTTTTTTTTAAATGGAGAGATGTTTAGTAAAGTTGAGCACCGAGTTCTGTTCTAAGTTACGTGCTGCTTTGTTTTAGTAGTGCTAGCCTGACATATACACACACACACACACACACACTACAGTCGTGGTTTCTCATCTCCATGTTCTCTTCCAATACTGAATATTGTACTGCCATGGTGGCTGTGAAAAGACTAGAAGGGGTTGAAAGGCTTGCCCCTTCGATTGAAAAGGTGTTTTTAAAGCCGCTGCCACAATAGAGGAAAACACAATGCACTTCTTTATTTAGGGATGTGGTCCAAATGGCACCCTTTTCCCTGTATAGTGAACTACTGTACTTTAGATGAGGGCCCATAGGGCTCCGGTCAAAAATGGTGCACTATATAGGGAGTAGGGTGGGTGCCATTTGGGTTGCAACTTTAGGGGGTTTTCAGTTCCTGACAATCTAGTCTTCTTTAAGACATTAAAAACTGTACATAATGTTGTTTATAATATAAAAAGATTACTGCATTTGGTGTTATAAAATTAAAGGTCATAAGTATAAGGATCTTCACGATGAAAAAAAATGAGTATTTTAAGAAAAATGAGTAAATTAAGAGTCTACAGGTGTCGATTCTGAAACATTTTCTCTCCAAAGTCGAACTGAAAGATGCAGCTATATTATGTATAAACGGTAGTGTTGAAATTTGCGGTTGTGTACTATAGATACTTTATATTCAATGTTCACGATCAATGTGCTATAGAGATGGACATTATTTAAGAAAGAGGATAAAGATTATTTGAGCTATTTATTTCTATAAAAAGAGAGGTCTATAATGTTGGCATGTTTGTGGTCATGCATCAATCATCACGTTGCCTTTGACATATTCTGCTGTAGTGGCTGTAGTTAACTTTAATGTTTAAAAAGATTTTACGATTGCTTGCAAAGGTTTATGGTGTATTTTATTTTTAATACGTGTGTTGCACTAGTGGCAAAAAAATAAGAATACTGATATGTAATATTAGTGCTGTATTTTAGTGTTTAAAACGCTTTCTCAGTATTTGACATATTATGATGCACTTTTAGAGTTCCATGGTGGTTCTTTAGGATTAAGAAATCACACTTTTCAGCCTGTCAACATTGTCATGCTGTTTCCATGGTTTCCTCTGTGCTAGCGATAGGTGCGAGCGATAGGTTGGTTGGCAAGAAGGTCGATTACTTCACAACCAGTAGCCAATGGCAATGGAGAGTTTAACATGTCACACAATGCAGACCCTATTTTAATCGCCTATATCTGTCATATCTCGCTCTCATTGGCTGTTGAAGTTTATGGTTGAACCATGGCCAACCTGGTTCAACTGGATTTCAAGTGGTTTTGAGGTTCATCTTACACCAACATGACCTTATGCTCACAATCATGATCATTACCAGGTAATGGCAAGAATACAGTGCCTTGCAAAAGTATTCACCCCCCTTGGTGGTTTTTGCCTATTTTGTTGCCTGTAATTGAAATACATTTTTATTTTTATTTTTATTTGGATTTGCACAAAATAGTCCAAATTGGTGAAGTGAAATGAAAAAAAAGAACCTGTTTCAAAAACGGAAAGGTGGTGAGTGCGTATGTATTCACCCCTTTTGCTATGAAGACCCTAAATAAGATCTGGTGTAACCAATTACCTTCAGAAGTTACATAATTCATTAAAGTCCACCTGTGTGCAATCTAAGTGTCACATAATCTCACACCTGTTCTGAAAGGCCCAAGAGTCTGTAACACCACTAAGCAAGTGGCACCATGAAGACCAAGGAGCTCTCCAAACAGGTCAGAGACAAAGTTCGGGGTTGGGTTATAAAAAAATATCTGAAACTTTGAACATCCCACAGAGCACAATTTAAATCCATTATTAAAACATTGAAAGAATATGGCACCACAACAAACTTGCCAAGAGTGGGCCGCAAACCAAAACTCACAGACCAGGCAGGGAGTGCATTAATCAGAGAGGCAACAAAGAGACCAAAGATAACCCTGAAGGAGCTGCAAAGCTCCACAGCAGAGACTGGAGTATCTGTCCATAGTATCTGACCACTTTAAGCCGTACACTCCGCAGAGCTGGGCTTTATGGAAGAGTGGCCAGAAAAAAGCCATTGCCAAAAGGCATGTGGGAGACTCCCCAATTATATGGAAGGTATTCTGGTCAGATGAGACTAAAATGTAGCTTTTTGGCCATTAAGGAAAACGCTATGTCTGGCACAAACCCAACATATAACATGGGGTGATAAAATGATACAACCCCCCCCCCAAAAAAAAATCTATTTAAATTCCAGGCTGTAAGGCAACAAAATAGGGAAAATGCCAAGGGGGGGTGAATACTTTCGCAAGGCACTGGAACTAAGTTTGTGTACTCTGTGTTTGTGTTGGTTTGCTTTAAAGCTTCTTAACCAGATTCATTGTGTGACAGAAGTCCTGCTGAAATTGTTTTAGAACATGCCCTGAAAACGGAAACGAATGAGAGAATGAGATTAAGAGTTGTAGAGAAGTCATTCTGACAAAAACATACTGCATGTCAGGGTTCTCCAACTGGCAGCCCCGGGCAGTGATTTTATTAGCCTTTTATTTGATCTCTGAGTAACAAAAAAATACACTTTTTGACAATTATTTTTAAGTGGTTGGACATAATACTGTAAAAACAACAGCAAATCAGCTCCAATTGATTTATTTTGGAAATCTGTTCCTAAGTATTCCCACGCATAAGAGAGAGAGATATGTGATGGTATACAAATGTAAGTTCGGTTTGAAATGATTGTTTTAGTCAAATATACAGAACCAAAAGTTTGGACACATACTCATTCAAGGGGTTTCTGTATTTTGTACTATTTTCTACATTGTAGAATAATAGTGAAGACGTCAAAACTATGAAATAACACATATGGAATCATGTAGTAACCAAAATGTGTGAAACAAATCAAAATATATCTTAGTTTCTAGTAGTCACCCTTTGCACACCCTTGGCATTCTCTCAACCAGCTTCACCTGGAATGCTTTTCAGTTTTGAAGGAGTTCCCACATATGCTGAGCACTTGTTGGCTGCTTTTCCTTCACTCTGCAGTCCAACTCATCCCAAACCATCTCAATTGGGTTGAGGTCGGGTGATTGTGGAGGCCAGATCATCTGATGCAGCACATTTTTGGTTACTACATGATTCCATGTGTTATTTCATAGTTTGTCTTCAATATTATTCTACAATGTAGAAAATAGTCAAAACAAAAAAACTCTTAAAATGAGTAGGTGTGTCCAAACTTTTGACTGGTACTGTATCTGCTGGGCTTCTTGCGGTAAATTCTTAGTCTACAAATGATTTGTAAATATGTTCTGTCCCCCTGACCATCCGCTCAAGAAAGTAATCCGCCCGCGGCTGTTTTTAGTTGATGGTCCCCGCTGCATGTTCTACTAGGACCGTATAACCATAGCGAAGATTCAGTGTGTCTGTTGTTAAAGGGATAGTTCCCCCAAATTACAAAATTTTCCTTACCCTATACGCAGTCTATTGACCAAGTCCATGCTTTGGTTTGTTTATCTGGCCACTGCCATAGACTGCTTATAAAGGTAAGGAAACCAATAACAGTTTATCATTGGGAACTTTCCATTTAATGTTTTTATGACTTGTTTTGGTAACTTAGTCTTTCTGAATATCAAATCATTTAATGATTCCCATGATCAAGATTCCCTGTCGCTATTTTATTTGATTCATTTAATTGTAATGAGTTGGTACATGATTGAATTATTTGTTATTCTCTAGAACCCTGGCTATTGTTTTCTGTTGATTAGATTTTTAAAAATTCTTTTTAAGTATCTTCATTTCTCTTTTCAAAGCCAAATTCTGATTCATGGAATAAGGTTGTTTGGGATATGGGCAATTTATATTTTTGTTTGTAAAACAAACTATTCTACTGTGTCAGGCATTTGAGTGCATTTGAAACCTCGATTTTTCCTAAGACCAGCTTTGTGCCAAGATTTTATGCTCGATCTACGGTATGTCTCTTTCGTCCCAAATAGCACCCTATCCCCTATATAGTGCACTGCTTTTGACCAGAATCCTATGGGCCCTGATCAAAAGTAGTGCGCTATTCAGGGAATAGGGTGCCATTTTATACCTGTATCAATTCTTATGTAATTAATTAGCCTGGATCCAGATCTGTTGGTACATTTTGCCAATCCCTATGGTCATTGACATGGCAAGATGGCACAAAAAGATCCAGGACCCAGGCTAACTTATTTTTACCTCTTCTGCACATATTCCCTGTATGGATGATTGCATTCTCTGCTCATTTGTCTGAGTTGTATTCGAACTCATTACCTCAACACTTATCTGGGCAACTAAGTGTGCACATTCTTTAATGATTCTTTTGGACAGTCATTGATATTATGCTCATTTTAATGTACTGTATCGAATATAGGTATGTCTTGTCGGTATGACCAGGTTTATTCAAAAACCCAAACAGTCATTCCCACAACAGTGTTATGCCGTTCATCATCCTAAGACCATTGCAATAAATGGAAAGGTGTTATTTTCCCATTCATCGTCAAAATCATCAAGTTCTTTTCATCAATAAAATGATTTAAATACATTGACCTGTTTGAAAATCTAATTATTATTTTCTGTACAATCAATTACATTTATTTATAGATCCCTTTTTACAACAGCAGTTGTCACAAAGTGCTTATACAAAAACCAAGCCTAAAAGAAGTGGGTTCTCTTTAAAAACTCTTATGTACTCCTGACTGTTTCCCCTAGGTACAGATCTAGAATCAGCTATCCCTTCCTCCAATCCTGTCCTTAACCATTAGGGAAATAAAATACTAAACTGACTTGAAGCATCCCAGTTGTCCACAAGAGGGCAGTGTTGTTCCATTTACAAGCACGTGCATAATGTTGAGCCTAGGCCTCTGCCTTTGGTAGTTCATCTTATTCATTCCTTTCTCTATTGGCTAACACAACTCAAACTGGTTAAACAGGCCCATCTAGTCAAGAGTATCATCACCCTTCACAGATGTATGCAACAGAGTTATTTGAAAATGTATCCTAATAAACACCTTTGAAACTTCACATACTGAACATTTGAACAGGCCACTCACTGTACTGTACCTACTCTAGGAAAGTATAGGGGCTCTATTAAATCTGGATCGACAAACAACAGCAGTAGTACTGTAATGGAGATTCTAGAACATGCATATCATGACGATAAATGTGGATTGCGGACATGTAGTCTGCCACATGTCTAACCTTGAATTCCATCTAGCCTATGTGCCACACCTGTCCAATCCTTCCATCATAGTCTAGAACAGTGGCTCCCAAACTGTGGGTCGGGACTAACTTTTGGGTTGCGGCGGGGGAGTGCGGATGGGTCACGGGATGACACTTATGCATTGTTACAAATATTTGTATCATTATACAGTCAATTCCTTAAGACCTCATACTCTAATCTACATTCAGTTACATGCTTTGAAGAAGAGGGTATCATTAATAAATTAACTCAGGGGTCTGAGCATGTTTTTTCACCACTCAACCGTCATTGTATATAGACTTGTTTATACTGCATTATTGACTGTATGTTTGTTTTTACTCCATGTGTAACTCTGTGTCGTTTTATCTGTCGAACTGCTTTGCTTTATCTTGGCCAGGTCGCAATTGTAAATGAGAACTTGTTCTCAACTTGCCTACCTGGTTAAATAAAGGTAAAATAAAATAAATTAAAAATGTTGGGTCGCGACTCAATTGGTGGGTTACAAAGCAAAAGAGTTTGGGAATCCCCCTGGTCTACGGTAGGGGTTGTTTCTGGACAGGACCAAAGGCTATAAATTAAAGGACAACCCAGCCAGACCACACCACTCTTCATTTGACCTTTGACCATAAAGAACCAATCCTCTTTTCTGACTGCAGGGGAAAGTAGGTGGAAGTCAAGAGGCTGATTAGTCTTATCGTCTCACCTCCTCGAAGACAACCCAGAGGAGACGCAACACAGTGTGGACTGGGAGAGGTCAGTTGGTCAGGGGAAAGGGAAACATCAACAACACAGGTTGCATCCTTATTGGCACCCTTGTCCCTGTTTTGGTGTACAACTTTTAACCGGGGCCCTCAAATGCTGAAGACTGGCTGAGACTGGGCGAGGTAGTTAGGCTTGTGGCCCCTGGTCTGCTTTTGATATATTCGTCACCTGTCAGACCGACACACTAAACTAGACCCCCCCCCCCCCCCCTTACACACACACACACACAATCAACTCCATCACATGACAAGACAAATGGACACCATCTTTTCTCCATCTGTACAGCGAAGTCGTCAGGAACGGCCGTACAATTTGATTTGTGGTCCAGAGGGCTTTAGTGAAGGCTTGCATTTCACACTGCTGTAAAAGTGGACTGAGCAACAGAACCCGTGTCTCTATTCATATCATTCCTTCAACTTACCATCCAGGTAAACACATTGGTTTCATTGCCAAATGTTGACGTCGATGAGTTGTCATTACACGATATGGAGATCTTATGATTTAATGTCGACAGAGCGATGTGAGCACCCACCGCCTCGTGGTAGCCTGGTTACACCATACTGAAAGATGGGATGCACAATGGTGAGTGCAGTGTTCAGTCTGGTTTATCCAGGCTAACCTTCTGGGTCCCATATCCTTAAAACATAAGGTAAACCTCTGGTGCTTGATTGACCATCATAAAGAATCCACAAACTCATGTTTAGATCAACAGGTAATAAGTTAGTGGTGCCACTTTACGTACTAAAATCGGTCCGTATTTTATAAAGCAGTGCTGATCTAGAATCGTGTCTTCACTGTCCATGTAACCTTTGTGATTGTGATCTAAAATACAAAACTGATCCTAAATCAGTACTCTTGCTCTGAGGTGCTCGATACCTCAGGGGCCCCAGGAGATCAGAGAAAAGGAGACCTGCTGTAAATTGGTTTGAACCTGAGAATGTGTTTGTCTCAAACCAGTAGAGAAATGATTTTGGCTGATTTCTCATGATAGTCTTAGTCAATCACAGTTTATCCTGTACAACATGATTATCAGACTCAATCTAAACCAGTGGTACTCAACTCTTACCCTACAAGGTCCAAAGAATGCTCGTTTTCCATTCTACCTGATAATGAATTGCAAACACCTGGTCTCCCAGGTCTAAATCAGTCCCTAATTAGAGGGGAACAATGAAACATTGCAGTGGATCTGGCTTCGAGGTCCAGAGTTTGAGGGATCTAAACCAGCCAATCCTTCATTTCACTCAACAACAGAGAAGGGAACAGTACAGAGGCTCTAATTGGCTGAAGCATGTCGAGAGAGAACAGTGCAGATGCTCCGGTTGGCTAAAGCATGTTGAGAGGGAGCAGTACAGACGTTCTGATTGGCCAAAGCATGCTGAGAGAACAGTACAGACACTCTTGAGGCCTGTTGTTGCCGTGGAGCTCTGAGGTAAGGAAGGTGTGAGCAGAGACTGTATGACACCCCACTCATTTTGGGGGTCTCACTGCCCCAAAAATTCGGGGCGTGCGGGAGGGGACAAGGAGACCAGAGCCAACTGTCCCCTCTCTCGCATGAACATGCCAGATATTGGGCACATTCCTCTGCCGAGGCGTTGTTGATGCCTGCAAGCTCTTACAACCCCAGTTATGTAAAATACCTATCAGCTAACCTGTCAGCAATCTGTCAGTTGATGACATCTGAGTAGTGGGACGTGACCAATATGAAGGAGCTGTGAGTTCACGCGGGGGAAAGCGTGCTCACGCAAAAGAGGAAATGCCCACTTACACAGACAGGAACCTTGAAGAAAAAATGTCCGATGGCAAACGGCCCGAGTAAACTCTTATTTATCAACAATAAACAAATTGCCATTTATTAGACAAACCACCCACTTTTTACTGTTATTGTAACAGGAACGATACGGCAGCGACTGAATACCAGTGTACTGACACTGGAAGTTCACACTGACACCATGCACTTACCTGACAAGTTTGGCCACAAGCGAATTTATGTCATGTGGAGTGTTGCTGTTCGTTTGGGGTGGGTCTGCATCTGTACAAGTAGGTGTTACGCAACTAGTGATGCAGTGTGTGAGCCAAGAGTCTTGATCAGTCACTTAAAGACATTTCCACCCTTGGTATTACGTCATACCAAAGTCCTATACTACAAAATCGGGTTTGAGGCATTACCTAAGGTATCTTTTGGACAACCGGGGATAACCAGTACCACCAAAGTGTCTCACCTTTTAGCCAGGTACATTTCTATGGCAACGAATCCTTCCGAACTAACTTGCTCCGTGGGTGGGCCAACTGCATTTATCCTGAATGAAGTGTCTGAGCTGCGAGTTGGGGACAAATTTAATCAGATGCCCTCCCTCTCGCATAGATTGTGTCATAATTATTCAGAAGTATTTGTTGTGTGTCCCCCTTTCTGGAAAGGTATTACATCTCAGCAAACGGCATCACCAATAGGTGCATAAATACATCACAAGATACTACAGCAGAGAACGCATGGATACCTTCCGCAATTCAGTTTGGAAATTCTGGGAGGGGTTGACCAGTTATTTATTCAATTGACTTATACTGGTGGCAGTGGTGGCTGCTAAGGGGAGGATGGCTCATAATAATGGCTTGAATGGAGTCAATGGAATGGTATCAAACACGTCAACGATTTGGTTTCGATGTGGCCGATGCCATTCCTTCGACCCCTTTCCATCCATTATTATGTGCAGTCCTCCCCCCTCAGCAGCCTCCACTGACTGGTGGGAAAGAATGATTTCTGGGATCTGGTGGATTTGTTAAGATGAATTCTGTATCGGCAGCTTGATGTTAAGAGCTGGTGAGTCAGGTCTGTGGCAATTCTCTCGCCAAGAACAGCGCTGCCATGTTCTTGAGATTAACTCCACTGATGCACAGTAAAACTTTTGTATGACTTAATACAATTATTTAAATAAGATTAGGGGGAAAAGGTACTTGTGTACAAAGATGGCATGGCGATAATAAAATAAAGACGGCACTTCTAAAAGCCTCTCACACACCATATCTACGGACAAAAAAAACTGCATTTTATTGATGGCAATTTGAATGCAGAGAAACCGTGACGAGATCCTGAGGCCCGTTGTCGTGCCATTTACCCGCCGCCATCACCTCATGTTTCAGCATGATAATGTACGGCCCCATGTCACACTGTGTACACAATTCCCGGAATCTGAAAATGTCTCTATTCTTCCATGGCCTGCATACTCACCAGATGTGTCACTATTGAGCATGTTTGGGATGCTCTGGATCGATGTGTACGACAGCGTGTTCCAGTTCCCGACAATATCCAGCAACTTTGGACAACATTCCACAACTCTATGCCGAAGGAGATGTCACGCTGCATAAGGCAAATGGCGGTCACACCAGCTACTGACTGGTTTTCTGATCCACACCCCTTCTTTAGAAATGGTTTATATTTTTGTTTAGTATAGCTTCCTTCATAGTATTCCCCCCCAGAGTATTACCACATATTCAGGATCACGAGATCTGGCTAACTATTTGACATGGTAAACAATTACCTTCCGCTGCAGTACAATGTTAAAGGCGCAATCTGGGATTGGAGTGGTTCCATTTCACCAGCCCCATCCTTTTACAAACAATGAGGCGGTGAGCCACTGCTGTTTAAATCCCGTATTGTCCCTTTAAGGATGCTGCTACAACCACGTAAAGGAACTTTACTAAAAGCATGAGCAGTCATTATTTCCAAAACGTGGTAATTTTATTTACAGTTCAAGTCAGTCACATGCAAAAAAACATTATGAATAAAACAATTAGCAAAATAAATGCATTCATTACTTTTTCTTTCCAAAATGGCAATTAAATATACAAAAATAGAGCTTACAAATACTGTACAGCAAATTTCTTCAAAAATATTCTGCTGCAGAATTCTTAATTTTATAAACAATGTTATATCACAGGGTAGGATGGGTAGACCCCCCCCCCCCCCCATGAGGATGGGGTAGGGTTCACCCATCAAGGGAAGAAAGGGCTGGTGGATAAAGTGGGAGGTTGGGGTAAGATGGTGGGGTAGGTTGATTTATTGAGAGAAGAAGGTGGTGGCTATTGGACATAGTGAGAGGTTGGGTTAAAGTGGGGTAGGGGCGAGACAGGGGATGTACTTAAAGGGAGAGAAGGGGGGGGGGGTGCACTACAAGAACTATACACTGAATAAATGCACACCATACACAACATTGAGAGTTTTCAGTGAGGCAGTGACGTGTTAGAGGCCAAAGTGGCCAATTACACAGCTTTGACCTTGAGGCCTGGCCCACAAAATGGCTGCCAACAGCTAGGTATACAAAAGATGGTTGACTCAGGCCGTTTACCATTGAATAGAATGTCTACTTAAGGGGATGGCTCTACTGAAGACACCAATGCGATAGCAGCTTGGTCTGGTCTACTTAGTTCATTTGGCTTCCATTGAAACAGAAAATAAACAAGGGAGCGGGATGTCCCACTTCCTCTTCTGTCTCTGGGTATACTTTCTGAGAGAAAAGCACCTTATAGAAAGGACACGTGATAAGGGGCACGTTATTACGTAATTTGGTTGCTGTGGTGACAAAGAGCCTCACTCTGCTCTCAGTAATTCATGATATTGAAGCAAGTACATCATAGTCCTTTAATATTACAGCCCAATGGCCTGGCGTTCTCTGGAACAGTGCTGACGTCCATGGAGATTACAGTAGGGTGACTCATCACTAAATTCGTCAACCGTCCAAACTCCCAATGTTTTTCAAATAGATTTGGCCTGGTAACTTGTGCAGTAATAACTAGTAGATGACAGGTGATTATTCACTATGAATATACACATTATTCCTTCCTCTTGCGTAAGGGCCTATAACTGCCTGCTGTTCTGGCACTTGACCGTGGCTACTTTCCAGGACTCGGAGAGAACCTAGAACCATGTTGTCTGGCCCGAGAAGAGTGGGGGAAGGATTAGGGAGTTACACAGGAAGAAATGATGGGTTTTAATAGATAAAGGTTTCTCTTCTGACCTTCAACTCTCATTTGAAAGAGAACATTACAAAATGGCTGGCATTGTTACAATTCTCGGATGGGCAAATGGCAGTTGTAAGTGCGCAGATGCAGTGTTTTCAATGGAAGAATTATCGGTGCACAATGCACAACCCCTCACAGTAAAAAGTGTTTATGCAGTATGCCTTCCTACCAACACTGCTACTACTCTATGTACAATTACAATGGTAAAATTGGTTGCAGGTGCCATTTCATCGCATGCTTTCACATGATCGGTGTCTCCCAGTCCTATCTCATATCTCCCTCTAAACTGTCAACTCGGAGACAACCACACGTAGTAGAGGATGAAGCTTCAAGACTGGCTGTGTTTCCTGTTGGCTACGGGTTACAATATAGGAGTCTTAAGGGAATAAGAAAGTGGTGGGGCTTGTTGTCAAAAGATAACTTTGGACCAGTCAAACGTGGGAGTTTTGAGATGGATATCTGAGTTGAAGTCTCTTCGTACAAAGGAGGTGTTATATACTTCTATTTGAGTGATATACAGAAAGGGTGACACCTCCATTGGTTCCTGCGAGGCAAATGTGTGTGTGTGTAGCCACACAGCAGAACCAAGAAGAGTCAAACGGGTACCGAAGCGGCCCGCACATGCTAGCAACGGCGGGCTCCTTCAATAAAAAGGTTATGGTTTTTCTCATTCCACATTCAGCCAGACTAGTGTCTCTTCAAACAAATGGCCAAAGTAAACACACATCGTAAGTAAAAGCACAAGTAAAAAAAATATAATAATTGAAATTGTCATCCTCCTCAAATACAACAGATATTATTGGGTGGGGCGGGGGAGACATTGTTTCTGATATTGGCGGCAACATGTTCCAACTATTCATTTCACCAGCTAGCTACAGTAGGCTAACGTTCCTCTCGGTTGTTGTTCGAAAGTGAAGCCAATGGACACAGTCAATTTCGTTGGGTGGTTGATGACTCTGTGGTCTTAACACTTCAAAAATGGAAGACAGTTCATAGAATGACTAGAATTCTAAGAATACCATTCCATTTGTAGGAGACACAAGCACAGTGGTTCTGGAGCTGGGCCTGATGCTCAGCACTGAAAACGCCGGGTTCCTGAAAAGTTACAAACACTTAAGGAGGGAAGAACCAAATCGAACCTGTTAGGACAGACCAGGCTGCCTTATAAAGTTGTATTGAACGGCATTATTATGACCCATCACCTAGATCTAGTCTGTGACCTTTGACACAAGCTGACCCCTGACCTATGGGACACTATCCCCCTCGGTTCCAAACTATCACACAGCACTTTTACTACAGTGATCCCACAAAAGGTGGTGGAACAAAGCACAAGGGTAGAGGGGTTGGTGTGTGTGTGTGTGTAGCGGTGAACAAAACACCAGTGTGGAGAGAGCGATTGGGGAAAGCGCTAGAATGAGCCTGCTAAAACACTGCTATTCTCTACGACTGCTGACCAGGGCCTATACCAGCTCAATGACATCTACTGGGAACGTACTGCTGCCAGGATTTGAACTAGATGCTTAGCCTACATCCCTCATAGCCTAATTAGATCAATGTTAAGCTAAAGCTAAATAGCGTTTAGTAATTACTAATCACAGAAGCAGCTTTGAATCGTTGACTGAATTGAGAATGAAGTGAATCCCCGGGTGCTCCTGTTACGACATCAGTAAGGGCTCGCAAACAAGAGACGGGGTTTGTTGCTTAGTTTGCATAGTGTCACAGATTGATACATTTCACCAAGCCGTTCACGTTCCAAGGCCGTGTTGTGTAGCCCTGTAGCGTTCACTACCATCATTCTGTGTCAAAAGTTGGAAATGCAATGAACTGAGCAAACTTGTCTGGTTTTATACGTTTAATGTATAGCAGTCAAAATGCAACAATGCCTTAGTGGAGGGTTTCTTAAACTATGGGTCGGGACCCAAAGTGGGCTCTGGGCATGTGAGAATATAATCACACCCTATTTCTTCTTCATTTGGGTTGTTGGAGGACCATTTGGGTCAGGGGAGGATGATCAATTTCAAATTTGGGGCTCAAACTAGAAAAGTTTAAGAACCCCCTGCCTCAGTGGCCCAGTATTTGTTCTAGGTTTCATAAAGATTAGCCTATAGAATATATGATTCTAGACATGATCACGTCGGAGACCATATGGAATATAATTCATCTCGTCATTATGTGAAGTACTCTTGTTCACTATTTAGTGTGTAGATTGGGATAGTTGTTTTAGACTTACATCAGGCTAAACCTCATTCAAACTCAAACCAGAGGACAGCAAGAGAGGGATGTATTTTTAAACATAGAAAACCAAAAGAGGAGTCTTCCAACTATGTGTTTTCATAGCGCTCCGTTGCCACAAGCTGAATGAGTAATGCTTTGGGAGTGCTGCGGGCTGGGGGAGAGGGGGGGGGGGGGGGTTCTTATGTAACAAGAACAGAGGCATATGATTGGATGTTAGCTCTAGGGGTGCCATGGGCTCGGGGTGTTGGGTTACTCTTACTTCCCTGGTCGCTCGTCCACAGGAAGTGACTGAGGCCAGGACCCCTCCACAGTTGGAGAGTGTGTATCTGGGTAATTCTACTATTTTAATTTGAGTCGACCCTTATAAAAACCTTGGAGTGAAAAATCTTTCAATGAAAATACGACCTCTGCATTGTTGCGTTTTGACAATTAGTTCACAAACAGAATAGTAACTTTTTTTCTGTAATGACAGATGCAGACCGTGAAAGTGGCCACAGAAAAGCCTTGTGGTAAATAAAGTCTGTGTCCCAAATAGTGCACTTTTTAGAGAATAGGGTACCATTTGGGAACGCAGACGCTGAGGTGTGCAGTGAGTAAGAAACTGTACAACCTTCATATGCAAGAGGGGACGCAGAGTCGGATGCACCGGTGAATCACATCCTAGTCACAACCCCACATTCGAACCCATTGCTCTCTTAATTCACATTAAGTTGTTTAAACACCAAGTACTGAGGTTGGGGTGACCCTCCCTTCATAAACACACCTCCAATATCCTTTTTTGCATGTGTGAGTGAGAGGGAGGATCAGGCCACAGAATTCTGCAGTTCCTTGAGCATCCCAAAGTCAATTAATTTGGAGGCTACTGTCCCTTTAAGATAGTATTGGCCCCCCCGAAAAAAAAAAATCTTCACTCAACTATAAAATTAACTCATGTGGCTCTGTATGTACACACAAAAAAAGTTAATCGTAATAATAAAATAACCTTGTTGCTACTACAACCTCCTCACAAGCAATTTAAGTTTGAGTAAAATGTTTAAAGTGCTTGTAGAAAAAATAAAAAAAAATACAAGTCGTTTAGTCGTTAAAAAGAAAACGAAACGATGAAGCCATTTTCATATCAACGTGTGGTAGTTGTTGGTTTTTATGTCTCTTATTCATCACGCGCTGGTGTCCCCAGAAAAGTGCTTTGGTTGTGAAACGGTCAGAATAGTGACCACGGCTGTGTCCACAAGAAAAAATGTAATTGTCAATAAAAAGAACCGTAATTATATATAAAAAAAATCATTATGTGAATCCACCAAGGCAGAGAGATGAGAGGAGGAGAGGCAGCAGACTCACTTCTTCGTCGCCGTGAGTACCTGTCCGCATCGTAACACTGTTGTGTTCCTCCATTGTCTGTCCTGTCTTTTAATCATATATAACGCCTCGATCGCACCTACAGAGTCATTGCGCAAAATGGTGCACAGCATCATCTGGATATGTGTGCAACAAATTTCAGCATTCCCCTTCTGCCACCATTTCTGTCAAGCCGCCTACGCATACAATTTGATGCAGCATCGAACGTATGCCAGGTAAACACAGCATTCCATTGGAAATGAATGTACTTCTGGTGTACCAAAAATGCAATGATGCTGTCGGTGTGATCGAGGCATAAGTGTACCTGTACATGTGTGTGTAGTCGTGTGTGTGTGTGTGTGTGTGTGTGTGTGTGTGTGTGTGTGTGTGAGCACTGCAGTTTGCGCTACACCAGATTTTCCACGCCTGGCAGGTGCTGCTGTATGGGCACGGTGACGTCGATGGTGATGCCCGCCTGTTGGGCGAGCTGCAGAACAGGCATGTTGCACAGCGGGCACACCTTCCTCACCTCCAGCCACTTAATGAGGCACCTGCCAGAGAGAGACAGGGGTGGGCGGAGGAGGGAGGAAGTAAGGACAGGGAGAGAGAGGATGGGGAGGGAGAGAGAGAAACAAGATGGTTAATCTTTAGGGTCATATAGCAGACGCTCTTATCCAGAGCGAATTACAGGAGCAATCATGGCTAAGTGCCTTGCTCAAGGGGCACATCGTCAGATGTTTCACCTAGTCGGCTCAGGGAGTCAAACCAGCAACCTTTTAGTTACTAACCCAACTCCCTTAACCCCTAGGCTTAAATCATCACTTGCAAATGTGGGTGACACCAACTAGACGCGTGTGTTTCTAGTGTTGTCTATCTAAACACTAGCCCTCTCAGTTCAGGTCTGACTGCTGCATCCAGCTGATCTATTGCTGACTGCTCACAAAGAGCTAGCACTAGAAGACCAGGGGGCTTATTCCACAGGGCAGACTGTTCCGCATAGCAGCTAGAAATAGCTCAGTCATTCTCCAATGTGTGTGTTCCCCACATGTTCAGCCCTACTGAATAAGGATGCTCTGTGCTATGCATTGTTAACTGAACAGAGAGTGAGTCAGTACAGTAGGTTGATGGGACCTAGACTAGGGGCGCGTCCCAAATGGCACGGTATACTGTGCACTAAATAGGGAACAGGGTGCAAAAACGTCTGCACTAAATAGGGAATAGAGTGCCATTTGGGACGCTAAACGAGAGCTTTTGCCCATCACTCAGTCAGAAGTGGGTGGGGGCGGCGTGGCGTGTTCGTCGCTACTGAATTATTTACAGTGGGGCTGGCAGTTCTATTTTGGTACACTCTGGTCCCACAGGGGTGGGAAGGGATTCACACATAGGAGTGAAGGGGGAGAGGGACTGTGCCACTGTGCTTCCTTCTCACGGTCCCCTACTAGAGGGTTGCATATGAGGCGGACAGAGGGAGGTGGGGGTAGTTCATAAATCTTCTGCTCTCTAGCATCATCTAGTTCTCTGCACTGTCCCAGAGGGCCACACACAATCAGTGGTGTGTTGACATGCAAGTCAGTGTGTTGTGATTGAGTGGGCCCCGCCCCTGCTCCTGACATGTGGTAAAAACTCGGCCAAGACTCGACGTAAACAGCCCAATTTAAATTGTCATGCCGGGGGGGGGGGGGCCCAGGTTGCCAGGTTGGCCCCAGGTTGCTCTCGGTCTGTCATTTCCTTTCCCTGTAATCGCGCTCTCTTCATCGCATTCACCACCCCCCCCCCCCTCACGGATTTCTTCAGTCTCGCTCTCTGTTATCGTGTGTCGGGTTACTCTACTTAGAGGGGTGGGTACTGTAGATAACGGTGAAGAAATGGTAGTAAGGGGACCATCACTTTTGCAGCCGAATCATAACATGTTTGACTTAGTGTGAGGAGGGGTCCGGTCCACATTGCCCCTCAACAGAAGTTACTGTTATTGTGCAACTGGGGCTGAGTGCCCTGGAATCACTGGACTAACTGTTGATGATAAGCGCTTTGTGTGAAGAGGTCGTCCACCATTTTGGACCCACTTTGCCCCTCAAGCTCATCAACAACAGACCAATATTATTGTTATTGTGCGACTGGGCTGAGTACAGTGTGTGTGAATTACATTAGGATGAGTGAGTTGGAATTACAGTTTGGATGGGAAGGGCTCTGTGTACCATTTTGGGTCCAGTTTGACCAACATACTCATTCATCAACAGAACCTATTGTGCAACTGGGTGATCCTTTGGAATCGCAGTTTGGGTGGGAAAGGGGCTCTGTGTACAGGGTGTGGCAATTACACTGGGTTATGTAGATGGCGCTCAACAGCACTGTTTAATGTTATTGTGAGACTGGGGCTGAGTCTGGAAGACAGCCTAGGATTAACTGGGCTAGGCCCCATCCACAGGCTCTGTGTACAGTGTGGGGGCATCAGCCAGTCCTCTGGCGTACTTACTTCCTGTGAAAGGCGTGTTTGCACGGGCAAATCCCCAGCTCGTCTTTCTGTTTGAACTCCTCCAAGCACACCGCACATATCTGTTGACACAGACAGAGAGAGAAGGGCAGGGTTAGCAAGGCAGCAAAACAACCACAGCTACTGTAGTTTATTGAGAGATTGAGAGGAGAGGGAAAAGCAGGGCGGAAAAACAGAACGTAAACAGCCAACCACTGCTGCTGTCCTGTGGAAAAGGGATGCAACCAAAACGGCACCTTATTCCCTATATAGTGTACTACCCATAGCGCACTGCTTTTGGCCAAAGCCCTATGTTGGGAATATGGTGGTATTTGGGATGCAAGCAAGGCCACGTTATCCTTGTCGAGGACATTTGTCGTTCAGCAGTACAAATATACAAACGGAAACACACCGAGGTTGTAACTTGTCTTTCAGCTTTACAAAAAGACCACATAAACAGAGACTGAGGAAGTGTGTATATTGGGCTTTAGCGACATTCCTTCGCACACAGAATTAGTTTGAGTTGGGCATCTTATTTCATAGCGAGTTGGGCTGATCTCCTCTCGCTCACTCAAACAGTACTGAAGCAGACCCTCAAGTTGAGTTCGTTCGAACACAGAGGTCAACTGCTGTACTCCGGTCGTTGGTGCCACCACGGTCGGCTCAACTGAGCAACTAAAAACAAGCATGCTCTGTGGGTAAATAATCACTCATGGGTTGGATTCTAGATGGAAAATCAAACATGGACTCAAAAACTGACCTCCAAAAAACGACAGAATAGACTGTACCCACTGAAGGGAAGTGCTCATGGGCCTATTTTAACACTTGTTTTATTTTTTTAGTTAAGACTTCACAGATGACAGATGGAGGAAGCACATCCAGTCTTTTCCTGGAATGTAGCTTCGAGATAGCGGGTTTTGTATGTACCGTTATGGCAACGCATCAAAGATGACAGACGTCAGTATCTCAAACTAAAACATGTCTGGGCATCGCCAGATGAGGGAGCGTCAACACGCCTTGATATATAATTTGTACACTGCTGGGCCTATATTCATTAATCGTCTCAGAGTGCTGATCTAGGATCAGTTAGTTTGGCCTTTTAAATCATAATGAATAAGACTACATGGACATGGGGACCTGATCCTAGATCAGCACTCCTACTAGATGATTTATGGGCCCTGAAGCCCAGAGAAATGTCGACGATATAAGCAATCACCACGACATACCACTTCTCCTGCCAGACCCCAATATGTGATTTCTCAGGCCTAGCAAGAGTGGTGACACACCTCGAGATAAGACTCCTCGGGCTGGAGAAAGAAGCCTCTCCCTCAATCAGTAGAATGCTTTAATTCAACTGTGATGTTATAGAGGGAGCATTCTGGAGAGTGGAAACAGAAAAGGCCTCTGTACCTGGAGGGTTGTAGAAATTAAACTTACGTAACACACACACAGAGGGGCATGATGGATTCATCATAGCCGTCTGACTAAATCCAGAAATTACACACTGTACACGCCACTGAGACGCACGCACATCTACTAATAGCCAGCATCACACACACACACACATCAACCAGACGAAAGATGATGTTGATTGCACCCTCAAAGTTATACAAGCCATTAAAAACCAGTTGAAACTAGATCCGGTAGGGGTCTCCTCAGCCCAAACCAATCTGACCCAGCTGGGTGAGGGTGCCAGCCCAGGCAGCTCGGCAAATAAACTAGCTTTACTGGTCTTAGTTAGGCCTATAGCCTAGTTTGGCCAAGCTGAAGCAAATACTAGCTGTGTAGTAAGACAAGAGAACACCACTCATGGAGCGAGAGGGACACATGACTGGGTATTTAAAGTCACTTTTTGTGGAGGGCTGGATTCAATCAATCCTGCTTTAGCAATATTGATGCAGGGATCGTTGTTTACAAAAACTACTGTATGCGCAGTGCGCGTACACAGGCCTTATTCGGAAAACCTGTAAGCATTCAGGAGAAATTAGGCTATGCATCAGTCTCATGGCACCCTATATAGTGCACTACATTTGACTAGAGCCTCATGGACCCTGGTCAAAAGTAGTGCACTGAGGAGGGAATAGGGTGCCATTTGGGACGCAGCCTGTTTGTACAGCAGTGCGTGCTCGATTGAACAACGTGCTGAGAGGCAGTGGTTGGTGTGTGTGTGACAATGTGTTGACAATGACTGGGAGCTAGAGAGGCTGAGGTAGTGCGTTTATGGCTGCCTGATGAAGCACTAGCCCTACTGTCACAATTGTTTTCTGTGTGGGCGGCGAGAAGAAGAGTGTGGCTTGTGTGTGTGTCGCGTTCTGTAATGAAGCATTTAACCCACTGTCACAATAGGACTGTGTGGACTGGGAGATCGGAGTGTGTGTGTGTGTCTCTGTCTGTGGACACAATGGAGAAGGTACAAGACAACGCTGCTGACAGAGGCAGGATGGAGACCGGCAGACTGGATAGAGCTCATCTACTCACTAGCTTGCCAGTGCTGCTGTACACACACCCCATTCACTGACCTATCGGCACTATTGTGTGTGTATACATTACTGCCAGTGGTGGTTCCACAACGTTCATGGTGAATCATCCTTGTAACTCCAGCTCTAACCAGACAAAGCTAGTAATGTTGTAGCCCAGACATTGAAATCGGAACATTACCACTGCATCATTAAGTGCGTCACTATATCCAAGGGTACTTTCAATCCATATCAGTACAATGCATGACATCTTGTCTTGGGACAACGGTCCAGGAGGCTCACTACACAGTGACGCAAATTACTAGGTCAAATTCAAGGATGCGTGTAACATTCCCTCAATACAGAAGAACTGCAAGTGCTGTTACAGTTGGATAGAGGGCACATCTTTGCAAATAGAGTTTTATAGAGGACACGCTTGCCACAAATCCTATGTGCCCATCTTTTTACCTGCGCCCATTTGGCTACAGTATTACGTCGTGGCAGGACCTACTTTGGAGTGCTACACTTCAAGGACAAAAGGCATACTTCTCCCCCCTTTTAAAAACAGACTAGCTTGGGGCTGGGGATGAAAAGAGGTAGCCCGCTAAGGTTCTAGTCTAGGGTATAGTTCGAGACAAGACGCCATCCTCTCTGTTGAGCTCCATTGAACACTAAACCCTGGCTCTTTAACTATGTTGGTACATTAATGGGAGGAGAGGCGTGATGTTCCATACGGCCCAAAACTGCACGTCTCAGCACCACCACCTCCTGTGTGTGTGTGTGTGTGTGTGTGGTATCTATGCAAGTAAGCGTTAGATCATGTAGATGAGCAGTGCAATAAATCTGACAGTTGTGTGCGCGATATGGACCAAAGAGCACATCTCAGCACCAGCTCCTCCTGGGCTCAGTACAGCACACATCCAGGTCTCACAGCGTGTGTGAGTGTACGAGGGCATGTAGATGTATTACTATCACTAGAATAAATTGGTGTGCTGCTGTGCTCAACTCTGGAAAGCAGTCTCTTTGGGTGTAGCCAGGGTTACAAGAGCAACCTGCACTGAAAATAGTGTAAGGAGCCTGCCTACATACAGTTAAAGTTAGCATAGTGTTATTCCCCCCCTCCCAGAGGCCTCAGGACTACCTGGCCTGATGACTCCTGGCTGTCCACAGTCCACCTGGTCCTGCTGCTGCTCCAGTTTCAACTGTTCTGCCTGCGGCTTGGGAACCCTGACTTGTTCACCGGATGTGCCACCTTGTCCCGGGACCTGCTGTTTTTGACTCTCTCTCTCCCCTGCACCTGCTGTCTCGACCTCTGAATGACCCTGATGGTCATCTATGAATGTTTGAACATCTTGAAGAACAACCTGGCCTTAATGGCCATGTACCATCTCCACCCAGCAGAGGTCGACCGATTATGATTTTTCAACGCCGATACCGATTATTGGAGGGCCAAAAAAAGCAGACACTGATTAAATCGGTTGATTTAAATGTGTATTTATTTATTTGTAATAATGACAATTACAACAATACTGAATTAACACTTTTAGTTTAACTTAATATAATAAATCAATTTAGCCTCAAATAAATAATCA
This sequence comes from Oncorhynchus kisutch, assembly GCF_002021735.2. NCBI lineage: Eukaryota > Metazoa > Chordata > Actinopteri > Salmoniformes > Salmonidae > Oncorhynchus > Oncorhynchus kisutch. Next base: position 10,986,704 of record NC_034180.2, read on the forward strand.
AACATGTTCAATTTGGTTTAAATAATGCAAAAACAAAGTGTTGGAGAAGAAAGTAAAAATGCAATATGTGCCATGTAAAAAATCTAATGTTTAAGTTCCTTGCTCAGAACATGAGAACATATGAAAGCTGGTGGTTCCTTTTAACATGAGTCTTCAATATTCCCAGGTAAGACGTTTTAGGTTGTAGTTAATATAGTAATTATAGGACTCTCTCTATACCATTTGTATTTCATATCCCTTTGACTATTGGATGTTCTTATAAGCACTTCAGTATTGCCAGTGTAACAGTATAGCTTCCGTCCCTCTCCTCGCTCCTACCTGGGCTCGAACCAGGAACACATCGACAACAGCCACCCTCGAAGCATCGTTACCCATCGCTCCACAAAAGCCGTGGCCCTTGCAGTACAAGGGGAACAACTACTTCAAGGTCTCAGAGCGAGTGACGTCACCGATTGAAACGCTATTAGCACGCACCCCGCTAACTAATCTCAGGAGTTAACAGGCTTGAAGTCATAAACAGCTCAATGCTTGAAGCACATCGAAGAGCTGCTGGCAAATGCACAAAAGTGTTGTTTGAATGAATGCTTACAAGCCTGCAGCTGCCTACCACCGCTCAGTCAGACTGCTCTATCAAATATGAAATCATATACTTAATTATAACATAACACAACACACAGAAGTATGAGCGTTAGATCATTAATATGGTCAAATCCGGAAACTATAATTTTGAAAACAAAACGGTTTATTCTTTCAGTGAAATACGGAACCGTTCCATATTTTATCGAACGGCTGGCATAAATATTCCTGTTACATTGCACAACCTTCAATGTTATGTCATAATTACATAAAATTCTGGCAAATTAGTTCGCAACGAGCCAGGCGGCCCAAACTGTTGCATTTACCCTGACTCTGCGTGCAATGCACGCAAGATAAGTGGCACAATTTCCCTAGTTTAATATTGCCTGCTAACCTGGATTTCGTTTAATAAAATATACTTCTGTGTATTGACTTTAAGAAAGGCATTGATGTTTATGGTTAGGTACATTCGTGTAACGCACGCAAGATAAGTGGCACAATTTCCCTAGTTTAATATTGCCTGCTAACCTGGATTTCGTTTAATAAAATATACTTCTGTGTATTGACTTTAAGAAAGGCATTGATGTTAATGGTTAGGTACATTCGTGTAACGATTGTGCTTTTTCTCGCAAATGTGCTTTTGTTAAATCATCCCCCGTTTGGCGAAGTTGGCTGTCTGTGTTAGGAATAAATAGTCTTCACACAGTTCGCAACGAGCCAGGTGGCCCAAACTGCTGCATATACCCTGACTCTGTTGCACAGAACGCAAGAGAAGTGACAATTCACCTAGTTAAAATAAATTCATGTTAGCAGGCAATTTTAAGTAAATATGCAGGTTTTAAAATATTTACTTGTGTATTGATTTTAAGAAAGGCGTTGATGTTTATGGTTAGGTACACATTGGTGCAACAACAGTGCTTTTTTTGCGAATGCGCTTGTTAAATCACCAGTTTGGCGAAGTAGGCTATGATTCATTGATAAATTAACAGGCATCGCATCGATTATATGCAACGCAGGACAAGCTAGATAAACTAGTAATATCATCAACCATGTGTAGTTAACTAGTGATTATGTTAAGATTGATTGTTTTTTTATAAGATACGTTTAATGCTAGCTAGCACCTTACCTTGGCTCCTTGCTGCATTCACATAACAGGTCGTCAGCCTGCCACGCAGTCTTCTCACAGAGTGCAATATAAAATCGGCCATGATCGGTGTCCCAAAATGCAGATTACCGATAATTATGAAAACTTAAAAATAAAATAATAAATCGGCCCTAATTAAATCGGCCATTCCGATTAATCGGTCAACCTCTATTCAGGACATAGGGACACTGGAGATAGTGGCAATCACATGACTATTTATGAGACTCCTGATCTCTCGCTCTCTTTATCTCTGTCGCCATGGGAAAAAAAATCCAGACCACTCCAACCACCGGAAAACATTTTTATGAGAAAAAAAATGGTCACTCCACTCAAGGAGAGAGGGGGGGCGAGATTGAGGGGGAAAGGGAGAAAGAGCACTCACGATAAGACTCAGCACCCACGAACTATCTGATGCTATGTAACTGCTATGTTAAAATAAACTCCATCGCATCGTAAACAAGTTGTCGCTTTTGATACAAGATATACAGCAGTTATACAGTAATAATAAGTACTAGGCTATTTCGTGTCTCTTTTACTTCTGCTTCCAGCTCAGCCCATATCGATAAAGCGTCTCAGTAGGAGTGCTGATCTAGTATCAGGTTTGCCTTTTAGATCATAATGAATACAAATATATGGACAGAGGGAACCTGATCGGTTAACTGAACTGAAATATTGCTTAAATGGTCAGCTGCTCGATTAAGTTCTGGGTCCATACATGTTTAGAGAAGGGATCAAGAAATGCTAGAACGAGGAGCTCCACCTTCTCTCTTTGTAAGTTATGGGCGAAAGTCCCCTCCCATTCCGAAATTCATAAGACCCCAACACCTGCAAAAACATGATTTTTTTCTCCAAATAACCGCTGCTCGTTATCCTATGCATCCCGCTCAGTCCCGACAGACTCTACAGAACCAGTTGTGTTTACGTAGATCTGTCCAAGAGAGATTAGAGGGGACCTGATCCTAGCTCAGCACGCTTTATGAATACTGGCCCTGACATCTGGCCACCCATTGCTCATCTTGGTCCACATCCCAGCTTAAATAAGCACTTGCCTTGTTGCTCTCGTAAAACTGAGCAACAACCCGCAACACAGACTACTGTCCACAAAGCAAGCATTTAAAACAAAGCCAGACGGCCTGTGTCTGATTGAAAAGCAACCGCTCTGCTCAAAATGCCAACGGCCTCGTGAAAATTAACGACAGCAAATTCATTTATTCAGTCTGGCTCTACTATTACCGTGCCACCTAAAGGTTGCATGGCTTGTGTTCTGTCTGAAGTTTCCCCTAGGTACAGATCTAGTTTCCCCTCCCCAATCCTATACTTAACCATTAGTTGAGAAAATGACCCAAGATCAGATCAGCAAAAAACATCTCTCTTGCACTGGTTCGGGCTAGTTTGTGAGATACAATTCCTATTAAACCAAACAATCAAGTTCTCCTTGTACCGTTCTGCGTAGTTTTAATCCCACGTAGCCACTTAAGAAACCCTGTAAAAACCCTCTGGCTTAATGAGGAGTTTGCTAAGTGGATATTGTATGTGAGGTGCATGTGTGTATATCAGAATGTGTACTGGTCAGTGTGTACGTCCCCAGGCAGGCTAACTATGGATTAGGGTAAGCAGCTCTACCTTGGGCAGGAAATGGGGTCACCAGAGACCCAGGCTGAGGCGAGTGGGGGTTTTCCATTCTGAGTACAACTGCACTGAGTTAGAGAGATGGGCTGCATCTCATTCCTGACAACTTGCCCTCCTCCCCTCTACAACTGCACTGAACTGAACTAGAAGTGAGGGGCTGTGTTTCATTCCAGATGACCAGTTGCCTCCTCTCTATCCTGAAGAGAGAGCAGCATGGCAAGGAAACTAGGCAAAAGTGAAGGGTCAACCAAGGGTCGATTTGAACTGTTGAAGCGGAGATATTTCTGGAATGAAACAACCGGGGACAAAGAGCTTTTAAGTTGATGGAGACAATGTGGGGACAGTGAGGGGGCACAATGGGGACCTGAATGGGGACAGTGGATCACCCCCAGGGGCCCATTCAAAACTACTGTTGAGGGCCACATTCCCCTGGTCACCACAAATGTCCATTACGAAGCTCATAAAAAGCAGTGGGTGCGCGCGTGTTCAAACTGAAAAACAATCTATAGGCAATTATTGGCAAACAGGGAGCATTGCTGCTCCTACCAAACCATGCCCCTGTAATGGTATTTAATTCAAGCTCCTGATATTATCAGTAGTGCTGTGAACATAGACCTTGTCTGTGTCCCCATAGGGCTCTGAACAAAAGTAGTGCACTATGTAGGAAATAGGGTGCCCTTTGTGACGCAAAGCCAGAGTTAGGCTTATCTTATCAAAACGATAACGGCTGATTAATTCAAAAAGTAGGCCTCTGTTTGCTATGGGAAGGATCGCATGTGAAAATGCTGCAAGACAAACAGAGCTGAGAGCTTATTGAAGCGAAAGTGAAAGCCAAAGCTGGCTAATGTCAACACTCATCAGCCACATACAATAGTCCTACATTTTGATTAGCCTTTGTCACAAGGTTTAGGCATAAAATGTTCCTTTAATGTTCTTTGAATGTTAGAGACTGGCTTCTAATGTTCAATGTTCTTTGAATGGTACATTGCTGCGGCTGTACAGTGCAGCGTCACAGCAACACTATCTGACAGGGTGTTAAGCCCATTGGCTGAGTACTATCAAGGACACTGGAATACTGAACTGCCACAATATTGAGCTGCTGCGCTTCCTCACACAATATAACCCCCGTCCATCGTAAACAGCCAAGGACACGACGTGATGTACCGTTGTATGTGTGTAGACCTGTGTGTATTTACAAGGGTTATGTTCAGCTGGATAAAATGAACGTATTATCCACAGCTGTTGTAGCCATGCTCTGTGTCAAATTGAGGTTAGATGTATACAGCTGCAAGAGGCGCAATCGATACACTTTTTCCAAAACATGTTCATTTGGACAGGGCCCTTTCAACAAAATGGGTCATTCCCCCGGCCAGTGTTGGTGAGTGTTATTGTTTCTCAGCAATACATAACAATTTGGCTGTCCAAGAATTACACACACACACGCTCTCCCACTTTTAATGACATTGAATGACTCAATAATGGCTACATAACTAGAGCTCTGCACGGTGGGAAATTCCTGCCCTGCCGGTGAGCCGGTCGGTTAGCGACGTAGCGCTTTCGCTCCTTACACGCGGGTGCCAGCGCTAGCCTTTTCATTAGCATGAGCGTGCTAAAGGGAGTAGCGGGGGCTAGCGAGAGGCTAGTAGGGCCAGGGCTGAGGCTATGAAACGCTGCTAGCTGTACAGCTGGGCTATGACTTCTAACCACATTGTCCGACGCAACAGATGGACTGTAACAAGCTCCAGAGACAGTACAGACATGCATAATGAGAGAGGACAGGATGCACACACACACACACACAACGTGCCTCTTCTGACATGGATACCCTAAACATGAGAGACACAACGACATTCTACTGACTGTCTCGACAGGTCCACTTTGCATAACTGGGTTCCCTCGACTATTTAAACATAATGTTATTTCATGTATTTTTGGGGATTTAAACAGGTTGAGATACAAATCAATTTTTTCAAGAGAAACCTAAGGGAGGTTGTGGCTATTGAACAACCAGTTCGCTTCAGGCGACATTGATAAATCTGCTTCATCAATATCACACGTTTCTAAATAAACAAGTAGCCTAAATGTATGTCATGGGACCCATATTCAGTAACACCGCAGTAAACAACAAACCAATCAATGTGAATACCAGACCAACGGCGACTTTACAGTTTATCAAGCGCAGCCGGTTCAGACAGGAAACCAGAGTATATGCATCAGCTGACGTCGCACCAATCATATTCCACAAACACTTCCTACCTTAATATGGTGGTATATTTAAGCTGATCAGTTTTACTCACATTCTCTACTGCTGTTGGTTACTCGATCGTTTGCGGTTGCATTTTTGTTGTTCACTGCATGTAATTATTAGGATCTTAAAAGGTGCACTATGCAAAGATCACTCCACCATATCCTTGGTTGCAAAAATTCAGAGTTTGCCTAATTTCAGTTTGTGTGACAAAACAAGCAAGTATAGTGTAGAGAATCATTGTACCATCTGAATCACTGTGAAATAGATTTCCCATAACCAAAAACATTTATTTTCAGCTGTTTGAAGCTGGTGTACAAAACCAAAAGTAAAAGACGCAAAAACGAAACTTAAGAACGGGAAGCATGGAAATAGCTCACATAGAACATATCGACTGCTTCTTAGATTTGCTTTCAATGAGTGACAGATCTATAACTCCTATTTCCATGTGAATTTGGTCGGGGTCGCCCAAAAAATGACATATTACAGCTTTAACATGATGCACTCTCTGGCAGTGAGATAGGCTCTGCTCCTTCGAGGGAACACCAACCCTAACATATTGCAATCTTTTTCTAAATAATGGTTACATGGCGTTTCCTGTCTGAAATGTTGCGTTTGAGAGAACTAAAGTTCAGTACAACAACCAAACACAGTTACTGATAGGTTACATTAGGGAAGTACATCAGCTAAGCTTGTCAGTTGTATTACAGAATGTCACTGTCCTGTCCAATGAAAGTTTCAACACTTGCAATGCTAAACAACATCAACTCAAAGTCCGTGTAACCATGAGATACAGTATCAAGACAATAGAACAAGAAAAAAATGTAAGCGCTTACCTCATGCAAATTTAGCTCTTTGACCTTTTCCTTCTGTATAACCTGAGGGGGAAATTAACATTTTAAAAAGGCATACAATTAGAACTGGCAACATAAACACACTTTTTCTCAAAGAAAACATCCAGAAGTGAATCCAATACAATTATTCATTTTTTTTGTATTAAAAGAATGGTGACTAGAAGTTATGGTCCTGTGTGGCTCAGGCCCAAGCCCTCACCACTCCAAGGGATTAAAGGCGTGTCAACAAAATCATGACTTTTTCGTGGTAGGTTAGGAGAATTTACGTGGCATGTTAGGAAAAGGGTACGGATTAGCTAGTCACAACAGCCCTGCTGACCAGGCCTGGCTGGCTAAAACCAGCCGTACATTTAATTTTAAATTTTACCTTTATTTAACTAGGCAAGTCAGTTAAGAACAAATTCTTATTTACAATGACGGCCTAGGAACAGTGGGTTAACTGCCTGTTCAGGGGCAGAACAACAGATTTGTACCTTGTCAGCTCGGGGGTTTGAACTTGCAACCTTCCGGTTACTAGTCCAACGCTCTAACCACGAGGCTACCCTGCCGCCCCAAAAGGTCCCCCACTTCCACTGAAAGTAGCCCAAAATAAACCACCATCCGGCTTTGTTGCCTTCTACAGCATGTATATTATGGGTGTATATTATATAATGTGTATATTCCGCAACAGAGGATTTATAGACTACAGTGACATACTGTGAGAAAAATAAACCATGTTCATAGTATTTTGTGTGTGTGTAGACGACGGGCCTCTTACTTGTTTGTATGCATACAGCTCCTTGTGCGCCTGGTGCCTTAACCTGCAAGGACAACGCAGAGAAACACAGCATCTCTTTAATTAGTAAAGGAGCCTCTACAACTCGCCAGTTGCACTCACTGTACATTCAGATAGTGACAAGTCAATAGACCCTGAAACAGGAAGTGAGCAACTGCATAGATAGAGAGCATTCAGGGCAGAAAAGCATAGCTGATTTAACAATTTCCATTCAAATCTCCAGCACTGAAATAAAAGCAAGTCAAATTCAACTGTTTAGATGCTGTAGAAACCAGTGGTGTAAAGTCCTTAAGTAAAAATACTTTAAAGTACTACTTAAGTAGGTTTTTTGGAGGTATCTGTACCTTTACTATTTATATTTTTGACAACTTACTTTTACTCCACTACATTCCTAAAGAAAATAGTGTCCTTTTTGCTCCTTACATTTTCCCAGACACCCCCAAAAGTACTCGTTACTACTTGAATGCTTAGCAGAACAGGGAAATGGTCTAATTCACCCACTGGTCATCCTTACTGCCTCTGATCTATCAGACTCACTAAACACAAATACTTTGTAAATTATGTCTGACTTGAAGTGTGCCCCGGCTATCCGTATATTTAAAAAAAGAAAATCGTGCCGCCTAGTTTGCTTAATATAAGGAATTTGAAATGATTTATACGTTTACTTTTGATACTTAAGTAGATTTAAAAACAAATACTTTTACTCAAGTAAGACAATTGGGTACTTTTTCCACCCCTGGTAGAAACAGACATTGATGACAGTGCTGCAGTTTTGAACTAGTCTGGTCTACATTGGATTAAAAATGATTGTACTGCTACGAAACTTTCAGGAAACTCACCCCTGCACAATATCTTGACTATGGCAGCCTAGATTCTTAACCTGCAGGTTTATTTTTATTTTTTATCTTTAGTTTTGAAGTCATAAATCAATCCAGATGAGTTGATGGAAGATAAAAGCTATGGTCATTGTAATAACCACTGAATTGAATCCAGGCCTTTCCCTATTTAGTCTTTATACACACACACACACACACACACACACACACACAGTAAATTCTGTCTGTCATCATAAGTGGTTCCACTTGGCATTTCAAAATCGCTTTCGAAAAGGATTGGATCTGCTATCTTATGGTCAATAATGGAATGACCCGAGGTCGGGCAGGGCACCGGTTCTGCCCACAGACCCATTTTATTTCATAATATGTGTATGCCAAATGGCACCCTATTCCCCCATGTGCTCTTGTCCAAAGTAGTGCACTATATATAGGGAATAGGGTGTCATTTGGGACGTATCCTATGTGATATCACACCCATCTCACAGCTATGTACCTGTGACATTGAACCCCAATTGCTTTGGCTGCGTCTGACCCTGATGACACTGTTACACATCCCCCACTGACTCCCACCAAACCAAAACATAACTCACTTCCCACCCACGACCTTGTGACGACTGACGCAGCACTGGTCAGCAGTCGCGCTGTGGTACAGCTCCTCTGCCACAACTAGGTGGGAATTCCACGCCTTGACACAACTCAATTTAATGTGGGCCTACCCCAGTACTGAATGACGAATGGTCTGGCCTGAACTGGACTGCTTAGACAAAATGTCCGCCAGATCAAGAGACTAATACTTTCTCTCTAAAGCGTAAAAAATAAATAATAATAATAAATAATAATACCACAACTGACAGCTTGAGGTGGTTATAGCCTAGGATACATCTTCTTTAAACCAATCAGCACCCCCCACGGATGGTTTCTGCCAGCAGAATACGTGGTTTTATCACAGTCATTCGTTTGAATGCAGTAGGGATGCTTTCCACATGAGAGTGCCTAACCAACCAGAGCTCCTGACTTTATCGTAGTGGCCTTCGTTACTGCTGACTAGGCTAGATAGGAGAGACTGATGGGTCATTTGTGGGGGAGAAATGGGAGCTTTACTTTACTACGGTACATACAGTGGGGAGAACAAGTATTTGCATGTAGAGGTCTGTAATTAATTTGCATTTTATTGCATGACATAAGTATTTGATCACCTACCAACCAGTAAGAATTCCGCCTCTCACAGACCTGTTCGTTTTTCTTTAAGAATCCCTCCTGTTCACCACTCATTACCTGTATTAACTGCACCGGTTTGAACTCGTTACCTGTATAAAAGACACCTGTCCACACACAATCAAACAGACTCCAACCTCTCCACAATGGCCAAGACCAGGGAGCTGTGTAAGGAAATCAGGGATAAAATTGTAGATCTGCACAAGGCTGGGATGGGCTACAGGACAATAGGCAAGCAGCTTGGTGAGAAGGCAACAACTGTTGGCGCAATTATTAGAAAATGGAAGAAGTTCAAGATGGTCAATCACCCTCGGTCTGGGGCTCCATGCAAGATCTCACCTCGTGGGGCATCAATGATCATGAGGAAGGTGAGGGATCAGCCCAGAACTACACGGCAGGACCTGGTCAATGACCTGAAGAGAGCTGGGACCACAGTCTCAAAGAAAACCATTAGAAACACACTACGCCGTCATGGATTAAAATCCTGCAGCGCACACAAAGTCCCCCTGCTCAAGACAACGCATTTCCAGGCCCGTCTGAGGTTTGCCAATGACCATCTGGATGATCCAGAGGAGGAATGGGAGAAGGTCATGTGGTCTGATGAGACGAAAATAGAGCTTTTTGGTCTAAACTCCACTCGCCGTGTTTGGAGGAAGAAGGATGAGTACAACCCCAAGAACACCATCCCAACCGTGAAGCATGGAGGTGGAAACATTATTCTTTGGGGATGCTTTTCTGCAAAGGGGACAGGACGACTGCACTATATTGAGGGGAGGATGGATGCGGCCATGTATCACGAGATCTTGGCCAACAACCTCCTTCCCTCAGTAAGAGAATTGAAGATGGTTCGTGGCTGGGTCTTCCAGCATGACAACGACCCGAAACACAGCCAGGGCAACTAAGGAGTGGCTCTGTAAGAAACATCTCAAGGTCCTGGAGTGGCATAGCCAGTCTCCAGACCTGAACCCAATAGAACATCTTTAGAGGGAGCTTAAAGTCCGTATTGCCCAGCGACAGCCCCAAAACCTGAAGGATCTGGAGAAGGTCGGTATGGAGGAGTGGGCCAAAATCCCTGCTGCAGTGTGTGCAAACCTGGTCAAGAACTACAGGACACGTATGATCGCTGTAATTGAAAACAAAGGTTTCTGTACCAAATATTAAGTTCTGCTTTTCTGATGTATCAAATACTTATGGCATGCAATAAAATGCAAATTAATTACTTAAAAATCATACAATGTGATTTTCTGGATTGTTGTTTTAGATTACAGACCTCTACATGCTTTGTAAGTAGGAAAACCTGCAAAATCGGCAGTGTATCAAATACTTGTTCTCCCCACTGTATCTCAATAAAACTAAACAGCTTCCTTTCTTGATCTTCTTCCGTTGACCTTTTATTTTATTTAACTAGGCAAGTCTGTTAAGATCAAATTCTTATTTACAGTGATGACCTACCCCGGCCAAACCTGGATGCTGCTTGGCCAATTGTGCACCACCCTATGGGACTCCCAATCACGGCCGGATGTGATGCAGCCTGGACCTTCAACAAGCAACGATGGGTGATAGGACTGGATAGGGCTCTGACATTTTTGTTTTCACCTTTAAAGTCCTCTTAGATCAGTGATCAAGGGGATAGAAGACAAGGAAAGGAAACGACTGGGCACATTAACCTTTAGTGGGGCAGCTAAAGCCCTTTAAGAGGGCTTGAAAATGTTAACAAAATGGGAGAGGAGTATTTAGGTCAACTCAAGAGAGAGGCAGCCAAGCACAGGGAAGGAAGTTCAAGTCCACATTCTTAAGATAAATAACCCTTTGAAAAGTGTGTGTGTGTGAGAGAATGGAAAATGACACCTAGCTGAGAAGCACAAAACAATCTAAATAGATCCACAAATATTATGAAAACAGTGAGTATATACACACACACACACACACACACACACACACACACACACACCACCCTGTGAACATTTTTACTATGAACAGTCAATATACATAGTGCATGAACATTACACAAGCTTGGATATTAACAGACATTTATAAACAAATAACTATTTTGGTAACTCCCGTTCACACATTTTCCCATCACCTGAAGCAAAAAGGAATATCATAGATAACACCAGTGGTCAGTTTGTATTATCATACACCAGTCATTCAATTTAGCACAAATCAATGGACAAAAATAAAACATGTTCAATGAAAAACAGAATGGAAAGACAGTAGGAGGAGGGATATACACAGAGCGTACAAAACATTAGGAACACCTGCTCTTTCCATGACAGACTGATCAGGTGAATCCAAGTAAAAGCCATTATCCCTTATGGATGTCACACAGGTTAAAGAAGGAATTTTAAGCCTTGAGACAATTGAGACATGGATTGTGTGTGCCAATCAAAAGGTGAATGGGCAAGACAAAAGATGTAAGTGCCTTTGAACAGGGTTTGGTAGGAGGTGCCAGGCACACCAGCTTGAGTGTGTCAAGAACTGCTACACTGCTGGGTTTTTCACGCTCAACAGTTTCCCGTGTCTATCAAGAATCATCCACCGCCCAAAGGACATCCAGCCAACTAGACACAACTTAAGGAAGCATTGGAGTCAACATGGGCCAGCATCCCTGTGGAACGCTTGACACCTTGTAGTCCATGTCCCAACGAATTGAGGCTGTTCTGAGGGCAAAAGGGGGTGCAACTCAATATTAGGAAGGTGTTCCTAATGTTTTGTACACTCAGTGTATAAAAAAGAGGGAGAAAAAGAGAAAGAGATTGAGATACATAGGTGTTGAAGATTTACCTCTGTTACTAGTAACCTTAACCTCTCGGAGCAGAGCGAGAGGCTGAGGGATCTGTAACACACAGCAGCACAGTTCTAGGAGAGAGACTGACACCTTCTGAAAGAGAGCAGCGGGTAAAGGTGCAGAGACTCCCATTGGGCAAGGGGCAGAGGTCAGAGGTGAGGGGTTGTCAGAGGTGAGGGGCAGGGGGTGATTTGATGAGTGGCCCTGTTAGCATGGTAGTGAGGGGGGGCGAGTTTAAAGTGTCGGTAACATTTAGTACAGGGGCCCACAGAAGGGCCACATGGTTTTTAAGAATGTGATCTTTCCATGGACTCCTATACTAAAATAATGTAACTGACTTCTAAAACAGAAATGGGCAAGATAAACACTGCTCTGTGTGTGTATATATGTAGTATGCATTTATGTATGCATGTATGTGTCGCCAGCCACAAGCTTATTTCACGTATGTGTGTGGACTTCGGGACTAACCAAGAGGGAGTCGAGTCTAGCTGTGACGTTCAGCCTCACGTCAAGCTGTCCGAGCTGTGTTTGCTTGGGCCACACCGGGAGAGCGAGCGCTCGCACGTCCGCTCCAGAGCCGACTGGCCTCGTTCCCTTCTCCTTGTCCCGTATTTGTCCAGTTTTAGAGGGTCATCTGTGGACTGGGTGTGAGGAGTAGGGTGAAGTTGACGCAAGATGAGCGTCTATGGGTAGTTTTGCATTTCCCCCACTAATGGTTAAGGTTAGGATTGGGGGAAGCTGATCCTAGATCTGTATCTAGGGTAAACTTCACACTGGAAGTGTGAGGGGGATAAAGTTAAGACCGGGCTCAGTGTTTCATCCATCTGTCTCTAAAGGAAATTAAACTTGGTCAAGGCTAATCAAACTGTTTGTGTTGTTAAAAGATAAATGGGAAAAGTAGCCTATCCAGTGAGGCCATGTGGTGTGTGTGGTTGGTTGGTTGGGTGGGTGGGTGATTATTGTGATTTAGGGAACTGTGGGGGCCACAGGTGTTCGAAAGAGAGACCGCATCTTTAGAAGCCTTTCAGAGTAAAAACTGCCGACGTCCCAAATGGCAATCCTATTCCCTACACAGTGCATTACTTTTGACCAGGACCCATAGGACTCTGCTCAAAAGTAGTGCACTATATAGGGAATAGGGTGCCATTTGGGACAAAGACACCATCTTACCAAATTAATTGGTAAAATCAGACCACCTTTTTCCCCCCTTTTCTTTTTCCTCCTTGAATTTTAACGTGATTCTGCATCAATTTCATAGTTTGTCTTGAAACAAAAGCAGAAACACACTTACCATCTCCCCCCCACTGGTTTAGGTACAGGGCAGGGTGAATTTGGGTTGAGACACGCTGCTTCTCGCTGCTTTAGGTAAGAAATGCTACAGAGTTCCAACGTTATTGGCCAATGACCACCTTGATTAGACCAGAGGGGCTAGAGTGGAGGACCAATAAGATCTCCAGTAAAAAAAAAATCTCCAAGCCAGGTCTGGGACTTCAAACGTGCTGAAGGGAAGGGGCCATTCTTTAAGAAGATAATACTAATTTAGTTGGTTCAAGGTTCAGCCATGTCGAGCGCTGGTTAACCACTCAGAGCCCTATAGGCCCTGGTCAAAGTAATGCATGATATAGTGAATAAGATGACAATTGGAAGCATGCATAAACGGTGCTGGATTTATACCAACATCTATACAGATGCCCTTGGATTTCCATCGAAGAGAGGAGAGCATGCCTAAGGACTTAACATGAGAGGCACGACACAAGCCTCTTCAAGGTTGGGAGTTGTGGTCGTGATTATGCAGCTAAGCAGCTTTGAATAAATGTTTCAGCAGGGGAGAACAAGCCTAGATATCATTTTTCTGGTGGGATTTATTGTTCTCCAGTTCAGATGTTCAAGTCAGCGATACCTTCTCCAAACTGTGCTGTTGAATCTTTTTTTTATAAGCCTTTATGAAAAAAGGGTTAATTTGAAAAGAACATGTTAACACACACCAAAGGAATTGAATTTAGACCTAATATGCCATACAGTTTCATTAAATCCAGACCACCAAGAAAGGAGTTGTTTAGGCCTAATGACAGCAAATAAGATTGACCCGTCTTGGATAACATGCATTTACTGAGCTTTTAACAAACTAAAGTGGATTTTGGTTTGTTAAAAGACCGAAGCAGACTGAAATAATTTGACCGCTTGGCTAATAATTGGACTAACACGAGCCTCGCTTCAGTTACTTAAGGCATTCATTAAGCGCAAGACAGACCTGCCGCTTTTCTGTCCATCTGTGCACTCAACTACTTTAAAAACACTGCTGCAGTTCATTAGTGCATTACATATCGCTGGTTGGTTGTAAAAGCCTTGGAAGCTTTGCTCGGAGCCACAAAGGTTAGGCTAGGTCATAGTTTGAGTTCAAAACCCTGTTGCCTGAACACATTGGGTAACAGCGCTTACACTTCAGATACAAATCCAGCCGTATTTGCTGCGGACACAATACAAGTCATTTTTTTTATATGCAGCTGATGAACTACCGGATTGCCGGGTCCCCCTGCTGAGTGTTGCATGCTAGGAGCCTGAAAATGCACACATTCTAGTCTCATCATCACATCTGATGATAGCAGGCTTGGCAACACAGTTTGGCAAGTCCTACAACATGAGCGCCTTTGCTCGTTTTAAAGTAGCCTAAATGTTCTTTGTTTCGGCTAACTGTGTTTCTACCCGTGCTCAAAGCAGGTCTTCAAAGTAAACTAGTGTGAATGGTGAACAGCCTGTGGCTGCTTCCCAAATTACTCCCAATCCCCTATATAGTGCACTATATTTGACCCATGCCAATAGGGCTTAGGTCAAAAGTAGTGTCCTATATAGGGAATCGGGTGCCATTTGGGACATATTGTCACTGACATGGTGGAGAGAAGGATGAAAGAAGTTTCCTTCTCTCCCGAGCTGTACCAGCTGTCTGTGTTCCTCTCCTCTCTCATGCTGTTTATCCTTCTGTTCTCGTCATACTGGCTTAAAGCAGTATTAAAAGAATCACCCTCTTTGATAGGGGAAATATGTTGTCCCCCCCCTAGTTCCACAAATTACAGCTGAGAGAGAAATGTGCGCTGCTTGGACTGAAGGACACAAATAATCCCTCTAGTACACCGAGTTCTTGTAAAACAGCAGGGCTGGGCTACTCGTGTTTGGGAGAAGGCCTGAACCATGTTCATAGGCAGCCCCTATGGGGCTCTGGACAAAAGTATTGCACTATGTAGGGAATAGGGTGCCATTTGGGACGCACAGTGTTTCTGTAAATAGAGAAGACCATCACATGGTGGGACATACCATCCTGGGAGGCGAAACAGGGGGGGGGTCCTTGAGTACGACGCTCGAATGGAATCCAACATAAGACCGGTGCCAAAGTATTGGCAGAGTAATGACACCCGAGCAATGCCTTTTTAGTGTAGGACTGTGAATTCACTCGCAGTCTGGATGTATTTAACATCTAACTCAGTGGTATGAAAATATCAATAACCAATGTGGTTACAGTGAAAATGCGGCATCTCGTATGGGATAAACAAAGTAATTTACTTGACCACTGGGGTTGCGATTAAAAACACTGCTGTCTCATAATTGGATATGCGCCAAGTCATTCGAGGCAATGGATTTAGCCTATGTCAAGCAGCTTTGAAGAATGTGTGGTTTATTGCACGAACACTTCAGTGTGCTAGCACAAAAAAAATGGCTTCTCTAAACGTTGAGGTGAGGCTTTGTTGATGTCAACAACAAAAAAGTAGTAAGGAAACCTAAACACAAATCAAGATTTCCAAAGGAGACTATTGAAACTAGGAACTAGCCTACATCAACTAGGACACAGCAGTGTCGATCATACCTTATCAAGTAGCAGCAGAAGAGAAGGCTGAGGATGAAGACAAAGATGGCGGTCCCAAACACCACAATGTAGATGTTCAGGGGAAGGTTCTGGAACCCAATATTAGGCATCCTGAAACTGTAGTGCTGGAAATCGGAGCTCATGGATATCCTGCAACGAGAAAGAGACGGAATTAGGGGGTGTGATGAAGTGATAAGATTGACAGATTGACCGTAGGACTGTATGTGACTATAGGGGTGAGTGTGTGCTGGACAATTTCTCATAGCCAGCAGGAAGCTTTGATAGGGCTTCCAGCCTGCCACACAATGACAATAGGTAGGGTGAATTGACGACAATAGGCCACCACGATCATATCAATTTGTTAGTTGCGTAATGTCACATGCAACACATTTGATTCAGTCTGACTCTTACTGGTTGTCTGCATAACAGCCAATGGTAACATATTAGCCTAAATTGGGGTTAAATCAGTGAGCAAATCTGTCCAATAATATAGTTTGAGCATTGTGAGCCTTGTATTGCCAGCTACCCACACAGTGGCCTGGGAACATTGGTCCCCATGAAAACCTGTGCCTACCTCTTGTGTCTGTTCCTACGGTTCTAGACTATGGAATATAGGCCTAGACTTATTGTAGCTTTAGGCTACCTCGGATTCAGCAGCAGGTTTCCCTTTGTTTATGTACTTATTTGTTTACATAGATTTGACATATAGTGGGGCAAAAAAGTATTTAGTCAGCCATCCATTGTGCAAGTTCTCCCACTTAAAAAGATGAGGCCTGTAATTTTTATCATAGGTACACTTCAACTATGACAGACAAAATGAGAAAATTGTGGAAAATAAGTATTTGGTCACCTACAAACAAGCAAGATGTCTGGCTCTCACAGACATCTTCTTTAAGAGGCTCCTCTGTCCTCCACTCGTTACCTGTATTAATGGCACCTGTTTGAACTTGTTATCAGTATAAAAAGACACCTGTCCACAACCTCAAAGAGTCACACTCCAAACTCCACTATGGCCAAGACCAAAGAGCTGTCAAAGGACACCAGAAACAAAATTGTAGACCTGCACCAGGATGGGAAGACTGAATCTGCAATAGGTAAGCAGCTTGGTTTGAAGAAATCAACTGTGGGAGCAATTATTAGGAAATGGAAGACATATAAGACCACTGATAATCTCCCTCGATCTGGGGCTCCACGCAAGATCTCACCCCGTGGGGTCAAAATGATCACAACAACGGTGAGCAAAAATCCCAGAACCACACTGGGGGGACTTAGTGAATGACCTGCAGAGAGCTGGGACCAAAGTAACAAAGCCTACCATCAGTAACACACTACGCCGCCAGGGACTCAAATCGTGCAGTGCCAGACGTGTCCCCCTGCTTAAGCCAGTACATGTCCAGGCCCGTCTGAAGTTTGCTAGAGAGCATTTGTATGATCCAGAAGAAGATTGGGAGAATGTCATATGGTCAGATGAAACCAAAATATAACTTTTTGGTAAAAACTCAACTCGTTGTGTTTGGAGGACAAAGAATGCCGAGTTGCATCCAAAGAACACCATACCTACTGTGAAGCATGGGGGTGGAAACATCATGCTTTGGGGCTATTTTTCTGCAAAGGGACCAGGACGACTGATCCGTGTAAAGCAAAGACTGAATGGGGCCATGTATCGTGAGATTTTGAGTGAAAACCTCCTTCCATCAGCAAGGGCATTGAAGATGAAACGTGGCTGGGTCTTTCAGCATGACAATGATCCCAAACACACCGCCCGGGCAACGAAGGAGTGGCTTCGTAAGAAGCATTTCAAGGTCCTGGAGTGGCCTAGCCATTCTCCAGATCTCAACCCCATAGAACATTTTGGGAGGGAGTTGAAGTCCGTGTTGCCCAGCAACAGCCCCAAAACATCACTGCTCTAGAGGAGATCTGCATGGAGGAATGGGCCAAAATACCAGCAACAGTGTGTGAAAACCTTGTGAAGACTTACAGAAAACGTTTGACCTCTGTCATTGCCAACAAAGGGTATATAACAAGGTATTGAGTTAAACTTTTGTTATTGACCAAATACTTATTTTCCACCATAATTTGCAAATAAATTCATAAAAAATCCTACAATGTGATTTTCTGGATTTTTTTCTTCTAATTTTGTCTGTCATAGTTGAAATGTACCTATGATGAAAATTACAGGCATCTCATCTTTTTAAGTGGGAGAACTTGCACAATTGGTGGCTGACTAAATACTTTTTTGCCCCACTGAACAAATAGCCTACTTTACCCATCTACATAACGTCCTTGACAGAACGCTCAGAAAACTAGACACAAAAAACAAAACATGTAGGCCTATAAGGGATGTAACAATTACACATTGGTCCCCGGTTCAAATGATTAAGATACACGTGCATCGATCCATGAGAGTCCAGATCGATCCAAATGTGGCATGCATCGGTCAGAAAATCGATTAAAATGTTACGAATCGCCAGTTCACATTTTTTTGTTGTTGCTCATATTCTTTTCACCTTCCGAAAAAACCTACAGTAGCATATTTTGTGAGAACATGTGTCCATTTCCTCTCCTTCAGTGTTGAACTAACATGTAACTCCGTTGACGGTCATTGATCTAAAAGTCCTTTTGCCGGCCAAGCAACCCAGGCCTATTCCTGATCTTGTACATCTGTGCGGCATCTTCAGCATTCGAATACTTGTAAAATGGCTAGCGCAATATCAGGCTTTATTAGTATAATGACAACCAATGTAATTTTCTAGGTTATTGTTAATTAACAAATGCACTGTTGAAAATTGTATTTTACCTGAATAAAATTAAGCTACCGGAGACAACTCGCATCTGGCTATACCTGCTGATCGGGGCTTACATTAGATTTGATTGTTCAAGATCATCATTAGCAATAGTTTTGGTAGTTTTGCTTTAAACAATCAGTATATATGGTGATTTATAAAGGGTAGGGTAAAGTTGTTAATTTCAGAACAGCACTGCATGTCGCAGCGGGACAATGAAGATAAGCTCACGCTGTAAAATTTGTCAAAACCACCACAGGCCCTGATTAGAGGGGAACAATGGAAAAATGCAGTGGGACTGGCTTTGAGGTCCAGAGTTTTTTCCCCCTTTTTTATTTAACTAGGCAAGTCAGTTAAAGAACAAATTCTTATCTACAATGAAGGCCTACACCGGCCAAACCCTCCCCTAACCCGGACAACGCTGGGCCAATAGTGCGCCGCCCTTGTCACGACTTCTACCGAAGTCGTTCCCTCTCCTTGTTCGGGCGGTGCTCGGCGGTCGACGTCACCGGTCTTCTAGCCATCATCGATCCATTTTTCATTTTCCATTGGTTTTGTCTTGTCTTCCCACACACCTGTTTTCAATCCCATCCATTACCTGTTGTGTATTTAACCCTCTGTTTCCCCTCATGTCTTTGTCAGAGATTGTTTATTGTCAGTGTAGTGTTTATTGTCAGTGTAGTGTTTATTTGTATAGGTGCGCGACGGGTCTTCGTTCCCATATTTGTTTATATAAATTTTTCTTATTAGTGTTATGGAGCATGTTACTTGGACATTTATTAAAAGACTCAATTTTACACTCCGTTTGACTTCCCTGCCACCTTTACACACGTCTCTGACAGCCCTATGGGGCTCCCGATCACGATCGGTTGTGATACAGCCCGGGATCGAACCCGGGTCTGTAGTGACACCTCTAGCACTTCGATGCGGTGCTTTAGACCGCTGTGTCACTTCGTCCCTAAGAGTTTGAGGGGTGCAGAGAATCATTGTACCATCTAAAATCGCTGTGAATTATCTTTTCAGTAACCAAAAATATAGTATTTTCAGTTGTTTAAAGCTAGCGTACAAAATCAAAAAGTAAAACACGCAAAAAATTACAGGAAGCATAGAAATAGCGCACAATACCGATTCCTAGACTTGCATTCCATGTGAATGACAGATCTGTAACTCACATTTCTACACTATATGTGGACACCCTTGTTTTTTTTAACATACATTGTTGCTCTAATTTGATAGTGTAGCGGTAGAAGCCCAGTCTCAGCTCAGCTGCTTACATACACCATAGACATATTTTTACATACACAAGCACACACTTTTTGGGGTCCAACAATTGATTCCCATTCAAAATCCTATTATCCCTAACCCTAAACTTAACGACGAACCCTAAAATAGTGATGCCCGGTAGAATGTCCTTCCAGTTTTACTTGGTTTACTATTCTTGTGTGGAATTTTGGTACTAACAAGTATGTTAAAATGTGTCTACACACACACCCTACTACTACTACTACTACTACTGTAGAAAATGAAGAGAATACAATTCCTGAGTGAGTATGCGTTTGTGTGGTTTACAACTGAAAATTCCCATTCTCCAGAGGGACATGACTGGACATGTCTAAGAATGAAAAGATGAAAAGAGACCAACAAAAGACACAAAAGTTGGGCGGTATACCATTTATACCGTATCCCGTGAATTGGAAAATCCATACATAGAGGATTTTCTCAACACGTTTTTTAAAATATATTTTTTTAATACTTGTACACTTTAAATATCTGCAGTCAAGTTGTGAACTAGAAAATAGACAAAGCAGATCGTGTTCATCAGTTCGCCTGTTAGATCATTTTTCATTATGAAGCTTACCGATACTAGTTTCCCAAAACAGCTGTTTGAGCCCGTCAAGTGTGTATGTTTACAAAGACGATCAAAACGGGAGCTTCTTGGGGGGAGTCACTCCTACAGCGCAACTTAAGTGAGATGAACAAGTTACACTTGTATGTTTGACAGCAATATATTTTATAACTATTAAGTTAACTATCTAAGATGTGCCAAATCAACTCACTCCAGCTGGCTTTTACCAACTGGCTAATGTTAGCTAGCAATATCAAGCTTCTTGGTGACAGCAGCAGAGACTATCCCCTCCTAGATTAAGAACCCTGAGGTCAAATGTTTGTTTTGTGCGTGCTGCAAACTGTGTCTTAGTAGAAAATGTTTGCATGCGCTCGTTAGCGTTTACCTAGCATCCACTATGGGGATTCCTTAGTACTTGTTAGCATTTTGTTAGCATTCTGGTAAATAACGTTTATGGGATTTTTTTATTTTTTTACATGTGGAAAAGAAAACAGCACCCCTTGTGCGCAATACTGGTAATAACGCATATTCTGGGATGGCACAGGCACGGTAAGAAGGTAGGAAATCTGGATACCGCCCAACCCTAACACACAGTTTACAGTTACTCCTCCCTATACAGCCAAGTCAACAGACAAAATAAATCATAAACCCTGCCTTCCACTCACACTGTCTACTTCCAGAAGACACACTCATTAACCCACACACTCACCCGCGTGGTGCCTTCATAGTGTTGAGCGGAACCCAATCTTTAAATCTATAACTCTGGGAACGGCAGCGATGGGAAGATGAGGAAGCTCAGCCTTTGTTCCTTTTCAACCTTGCCACACACACACACCATGAACGGTAGTAATAACACCATCACAATTTAACACCCTCAGTCTCCCTAGCTTAGCCGCTAGGCTGGTACGTGGTCATAAACACTGCTGCCCTCTCAGTTGGGCTCGAATCTGCCCCCTGCTCTGCCAGTATGCAGTGGCTCCACGTCAACCTCTCTATCAAAACAAGGCCACGACTGGAAAGCCCGATTATCGCCACTTAGTGGGGCTCCCAAACACACTGGGTCCACATGGCCCTTTGACATACACATTCCAGAGGCAAAACACACAAACTCTGGGGGTAACATGAAACCCATATGTTCACACCAGGCCCTAAACTGTACTTTCTGGTCCACCATCCACTGTGGCAGGTAGATAAAAAAAATACATCTACCAGCTACTCAGATTTTTTACCAGCAAAAAAATATATATATCCCTAAATTTACACCAACAAAACACAAAAAAAAGATGAACATGCATGTTTCTAAAACAAATGTTTCTAAAACAAATGTATTACTAGTAAGAAGTAACGTGGTATATTGTCTAATTTCATTTTTTACTAAAAGATCACAGATGAGACAAAAATGTTCACGAGCCGGGAGGTTAACGTGGAAATGCGACTCAAGAACATGATTGTGCCTAGAGATTGAGTCTGACTAGTAACCGCATTGTCTTCTCTTCCCTAACAGTTGAAACTCAAACATTGAAAAACCTAGTTTGTGAACAAACAATGTAAATAGCCAAGAAAATAACAAAGTATCACTTCAGTAGACTTTTAGTTTCAAATTAGACCCATTTTTTTAAAAGTACAGTGCCTTGCGAAAGTATTCGGCCCCCTTGAACTTTGCGAACTTTTGCCACATTTCAGGCTTCAAACAAAGATATAAAACTGTATTTTTTTGTGAAGAATGAACAACAAGTGGGACACAATCTTGAAGTGGAACGACATTTATTGGATATTTCAAACTTTGTAATTATGGGGTATTTTGTGTAGATTGAGAGAATATATTTTTAAAAATCAATTCTAGAGTAAGGCTGTAACGTAACAAAAAATGTGGAAAAAGTCAAGGGGTCTGAATTCTTTCCGATTGCACTGTATGTTTGTACACTACACGACCAAAAGAATGCTCGTCAAACATCTCATTACAAAATCACGGGGATTAATATGGAGTTTGTCCACCCCTTTGCTACTATAACAGCCTCCACTCTTCTGGGAAGGCTTTCCACTATACGTTGGGGACGTGCTTCCATTCAGCCACAATAGCATTAGTGAGGTCAGCACTGATGCTGGGCGATTAGGCCCGCAGTCGGCGTTCAAATTTATGGGGTTGAGGTCAGGCCAGTCAAGTTCTTCCACACCGATCTTGACAAACCATTTCTGTATGGACCTCGTTTCATTACATGCTGAAACAGAAAAGGGTCTTCCCCAAACTGTTGGGCCTTCCCCAACAAAGTTGGAAGCACAGAATCATCTAGAATGCTGTAGAGTTAAAATATTCCTTCACTGGAACTAAGTGGCCTAGCCCGAACCATGAAAAACAGCCCCAGACCATTATTCCTCCACTAAACTTTACAGTTGGACGATGTATTTGGCCAGGTGGCGTTCTCCTAGCATCCGCCAAACCAGATTCGTCTGTCGGACTGCCAGATGGACTGCTCCAATGGCAGCGAGCTTTGCGCCATTGGCATTGCGCATGGTGATATTAGGCTTGTGTGTGGCTGCATGGCCATGGAAAACAATTTCATGAAGCTCCCGGTGAACAGTTATTGTGCTGGCGTTGCTTCCAGAGGCAGTTTGAAACTCGGTGGTGTGTGTTGCAACCGAGGACAGACGATTTTTATGCTCTAAGCGCTTCAGCACACGGCGGTCCCGTTCTGTGAGCACATGTGGCCTTACACTTAGCAGCTGAGCCGTTGTTGCTCCTAGACGTTTCCATTTCACAATAACAGCACTTACAGTTGACTGGGGCAGGTCTAGCAGGGCAGAAATTTGAACTGACTTGTTGGAAAGGTGGTATCCTATTATGGTTCCACGTTGAAAGTCACTGAGCTCTTCAGTAAGACAATTCTACTGCCAATGTTTGTCTATGGAGATTGCATGGCAGTGTGCTCGATGTTGTACACCTGTTAACAGGTGTGGCTGAAATAGCCGAATCCACAAATTTGAAGGGGTGTCCACATACTGTACACTATATATACACACAAAAGTATGTATGCATGTAGTGCATGCAGGGGGTGTATAGGATTAACCCTTCCCTCCCAGAAGGCTCTAAGGACCCACCAGCTGTCTGTGATATTCTGAAGTAGGCTAAGTGCAGTGTTTCACCTAACCTGCAGTCCTCTCACTCTGACAGTCTCCTCTGACAGTCTCCTCTGACAGTTTTCCATGCATCTGCCCTCAAGTGCGGATCCACAGTCTTTATTTTTTTACATCTAACCCTCAGAGGTTAGGTTAGTATAATTGGTAAGCTGATTATAGATCTACATCTACACTTACAGGCTAATTTTTACCTCAATATGACCTCATTTGACGACTCCCTATTCTGGTTTATCTAAACAGCTTCTTGATCCACAGCCAAGGCAGGCATTACTATTGTACTACTAATGAAGGATGCCTAGAGGCAGGTTGACAGTTCTGAGATCTGTGAGCAGGCCTACAACAGCAGTACTTCCACAGGGCAGCCTAGCAGACAGGTCTGAGACCTGTGCCTGTTGCTCCATAGTTAAGGGGGGGCTAACTCTTTCACGGCTTAATGTAGGATGCCTGAGGGGGTCAGGGAGCCTGGCTGGCAGGTCTAAGATCTCTGCATTGCAGAAATTCTCAGAATTCCTCAGGAGGAGCTGGGAGGATCTACTCCACAAAGGGAGGAACCTAAACAACATGTTTTTTTTTCACAATCTTCTACCATCTCCTCCAACGCCCCAAACTGCTTTAGTAGTCTAGTTCTTGGACTGGGTGCAATGAATGGCCCAAACAAAAAAAAGATAAGGAACACCTCTTGGCACAGCGCCTCTCGACTTACATAGTGTAGATAGTGTATATTTATTGATACGTAGGCTGTGTGTGCCGCTTAAAAAATACTGTTGTTCTGTCCTTGAGATGTTCTTGTCTATTAAATGGTTCTGTACTATGCCATGTTTTGTGTGGACCACAGGAAGAGTAGCTGCTGCTTTTGCCAAATTCTTTGGACAAAGAAGACATTCTATTTCTGTAACAGGGCACATTTAATTTCAGTTTCATAGATACTAGCTTAACCTCCAAAATATGCCACAGTCTGAGGACAAGTCACTCTGACTTGATCCAGAAACAAACAAAAAGCCTAACTGCCTTTCTTTCTGCATTGGCTAGTTCTGTGGTGGCTCTAGCTGGATCCGGCAGTCTCTCCCTCCAAACAATGTTAAGACGGTTGAAGTTTTACATGCCGTAACCAATTATGCTATTTTGTTTGTTCTTTTGCGTTGTTTGTAACGTTAACTTATTTTGTACATAATGTTACTGCTACAGTCTCTTAAAATAACTTCTAGACATCAGAACTGAGATTAATCACCACGAACTAGAAGAAGCGTTTTCCTTTAACTAGTCCGAGAAAGATATACTGCTCTCCCGGGAACAGGCCCAAATCCCCGTCATTTGCGTGAAGGACGCAGATTAGGCTTCTAACATGCAATCACTGGAAAATAAAATTGATGACCTACGATTACGATTATCCTACCAACGGGATTTTCAATGCACCGGCAGAACAGAAAGGCTACGTCTGGTAAGACGAGGGGTGGGGGTGTGTGTCTTTTTGTCAATAAAGCTGGTGCGCGACGTCCAATATTAAGAGAAGTCTCAAGGTATTGCTCGCCTGAGGTAGAGTACCTTATGAGAAGCTGTCGACCACACTATCTACCAAGAGAGTTCTCATCTATATTACTCGTATCCATCTATTTACCACCACAGACCGATGCTGGCACTAAGACCTCACTCAACCCAACTCTATAAAAGGCCATAAGCAAACAAGAAAATGCTCACCCAGAAGTGGCCCTCCCAGTGGCCAGGGACTTTAATGCAGGCAAACTTAAATCAGTTAAACCAAATTTTTACCAGCATGTCACATGTGCAACCAGAGGAAAGAAAACTCTAGACCCCCTTTACGCCACAGAGATGCATACAAAGCTCTCCCCCACCCTCTATTTGGCAAAACTGACCATAATTATATCCTCCTGATTTCTGCTTACAAGCAAAAACTAAAGCAGGAAGTACCAGTGACTCACTCAATGTGGAAGTGGTCAGATGACGCAGATGCTACGCTACAGGACTTTTGCTAGCACAGACTGGAATATGTTCTGGGATTCATTCAATGGCAATGAAGAGTATAGCACTTTGGTCATCGGCTTCATCAATAGGTGCATTGACGACGTCGTCCCCACAGTGACCGTACATACATATCCCAACCAGAAGCCATGGATTACAGGCAACATCCGCATCGAGCTAAAGGTTAGACCTGCCGCTTTCAAGGAGCGGGACACTAATCCAGACGCCTACAAGAAATCCCGCTATGCCCTCAGACGAACCATCAAACAAGCAAAGCGTCAATACAGGATTAAGATTGAATCCTACTACACCGGCCTTGACGCTCGTCGGATTACGGACTACAAAGGGAAACCCAGACGCGAGCTGCCCAGTGACGTGAGCATACCAGATGAGCATACCAGATGAGCTAAATGCCTTTCATGCTCACGTCGAGGCAAGCAACACTGAAGCATGCACAAGAGCACCTGCTGTTCTGGATGACTGTGTGATCACGCTCTCGGTAGCCAATGTCAGCAAGACCTTTAAACAGGACGTGTACTCAAAGCATGCGAGGACCAACTGGCAAGTGTCTTCACTGACATTTTCAACCTCTCTCTGAGTCTGTAATACCTACATGTTTCCTGCAGACCACAATAGTCCCTGTGCCCAAGGAATAAAAGTTAACCTGCCTAAATTATTAACCACCCCATAGCACTCATGTCAGTAGTCATGAAGTGCTTTGAAAGGCTGGTCATGGGATCACATCAGCAGCATCCTACCGGATACCCTAGACCCACTAATTCGCATACTGCCCCAACAGATCAACAGATGACACAACCTCAATCGCGCTCCACACTGCCCTTTCCCACCTGGACAAAAGGAACACCTATGTGAGAATGCTACTCATTGACTACAGCTCAGTGTTCAACACCATGACACCCACAAAGCTCATCACTAAGCTAAGGACCCTGGGACTGAACACCTCCCTCTGCAACTGGATTCTGGACTTCCTGACAGGCCGCCCCCAGGTGGTAAGGGTAAGCAACAACACGTCTGCCATGCTGATCCTCAACACTGGGGCCCCTCAGCGATGTGTACTTAGTCCTCTCCTGTACTCCCTGTTCATCCACAACTGCGTGGCCAAACACGACTCAAACACCATCATTAAGTTTGCCTGATCACCGACAACAGCCTATAGGGAGGTCAGAGACCTGACAGTGTGGTGCCAGGACAACAACCTCTCCCTCAATGTGAGCAAGACAAAGGAGCTGATTGTGGAATACAGGAAAAGGCAGGCCGGACAGGCCCCCAATTAACATCATCGGGGCTGTAGTGGAGCGAGTCGAGAGTTTCAAGTTCCTTGGTGTCCACATCAACAATCTATCATGATCCAAACACACCAAGACAATCGTGAAGAGGGCACGACAAAACCCTTTTCCCCCCTCAGGAGACTGAAAAGATTTGGCATGGGTCCCCAGATTCTCAAACATTTCTACAGCTCACCATCGAGAGCATCTTGACCGGTTGCATCACCGCCTGGTATGGCAACTGCTCGGCATCTGATTGTAAGGCGCTACAGAGGGTAGTGTGGACGGCCCAGTACATCACTGGGGCCAAGCTTCCTGAAATCCAGGACCTATATAAATAGGCGGTGTCAGAGGAAAGCCCATAAAATTGTCAGCGACTCCAGTCACCCAAGTCATAGATTGTATTCTCTGCTACCGCACGGCAAGCGGTACCGGAGCACCAAGTCTAGGACCAAACGGCTCCTTAACAGCTTCCACACCCAAGCCATAAGACTGCTGAACACAATTAATCAAATGGCCACCGGACTATTACATTGACCCACCCCTTTCCCCATTTGTTTTGTACACTGCTGCTACTCACTGTTTATTATCTATGCAGTCACTTCACCCCTACCTACATGTACAAATGACCTCTGACCTGTACTCCCACACATGGACTCGGTACCGGTACCCCCTGTATATAGCCTCGTTATTGTTATGTTATTGTGTTAATGTTTACCAAATAACCTAAAGTAAAACGTTTCTTAACTCTTCTTAAACTGCACTGTTGGTTAAGGGCTTGTAAGTAAGCATTTCACGGTAAGGTCTACACTTGTTGTACTCGGCACATGTGACAAATAAAGTTTGGTTTAATTAGATCATCATATGTACGCACACTGACACCCACAAACACACCAGAGCAGGCTTGCTGAGACAAACGCCGTTTCTGCCCAGGCTGGCAGAGCCACGTGTCGTTATGCAACACCCACCGGGTAAACATTGTTGGGTGGGTGCCAAGCCCACGGCAGGCAGATATGATCACTCACTTCTTTATGAAGGCACTGTTATAACTTATCATGACTGAAGTAGACTAGGAGGTGTGTGTGTGTTTGTGTGGAGGAGCAGTTTGTTTTTACGACTGGTTTTGATTTTGTTCAGAGTTTAATGACTGACCATTAGACGATTTGCGGTCATAAAAGCTTAGCCTATCTGTTTTTTTTACACTGATTAACAGGCTAGGCGGTGTCAGAGGAAGGCCCTAAAAATTGTCAAAGACTCCAGCCACCCTAGTCCTAGACTGTTCTCTCTGCTACCACACGACAAGCAGTACCGGAGCGCCAAGTCTAGGTCCAAGAGGCTTCTAAACAGCTTCTACCCTCAAGCCATGAGACTCCAGAACATCTAATCAAATGGCTACCCAGACTATTTGCACCCCCCCCCCTCCTTCTACGCTGCTGCTACTACTCCGTTATTATCTATGCAGTCCCTTTAATAACTCTACCTACTTGTACATATTACCTCAATTAACTCGACTAACCAGAGCCCCTGCAATATAGCCTCGCTATTTTACCGCTGCTCTTTAATTATTTGTTACTTTGATTTCTTTTTTTAAGGTATTTTTCTTAAAACTGCATTGTTGGTTAAGGGCTTGTAAGTAAGCATTTCACTGTACACCTGCACCTGCTGTATTCGGCGTGTGACAAATCAAATTTGATTTGCTACTAGAGGACTTGAATCACATAGACCATTTCAGTCCCTGACAAACTGTCCTCTGCCCCTGACTGTCATCTCAAAATGGTGGACATCTTACCACTACATTCCCCAACATCGAGTCTATTACAGTAAGGCTCGATTTATGTTTGATGTTAAGTGGATTAAATAGTTACGTTTTCGCCGTACGTGTGTTGACACACAGAGGACGTACAGTACACGGCTTCGATCCAATTGATGTAAGATCTGGGAGTGCAGGTCTAGGCCTAAATGTCAACGTAGCAGCAAAGTAGCCTAGCTGCTGTTGAAGTAGGGTGGGTTGGGGTAAGGAGGGGAGGGTTGGGGAACGGGCAGGCAAGAGAGGATTTTAAAACGTCTCTCTTGGGGATCTCGTCCAAGGCGATTTACAGAATCCCTCCCAGAACTCCTTCCTCCCCTCGTTGTGTCGCAGGCCCCTGTCGACCATCGACCCCCTGCTAATGGAAAGTATCAGGATACGCTTAGCTAGATGGTCCCGGGTACACTCCGTCGTCCCGGTAACCCTACCCCGTCGCGGTAAACAACCGACATCGTCCACAAAGGCGTGCTTCAGGTGTCACTCATGGCTGTATGTTGTCCCGCTATTGAATGGAGCAAGAAAAATAAGAAAATACACTATTGGGAGTCCTAATTCATCCCGACACTGACTATCTCTTCAATTCTGACACCGACTGCTTTCTGAAAGACTTTTTCTTCTTTCATCACTGGGGTTTCTATTTAGGTCTATACAGCAGGATGTCTCCATGTCTCTAAGCACATCCTTGCAGGAGGTCGATGAAGCCGAGGAAGTTGAGTAACCGGTCCAGAGCCTGTGCCTCTCAGCATTGACAGGGAAGGTCATTCACTGGACAGACAGACATTAACTCTGAAATGGGCACTGACAGACAGACAGCCAGACATAAACGCTGAAATGGGCACAGACATGTAGGGAGTCCACGATCTACAGCCAGCTACTCTGTGGGGCTGGAACACACAAATGCCTACAAATAAAACGCACACTCATAAAGTCACTCCAGAGTTCATGGGAAATGTGAATAAAGGTCCACGTCGTGAGGTCGCGGACCTTCATTCACATTTCCCTTGTTTGTACTGAATCAGGCCACTGAGGGGAAAAAAATCCAATGTACACTTCTCTTGCCTCACACAGTGCCAAAACAAAGCCAATTGAACTGACAGTCAGAGTGACAGGACTATTGACCATATAAAATGACAGAATCTACCGCTCGCACACCACTGCCCTCAAAGGAAAGCACCTAAAAGTCATCCGATCCAGTCACAGAAAAGTACCTCAAATATCCTACAAAAAGGGCCTGAAAATTCCCTAGCTCCTACTTCTTCTCATCTCTGAACTGCCTTGTTCGGGGGCAGAACAACACATCTGTACCTTGTCAGCTCGGGGATTCGATCTAGCAACCTTTCGGTTACTGGCCCAACGCTCTAACCACTAGGCTACCTGACACCCCAAAGTATGGGGAGCATCTAGTGAGTATGGGGTTACTGAACCGATTTGTTTCAACAATATAGTCTAAACGAATGCCGAAACAATTCAAATGTATTTGGCTAAGCACCATAAAACCACAGAGGTGTTGCATAGGAAGTGAGACATGCCTTGTTTGCTCACACAAGCACTCTGGAGTCCCTCCAACCAATCCACAGGACCCTCACAAATCATCTAAAGAGGAAACAGATGGGCCAAAACATTTCTTAACCCAAACAATGCCTAGCCTAGCTAATGCCAACACATACCGTAGACAAAGCCCAGTTAATGCCAAATTGTTTTTCAATAAAACTAGCCTGCTTTATTGATCACAGTTTAGTCTAGTCAGACAACACTGAAGGATATGACCATTCCCAAAGGCTAGACCTGAGCAATAGTTCCAATATTCACACAGTGGTTTGCCTACACAAATACACATGCAAAGATGGTACAGTTCTTATATCACAGACTGAACAGTGAAGTCCCAGTTAGACATGTTTTGGTTGCGGGAAAACAAGAACCACCACTGAGGGAAGGCAGTTTCTCTAGCTAAAGTAGTGTTTCTTAAACATGTCCTTGGGTGCTTTGACAGTTCCCCACATTTGATCGATTCCACCGCTTGCACACCTGATCCAACTAGTGAAGGGCTTGATGATGATGGCTTGTTGACCAGCTGAATTAGGCGTGTTCGTACTGGAATAGATTGCATATGTGGATCGCCTGAGGCTCACAGGACGAGGACTTGACTAGAGTCTGCCCAGTGATAAGGGATCTGATTACCCTGGCTGGGACTGGGTGACCTCAGGGTGAGGCCTCAGTAGTTTTCCCCTCGTTTTCTCCTTGCGTCTGTCACATGGATCTGCCCGCTGGTTCCTAGATTGCACCAGAGTAACTGCCCAAATGGTAGGATATTAGGTACCGTGTGGGTAGTCTGGGGATTATTGTGCAAGTTAATGTCCTTATTTTTGGAGGGCAGTGGTGGTATACGTGGGGTTTACTGGCAAGCTGTACCATTTAAACTGTTGGTTATCTCCACATTACAGGTATTCAATTCATACAGCCATGAAGGAGCCATCTTTGAATTCCTGTTTGCCTGTCCCCCCCAGCAATAAATGTAATGGCTAAATTTGACACAAGTGTTGAAAAATCATTGCTTTCATACCTCAATCTGTCCAAATACTCCACAACCCGAGATACCCTTTGAAAGGCTCTAACAAAATTACCCTCCTTTTCTCTCTTGCATAGCCCGTGGCTTTCACAAATCACATTACAAGCCGGCATGGGGCCGTAATACCATATCCACTCTGAGCCGTGCTGTTCCGGCAAACTAAGGAACCCCAGAGCAGAGCACATTGCCTTACACTGGACCTAAAATTAGAGTTGCCTGGAAGTCTCTCCCACCAGATAGCAGCCAAGTAGATAGTCAGAAAGTGAAAGAAGAATCCTCTTTGCATCATTCCAGTAATTTTCCATTGCATTGGACAGGGTCTAATACTAAGAGACAGGAATGGTGCAAAGCGGGGTAAGTCTGTGGTTTATCTAGACATAACATCCATTTTCCAACCATCCATGGTCAATAACCTGAATGTGACATTCAGACAAAACACATTGAGCTGGGGTTTTCCCCTGAAGATCTCTTACAGAATGTTCGATCAATACTAGTGTTGCTAGTGGACTAATCACATGTCCTGATGATGACCAACTTAACCTTTGAACCTCCTCCCATAGAATCATTTTTGAGGAAGTGTTCTCCGTCGCAACACCATTATCTGGTATTTAAGGGAAACTGATAGTCACTACTGCATGACTAGGAAGCACAAGATCACAAAATGTTTTTATTTGAATTTGTTAAGGTATCCTATTGTAAAAAGGTCTTCGTGGTGGTTAGATTACACTCAATGGAGGAAGAGATTCACCAAACATGGTAGGTTGATACATTATGAAGGAACATCAGAAATCAAAAAGTCACTACAGTAGTTCACTAACTTTCATAGACAGCAGTGTAACATATTCACAATAAATCAGGCTTTCACCCTTTGTTGAGGATTAAATCTTCATTGAGAAATCAACTCCAGTTTTATGGTTTTGGTTCAGAACACATGCTTTTGTATGACATTCCCCAACCCCCCCCCCCCCCTCTTTTGTATTAAAATAGCTGACTGTTTGCAGTGTTTCACAGAGGGCTTGTGGCAAGCCTCCTGCACCCGAAACAAAGGCCGCTATCTGATTCTGAAGTGGAAATTTCCACTGGCAGCTATAGCCAGCCATGATTTGCACATTTGAAACATAATATGCCAAAGGGCAACACCAAACCAGAGGCCTCGAGCAGAAGGCAGAGCTCCATACGAGGCAGCAGTCAGGCTTGGGGCTGTTAAAAACATTGCCTGTCATGACTCACCACTACCACACACATCAGTCAGCTATTGTTTAATTGAGCTTGTAGCCCAAATTCCCAACATGGGGGCAGTAGCATTATCAGGGCTTTAGAAGTAATTGGAATCATCACAGCTTAGGCTAAAAGTATATGTAATTGTTCCTAGTCATTGTGACAACAGTGGTGACCGACCCAGTCAAGTCAGCCCTAACACAGAAGACTCACAAAGCTTACCTGGGGATACATCCTATACATCTGTCATTTAGGCCCTTTCTAATGTGGAAACCTTAGAAAAACTCCACTTTGTTCTCTTTTAGCCAGCAGGACAATATGAGTGGTTGGTTTTGTTCACCGAGGGGGAACGAGACTGCAATAGAGATAAATAGGCATCCCAGCCATCCGGGGAGAAAACATAACAGTGATGTTCCCTTAGGTGCGGAAATGTGTTTTGCGAAAAAACGAATGCTTGTTTTTCTGCACAGTTGATGCCAAGTTCTCCAATAAACTAGGTCAGACAGTAACTTTAACTTTAGTTCCGTAGATGTGGTGGCGGAGGGTAGAGAACCTCAGGGATGTTCCTGGCAATCTTCTTTTTTTTTTTTTATAAAATAAAAAATGTTTCAGTGTAAACTTAAATGACTAAACCTAGATAAAGTATGTAGAAACAATGATGGATCTCTCAAATGTTATACATTTTATAATACAGTATTATAATCTTTGAGAACTAACAAATCACCAAAATAAAAACTATACAGTCAGGGAGATTGAAAACAATGAATTTAGCAGTATTGATTTTGTTATTATGTTTGAGCAAAATAACACACCATTAGCCATGGCAAAGTGCATAGAATTGCAGGAAATTTGCTTTGAAATGGCAACATTTTCTGTCAATTCAATGGCAAAATGTGCAGATTTACTGAAAACGTGCTTTAAAACTGCAAAAAGTTCTCAGTTCCATGGAGAAAGTATTAGACAGGAAATTGGCGGCGGGGAAAAGTCTCTCTACACCGCCAAGATGGGGGCCTCTAAAATTCAGCCATGTCGACTGTGCCCATTGCCATGCCCCAGTTCCAAGATGATTGACAAGAAAATGATCATCCAACCCATCGGGTATCTCACTGCACCCTCGTATGCCATGTCCTGAAATATACAGACACAGCTGTTTTTTTTTTTTTTTAAGTAGACCCAAATGTACATACTTCTGACTGCCAACTATAACTTTTGGACTCTATAATGACATGACTGTTGTTGTGCTGTAGAATTTGCGAATTGTCTAGTAATAAATTCTAAACATTAGTTTATACTGGATTAAGCATTATGTTCCAACATTCCCTCCATCTTGTGCCAACATCAGTTCTTTAAATCTTGTTCCAATAATCTCTTAGATTTTTTTGTTGTTGAAACTATCAGATGGATAGGCTCTCTGCAGTTGTGTATCTTCCCTATCATATGAGGGGGCAAACTACCTGCCCTCCAGGACACCTACACCACCCGATGTCACAGGAAGGCCATAAAGATCAAGGACAACAACCACCCGAGCCACTGCCTGTTCACCCCGCTATCATCCAGAAGGCGAGGTCAGTACAGGTGCATCAAAGCTGGTACCGAGAGACTGAAAAACAGCTTCTATCTCAAGGCCATCAGACTGTTAAACAGCCACCACTAACATTGAGTGGCTGCTGCCAACACACTGACTCAACTCCAGCCACTTTAATAATGGGAATTGATGGGAAATGTAAAATATATCACTAGCCACTTTAAACAATGCTACCTAATATAATGTTTACATACCCTACATTATTCATCTCATATGTATACATATATACTGTACTCTATATCATCTACTGCATCCTTATGTAATACATGGATCACTAGCCACTTTAACTATGCCACTTTGTTTACATACTCATCTCATATGTATATACTGTACTCAATACCATCTACTGTATCTTGCCTATGCTGCTCTGTACCATCACTCATTCATATATCTTTATGTACATATTCTTTATCCCCTTACACTGTGTATAAGACAGTAGTTTTTTTTATTTTAATTGTTAGTTAGATTACTTGTTGGTTATTACTGCATTGTCGGAACTAGAAGCACAAGCATTTCGCTACACTCGCATTAACATCTGCTAACCATGTGTATGTGACAAATAAAATTTGATTTGATTTGAATATCCTTGTCGGACTCTAATAGGATTCCCTCAAGATGGCACTAATACCCAAATTATTTAAAATCTACATTTGTTGATATGAAACTTTCAAGTTGCATGTATTTGAAAATATCGACATTGGTCAGTCCAAAATTGCTTTTTAATTCTGTCATGGAAATAACTGTATTTCCTATTACCAAGTCCAAGTTTCTATGCCTTTTAGTTTTTCAGGTGGACCAACTTATCTGTGGATTCTGAAAAGCTATCCAAGGATTGTTTTTTTAATTGCACCATATCCAAAGCCAGCATTCACAATAACATAAGCCTATGGTCTAAGATTATGCTACTGTTTCTATAGCCTATTTTTAACAGATGGCACTGAATTAACGGAACACAGACATTTTGTCATTGCCTCATTTGGTATCAGATGTGAGGATACGGAGGCCAGATGCCTCAATTCCCAGAATTAAACCAGGGAATACGCCAAGTAGGTCACATCAACAGACCAATGCATTCTTAGAGATAGCAAAGGTCAGTTGGTTTTGGGAAAACATTGCTAGATTGACTTTAAGTAGAAACTTTGCAACAGAACCGAAGCTGTTGAAACCATAGACCACTGTACTGTGTTCTTCAGGGGCCTTCTTGAGCATCTCAGATTAGGAGTGCTGATCTAGGATCAGGACCCTTTAGGGCAGGGAATTGCCAGGGACCTAAAGATACAATATTATCATGATACTTCGGTGCCGATACGATATGCGTTCCAATTCTCACAATTCTATATGTATTGCGATTCAATACTGTGATCTTATTACGACTCGATGTCCCAAACATATTGCTCACCATATGTCTGCTGCAGAGGGACAAGAGAGAGCCATGAGAAAACAAGTTTTGATCAGCGCTGAAAAAAATATATACTGAGTTCTGGTGCAGGTCCTATTCATTAGAATGGAAGGGAAAACTGATCCTAGATCAGCACTCCTACTCAGATGCTTTATGAATACGAGACCAGAAATGCATGGCAGACAGTCCAAATTCCCTGCGTGTGAGCCGGGCAGCAGGATTAATCTTCTAACCCCTGACCCAGGGCAACAGTGTTGCTCCTGCGGCTAATTAATCCACTTTACCCAGAGGGCTGATCTGGGGCTGTGCTGTGGGATCAGCTTCACTGACACCGACTCGGATTCAATGGCTTTAGAGCCAGATGGGCAAGAGACTGTGGCCCGTCTTAAGGTGGAACACTGGCTGCATGACCGACATTGATAGTGACTTTATTAAAAGCAGGTGAGACGCAAAAAATGGCATAGAACCCACCTTCATGACTGACATTGGTTTTCATATCTGTAGTTTTGTGAGACACCGATAATGACAAGGTATATATTGCCATAAGACCCATATTTGTCTACTTCAAAAACGAAAATAAGGTGTGTTTCATACCCTTTCTGCATTTCTCACACACTCTTCCCTCCTATGGCCAGCAGTCAAATACTTCTCTCCAACTCTCCCTCTTCCTTTTAAGCTTTGCTCGTTCTTCTTCGGTGGGCTCAGACAGTAACACAAGCTGGTACAAACAAGGGGGGAACTGACACATGCAGCTGTCGCATGTAGCCCCCCCGCTCTTCCTCCACCCTCCTGCAATCCAGCACTAGGCCTACATTTTCAGGGAGGAATTACTCTCTTCTTACACC
Organism: Oncorhynchus kisutch; assembly: GCF_002021735.2. Classification (NCBI taxonomy): domain Eukaryota; kingdom Metazoa; phylum Chordata; class Actinopteri; order Salmoniformes; family Salmonidae; genus Oncorhynchus; species Oncorhynchus kisutch. The sequence goes on from NC_034180.2 coordinate 11,023,069, forward strand.
TCTCCCTCTCATAAACATACTTAAAAACAGCCCTACTTTTTGGTGGTGGCCACTGGTTTCGCACCTTACCCCCAAACACATGGGGGGTAAGGTTTGGTGTCCTGTTTGGGCATCTGCCCACCTGCTTACACACACACATAATAATTGACTGACTATTGGGTGACTTGTTCAAAGCCAGGGGATCAAACTCTCCTATGTTTCTAAATGGGAGTTTAAACAGTCACTCAGGCCGCAACCCAGCCACCTTTCGGCTATAATTGAACATTTTAGGCTAAACGTGGGCTACATTTCATCCCAATTAGCCTACCATGTTAGTTCTTAGACATAGGCTTTTCCTTTCAGGATATAATTGACCAAATCATGTGGGTCAGATTCAGGAAACGCAATACTAGGCTTATGTAGATGTTCTGCAGATGGTCTACTTGCTTTTCGTTTCAATGAGATGAGAGAAACAAGAGCCCTGCTGAAAACAGAGTCCGTGTCGCTAAATAAATCCTGTGGTCATGTGACGAGTGAGTGGGCAGACCAAGGCCCGACAACAACTTGGCAATGCTTGGCAAAATCCAAAAGACAAACAAATCCAACACAACGACTCAATATCAATGCTTTTGTTGGCTGAACTTCTGAATATATAGTATAGCATTAACGAGATAGGACGAGTCAAGCGCCTACTATACAAATACAAAGAGCGAGACAAGAACGGATATAAACATGGCATCAATATCAACATCTCCACACCTAAGAATAGTTGCACATGTGCATGCGCACACACTCTCCACCGAGCTCGTGGGATAAAGATGGCTAATTGATTACCCGTGGTGGACAGATGGGACTGAACATGACACATTATTCAAGGGCTAATGAAGCAAAGCACTGGGTCAGCAGCACTCTCAAAGGCACGACCACCTTGTCCTTGAGCATCGTCCAGATGTTGGTATACACAGCAAGCCACTGGCTGGCATAAATGGCAACGAAAACGAGCCCTAACAAAGCTAAAATGGAAATGAATTACAATGTTCACATTTTCAAACCAGGCTTAAAAAAAAAAAAAAAAAAATCGGGATTAGGCTACAAATAAACACTGAGGAAATGAATGTCTTGTTGTAGGTCTTTTGACCTAGGCCCTAATTGTGTTTGTGCTTGTCCACCTATGGGACCTCCTCGCTACAATTCCATCACAAAGAGAACATTCCAACATGTCAAATAAGTTAAGGCTAGTACTTCCTGAAATACATTTGACATTTTAGTAATTTAGCACACGCTCTTATCCAGAGCGACTTTCAGGAGCACATAGGGTTAAGTGCCTGGCACAGGGGCCCACAACACATTTTTCACCTAGTCGGCTTTCGGTTACTGGCCTAACGCTCTTAACCGCTCGGCTACCTGCCGCCCTGACAAGACAGACGAATGACAAGAGACCGACGACATTAGACAAAACTGTGTCTCAGAACAGAAATCACGTGGCATAATACTATTGCAAGTTCATTGGGAAATTCTACCCAGCACTAAGCCAAGCCAGAGGATGTGTGTGTGTGTGTGTGTGTGAAAGAGAGGGACCATTCATTCCATGGGGCTGATTTCATCGTCCGACTGCTATAAAAGGCCTATGAGATGACTGCCTCACATGTGGCAGCTTAACCATTAAGCAAGCTTAGTTGCATCAAAAAAGGGAATCGTAAATTGGTGTGATGACAGCGTGTTCATGTGTACGATAGGATGCCAAATGGTAACACTTATTAAGCTGGTGCCCAACTTCCTTGTTTACGACTGGAGAATGGGGTTACCCAACTGAAGTCAAGGATGTTGTGTCTATTGTTTCTCCACTCCGTTGAATTGGTTAGAGTCAAGATTAGGGATGGGCATGAGTAATCGCGTACTAGAATTAACGTCAAACAACGTTAATTTGCTTTGACTCTCGGGTTCTATTTGTACATGTGCATTTGCGGTGCACAACAAAAAAGAAACCAAGCCAAGCATCACACAGTTCTCCCTAAATTACCTTTCTCCCTTGTGTCTCATTCACTCAATTGAATTCCGACCACTTCCTACACACATGCGTGCTGAGTCCCCACACAAGCTCCTGTTAGATATGTTTTTAATCGGCATTTCTGTAAGCCTAACTGATGGGATACACATGCTACATTCCTTGCCAAATGTCAACAGTTTTATCACAAATTCAAAATGGACTGGTTGATTTAAGTAGGAAAAGCGTGTTTTCATCAGAATCCTTAAGGCGGTAATTCACCATGCAATGTACTGTTCAATGTGGAATTGTTCATCCATTTTGACCATGCCAAAGAACAGCCAGAATAAACTCAATTGAACATCTGTCCATATATCGAAAATCAGAAAGATTTTGGTTTGTAACCCTGCAATGTTTTTTTTCTTTCTTTCAACTCACCAAATTAAGCCCCGTTTCAAATGATCACTCGGAGAATAACTATTCCAGACACGAAATAGACATCACTTCACACTAGAAAAATGTTCTATTGTATTCGGTTGTATTACATCATGGTTTGGGTGTGTCTTGACTGTGATAAGGGCTCATGAAATAAGAGCATCTTGTCTGCTAAATTAACAAAACAAGGCTATGCCATTGCACAGCAATAGGCTTCTATGCAAGCGCTACTGCTGAGGTTACTGCCTTTTAGAAAATTGTGTTCCACGGTATAATATAACCAGCTTTTAAAAAAATTGGCTGAATATTGGCCAGTTTATTAGGTACACCATCCCGTTCACAAAAATGGATCACTCCTACAGACCGTGAGTCACACGGCTGTGGCTTGCTATATAAAGCAGGCAGACAGGCATGCAGTTACTGACATTAGAATGGGCAAAACGAGTGACCTAAGTGACTTTGAGCGTGGTTTGACATCAGGGCCAGGTGCACCGGATCCAGTATCTCAGAAACGGCCACCCTCCTGGGATTTTCACGGATGAGTCTAGGATTTACAGAGAATGCAGTGACAAACAAAAAACAGCCAATCGGCGGTAGTCCTGTGGGAAAAAAGCAGCTAGTTGATGAGATGTCAAAGGAGAACGTCAAGAATTGGGTAAGCTAACAGGCGGGACAAAAACAGGCAAATAAGGGCACAGTACAACCGTGGTGAGCAGAACGGCACCTCAGGAATGCACAACTCAATCCTTGTCACGGATGGGCTATTGCAGCAGACGACCACACCGGGTTCCACTCATATCAGCTAAAAACAAGAAGCGGTTCCAGTCGGCATGCGATCACTGGTCAATTGAGGAGTGGAAAGACATTGCCTGGAACATGACCATGAGTTCAGTTTACTTGAGTGGCCTGCGGAGTCCCCAGACCTCAACCCAATAAAGCATCATTGGGATGAGATGGAACGGGCTGTTGGCAGCATGAATGTACCGCCGTCTAATCCGCAGCAACTGTGTGATGCCATCGCGTCAGCATGGACCAACATCCCTGTGGAATGTTTCAGACACCTTGTAGAATGGCCCGAAGAATTCAGGCTGTTCTGAAGTAGGGTTGAGTGATATGGCCAAAATTTCATATCATGGTATTTTTCAAATTTCTGAAGTTTTTTTCGTTTTTGATTAATAAAAGTTCTAAATTTACTTAATGAATAGTGCGTGACCCTAGGGTGGCAACACATATATTCTAAATTATTTCAAATTATTTCAATGGGTCTTTCGCCATTCGGATTGTTTTATGCTGTTCAATTCAACTTCAGCCTAAAATAATTTCCTGCATTTCCATCAATTTCTGCATTTCCTGCACTCATTTGAGATCATTTCCACACTGCCAGAATATGAGGAAAAATACTAGGCCTTATTTTTAACCAAATGTTGCAATTGCGATTTAGATCAAAACACTTGGGTGAACTTTTGGAATCATGATAATATAAAGTGTATTATAATTCTAGATCAATAATAGTGAGCACTTTGAATACAGTGTTGACGGTACATTACAACTGTACATTACAACGAATGAAAATGCCATGGACGACTTGTGACAGGGTAGGAACCAAAGTGATGCTCAGTTTAAACATTTCGACCAATCGATTGGTCGAAAGAACAGAAGGACTCTCGGTCGGTCGGGTACAGCCCTAGTCCTACCGTTTCTGTACTATACTTTGGTATGCGGTATTACCGGAAGTGCACACAAGGGGCTCCATTTAAAAAAAAATAAAGGGCCTCCCAAGTGGCGCAGCAGTATAAGGCACTGTATCACAGTGCTTGAGGTGTCACTACAGACCCGGGTTCGATCCCAGACCCGGGTTCGATCCTAGATACAGGCCTTTTTGTAATCTCAACATTCAATATGCAGCTGGATTTATGGCATAGTTGATCATTGGTTGTTAGAAATAACATTAATATTATTATTTTCCATGACAACACGTGGCACCTCAAATATAATTTGAATTATGAAGTCAAAAATAAACATTTAGCTGCTAGTTGCAAGTTGTTGCACTTAAAATCAAAGCAAAGAGGTTTTGTGGTTGGAATTGCAGTATATATTTAGTTTGAGAATTTTACATGAGTTAGCGACTTTTGACAGACTTGTTTTGTCTGGACAAACAAAAACAAAAAAAATGTTGCTTATCAACCGGAAAGATAGGCAAGGAGTGGAACGTTAGTTAAAGAGACTGGTACTCAGGCTAGAATGTCTCTGCTGTAAGCAAGAAGCTTGATCATGACAGTTAGCCACTTAGCTAGCAAATTTGCAAAGCTGGAGCCCTGAGCTGGATCTAATTTAGTTGACATATCTTAGATTTATTATAGTTGTACTTAATATATGGTTATAAGCAGTGGCGTAGCACGCACCCCTGCAGCCCCCAGGTGCCCCCAACCCTGCAGCCCCCAGGTGCCTTCTGTATAGACAGAAGTAAGGTAATTAGACTATACATGTATACATTTTGGCAATTTAATTAAATTTACTTTAGGGAAAACGTAGCTTTCCCTAGCCTTATGGACATGCCACCTATGCCTTTTAATGTGGCATAAACACAACCAGTCATGATGTTTTCATCCGGATTGTCAAACAATCAATTATTCGTTCACTCACAAAATAATTTCAGCATCCAAATCCCAATAGTGCACTGTGCACCTGCTATTTAATGAATGGAAAGAGACAGTCACAAAACACCGACGTGTAATGAAATTCTGTGATTGTCAATAGGCCTACACTTGTAGCCTGAATTGATGCATCATCCATCCAATGTTGTCCATGCGCGCCTCGGTTAGCGTATACTCCCCAGTTTCAGATCAATTTGGCCATTCTTCATGCGGCTGACATGCAGTCATGTTAAATAATGGTGTAATAGCCTATAGTTTTGTTGTATTAATTTTGATAGGCTCATATTTTACCGGTATGGCACACCCCCACTATTTATTTAAACAGCATTACTTTTACCTCTGCTCCTAACAGCAGAATTTCGTAATTTGGGATTAGCGAGCGCAGCATGAAGCCTGTCATCTACTGTACCGCTCCAGTGACTGACAGGTTTGATAAACAGGGTATGCATTTGGGTCACCTTCCTATGGCTTTAGAGTCCTTGGTCATGTTCAATAGGCACCAAACGGAATGAAACAGAATGAATCAGGAGTTGTCCAATGAGAAACATTAGATTTTCGTTCCATAACGTTTTCAAACCTTTTTCCGTGCTGTGCCCTAATGAACATGACACCTTTGATTTCATATTTGAAGTGGAGAGGTCCTTGAGAGAAATAATGCAGTTTGACCCTCCACTCTGACTCTCCGAGGGTGGGTGTTCTCTCCATTGTTCATTCATCCCTCAGCAGCCAAGATGTCTGTTAGACTTTTCTACATCTTTGGACATTGCGCACAATAAAAAGTATCTGATTACTTCTTAATAGCCTTTCCCATAAGGGGAGGGGGGCACTGTGAAACTCTTGGTACACTTGGTTTACAGTGAAACTGTAAAAAAAAATGTAAAACTACATTTTCACAAGGGACTGAATCTGAGGCACAGAGAATACAGAGTTAAGCCTTTAGCTATTCAACAATCTGTGTGCACATGGCATGACACATGCAGAGCATCTTGAGTCAGAAGCCAGTGAGGTCTATAGCAGGTTTATAGCCAGAACAGTTTTATGTGGACCCCAGGAAGAGTAGATGCTGCAAGTGCAGTCGCTAAAGGCGATCCTCAAACTCCGGAGTGGCGCAGCGCTCTAAGTTACTGTATGTCAGTGCAAGAGGCGTCACTACAGTCCCTGGTTCGATTCCAGGCTGTATCACATCCGGCCGTGATTGGGAGTCCCATAGTGCGGCGCACAATTGGGACAGCATCGTCCGGTTTTGGCCGGGGTAGGCCGTCATTGTAAATAAGAATGTGTTCTTAACTGACTTCCCTAGTTAAATAAAAGTCACAAAAATAAAAACTAAACTAAACAGTAGTCTGTGCCGGGCAGGTAAGGGTTAAGGCGTTACCTAAACCCTTTCTTCCCATCCACTGATGACACTAACCCTGTAATAATCTGCAATTCTGTTTAACAATTTAGTCTACGTCAACAGGGAAGACAATTATTTCGTTATTGGTTAGGGTGCTTTGTTTATTTAACGTTAGCACTTTACTAAACACATGCATGGTCGAGAAAAAAAACAGCAAACAGCACTTGGAATAGGAGCAGGTCTAGAACATTCTATTGCGCGTGCAAAATTACTAACTTCACTTTCAGGTTTGCTGAACCAAGAGCCAATGCGTTTTAAAAGTGAAACTGCATCGAAAATGCACAATTCGCAAATCAGTCTGATGTACAAAATAATTGAATAAGCAGTTTATCACGAGCGAATGATATCCACAGCACGAGCTAGTACTCGTTAGGCCTACACCTGCTTATCAACAACGTTGATTGTATCGACTTATAATACAATGTTGACTTGAGTTCTACATTCCACTGTTATGAAAATATGATCACATCTTTGCCAACGAGACGTACGCCAACACACAGCTGATAATAATGGGCCTAAATGTATTTTGCTCGTCCATCGTCAATGGAGGGGGGGCGTATTTTAAAAAATCGATGAAATGGTCAACGTTTAATAATCCATATATATATATATATATATATAAACTAGCTCGATTTTTACAAAGATACCCCAACTGCAAACACGCCTATTAACATACAAACCTGTATGTACAGTCACGTTTGACACTGCAAAGCAACCCAAATAATAGGACACTTACCAATCAATACCGTCCTCAATATCTGCTCGTCTCTTCTTCACCAATACCAATGAAAGAACTAGCCGGCCAATGAAACAAACAAAAAAACTATGCACTTCAGATAACTAGCGACAGTAACGTTAGACAGCTGTCTTATCTACACCGGACAAGCTACAGCCCGTGCAAAGCGTCTTCATTCAACTCGAGGTGTTGGTGGTTGACTCCGGTTTGCTCGATATTGGCTTGCTGGCTAGCGATGTGGCAATATTTATCAACACTGTAACAGACAACAACAACAAAACTGCGAAGCGGACATCACGATAAATTTAAACCGTTTTTTTTTTTTTTAAAGGCGACAACTGCTCCTCAGACGACTATATGTGTTGATTTCCAGGTGTCCAATATTCCTGTGGTCAATTTTGAACGGTTCTTCAAGCACGTAGTGCTCGTAGTCCCTCCTCCTAGTTCGTTTTAACGGAGACAAGAGTCGTGTATAGTGTGTACGCGGGATTGCTGTGCTCTGGTTGGAAGGATGAATTGATGCATTGCTCACGGAGTGTGCTGGCATCAGAGATGGGAGAACCCCCGCCCTTTAAAAAAAAAATGTAACCTTTATTTTACTAGGCAGGTCAGATAATAACACATTTTTATATACAATGACGGCCTACCAAAAGGCTAACGGCCTCGTGAGGGGACGGGGCCTGGGATTAAAAATAGATACAATATGAATATAGGACAAAACACACATCACAATAAGAGAGACAACGCTACACAACGAGAGACCTAAGACAACAACATAGCAAGGCAGCAACACAAAACATGGTACAAACATTATTGGGCACAGAACAAAGGGCAAAGGAGGTAGAGACAACAATACATCACACAAAGCAGCCACAACTGTCAGTAAGAGTGTCCATGATTGAGTCATTGAATGAAGAGATTGAGTAAACTGTCTAGTTTGAGTGTTTGTTGTAGCTCATTTCAGTCACTAGCTACAGTGAACTGAAGAGGAGCGACATAGGGATGTGTGTGCTTCTGGGACCTTTAAACAGCATGTGACTGGCAGAACGGGTGTTGTATGTGGAGGATGAGGGCTGCAGTAGGTATCTCAGATAGGGGGGAGTGAGGCCTAGGATGGTGTTTTAAATAAGCATCAACCACTGGGTCTTGCGACGGGTATACAGAGATGACCAGTTTACAGATGAGTATAGAGTCTGCCTGGCTGGTGTGGGGATTTGACATTTTTGACATTATGATGATGATGATGATAATAAGGCTATTACCACCTGGGGGGAAATCAAATCAAATTGTATTTGTCACATGCGCCAAATACAACAGGTATTACAGTGAAATGCAACCTTTACAGTGAAATGCTTATTTACAAGCCCTTAACTAACTATGCAGTTTTAGGAAAATACCTCCCAAAAAGTAAAAGATAAGAATAACAAATAATTAAAGAGCAGTAGTAAATAACAATAGTGGGGCTATATACAGGGGGTACCGGTATGCAACTAATCAAATAGTCTGGGTAGCCATTTGATTAGCTGTTCAGGAGTCTTATAGCTTGGGGGTAGAAGCTGTTTAGAAGCTTCTTGGACCTAGACTTGGCACTCTTGCCATACGGTAACAGAGAGAACAGTCAATGACTAGGGGGGCTGGAGTCTTTGACAATTTTTACGGCCTTCCTCTGACACCGCTTGGTATAGAGGTCCTGGATGGCAGCAAGCTTGTTCCCGGTGATGTGCTGGGCCGTATGCACTACACTCTGTAGTGCCTTGCGGTCGGAGGCCGAGCAGTTACCATACCAGGCAGTGATGCAACCCATCAGGATGCTCTCGATGGTGCAGCTGTAAAACCTTTTGAGGATCTGAGGACCCATGCCAAATCTTTTCAGTCTCCCGAGGGGGAATAGATTTAGTCATGCCCTCTTCACGACTGTCTTGGTGTGCTTTGACCATGTTAGTTTGTTAGTGATGTGGACGCCAAGGAACTTGAAGCACTCAACCTGCTCCACTACGACCCCATCGATGAGAATGGGGGTGTGCTCGGTCCTCCCTTTCCTCTAGTCCACAGTCATCTCCTTTGTCTTGATCACGTTGAGGGAGAGGTTGTTGTCCTTGCACCACACGGTCAGGTCTCTGACCTCCTCCCTATAGGCTGTCTCGTTGTCGTTCCAGGCCGCGCAGTCATGAGTGAACAGGGAGTACAGGAGTGGACTGAGCACGCACCCCTGAGGGGCCCATGTGTTGAGGATTAGCGTGGCGGATGTGTTGTTACCTACCCTTACCACCTGGGAGCTGGTCCGTCAGAAAGTCCAGGATCCAGTTACAGAGTTTAGTCCCAGGATCCTTAGCTTAGTGATGAGCTTTGAGGGCACTATGGTGTTTTGTTTCTAGCTCCAACAGTGCAGTAAAACCTAACAATAGAAAACAATACACACAAACCCAAAACAATGTAATAATGAAATTAAGAAATACCAGAATGAGCAATGTTAGAGTCCAGAATATATATGTATATATATTTATGCAGTGCATTCAGAAAGTATTCAGACCCCTTGACTTTTCCCACATTTTGTTACATTACAGCCTTATTCTAAAATAGATTCAATTATATTTTGTCCTCATCCTTCTCTACACACTATCCCAAAATGACAAAGTGAAAATAAGTTGAGATTTTTGAAAATGTATTAAAAATAAAAAACAGAAATACCTTATTTACATAAGAATTCAGACCCTTTGCTATGAGTCTCAAAATTGAGCTCAGGTGCATCCTGTTTTCATTGATCATCGTTGAGATGTTTCTACAACTTGAATGGAATCCACCTGTGGCAAATTCAATGAATAGGACATTATTTGGAAAGGCACACACCTGTCTGTATAAGGTCCCACTGCTGACAGTGTATGTCAGAGCAAAAACGAAGCCATGAGGTCGAAGGAATTGTCCATTGAGCTCCGAGACAGGATTGTGTCGAGAAACACATCTGGGAAAAATGTCTGCAGCATTGAAGGTTCCCAAGAACACAGTGGCTTCCATCATTCTTAAAGGGAAGAAGATTGAAACCACCAAGACTCTTCCTAGAGCTGGTCACCTGGCCAAACTGAGCATTCAGGGGAGAAGAGCCTTGGTCAGGGAGGTGACCAAAAACCCGATTGTCACTCTGACAGAGCTCCAGAGTTCCTCTGTGGAGATGGGAGAACCTTACAGAAGGACAACCATCTCTACAGCACTCCACCAATCAGGCCTTTATGGTAGAGTGGCCAGATGGAAGCCACTCCTCAGTAAAAGGCACATGACAACCCGCTTGGAGTTTGCCGAAAGCCATCGAAAGGACTCTCAGACCATGAGAAACAAGAATCTCTGGTGTGATGAAACCAAGATTGAACTCTTTGGCCTGAATGCCGAGCGTCACGTCTAGAGTAAACCTTGCACCACCCTTACGGTGAAGCATGGTGGTGGCAGAATCATGCTGTGGGGATGTTTTTCAGTGGCAGGGACTGGTCAGGATCGAGGGAAAGATGAACGGAGCAAAGTAGAGAGAGATCCTTGATGGAAACCTGCTCCATTTTGCCCTTTTTATCAAAAGTGTTGGAAAAAAATTGTCTATAGTATTCTCTCCGGTATCCAATCTGATTTCCGCTCAGGTTATGGATGTGTCACCACAACCTTAAAGGTCCTCAGTGATGCCACCATTGCCCTTGATTCTAAGCAATGTTGTGCTGCAGTTTTTATTGACTTGGCCAAAGCTTTTGATACGGTAAACCATTCCGTTCACGGCTAAGGAGTATTCGGGTCTTTGAGGGATCTTTGGCCTGGTTTGCTAACTACCTCTCTCAAAGAGTGCAGTGTATAAAGTCCGAACATCTGCTGTCTCAGCCACTGCCTTTTACCAAGGTAGTACCACAAGGTTCGATCCTAGTCCCCACGCTCTTCTCAATTTACATTAACAACACAGCTCAGGTGGTAAGAAGCTCTCTCATCTATTTATATGCAGACGTTACAGTCTTATAATCAGCTGGCCCCTCCCCAGATTTTGTGTTAAACGCTCTACAACAAAGCTTTCTTAGTGTCCAACAAGCTTTCTCTGCACTTAGCCCTTAACCGTGTTCTGAACACCTCCAAAACAAAGGTCATGTGGTTTGGCAAGAATAATATCCCTCTCCCCACAGGTGTGATTACTACCTCTGAGGGTTTAGCGTTTGAAGTTGTTACCTCGTACGAGTACTTGGGTGTATGGCTAGACGGTACACTGTCCTTCTCTCAGCACACATCAAAGCTGCAGGCTAAGGTTAAATCTAGACTTGTTTTTTACATTTATTTATGTTAACCAGGCAAGTCAGTTAAGAACAAATTCTTATTTACAATGACAGTCTAGGAACAGTGGATTAACTGCTTGTTCAGGGGCAAAACAACATAATCTTACCTTGGGGATTCGACCTAGCAACCTTTCGGTTACTGGCCCAACTCTCTAACCACTAGGCTACCTTCTGCATGTTTCCTTGTTTTCGTAATCGCTCCTTTTTCACCCCAGCTGCCAAACTAACCCGGATTCAGATGACCATCTTACCCATGCTAGATTACGGAAAAGTAATTTATACATCGGTAGGTAAGGGTGCTCTTGAGCCGGCTGGATGTTCTTTACCATTCGGCCATCAGATTTCAAATCAAATCAAATTTATTTATATAGCCCTTCGTACATCAGCTGATATCTCAAAGTGCTGTACAGAAACCCAGCCTAAAACCCCAAACAGCAAGCAATGTAGGTGTAGAAGCACGGTGGCTAGGAAAAACTCCCTAGAAAGGCCAAAACCTAGGAAGAAACCTAGAGAGGAACCAGGCTATGTGGGGTGGCCAGTCCTCTTCTGGCTGTGCCCGGTGGAGATTATAACAGAACATGGCCAAGATGTTCAAATGTTCATAAATGACCAGCATGGTCGAATAATAATAAGGCAGAACAGTTGAAACTGGAGCAGCAGCACGGTCAGGTGGACTGGGGACAGCAAGGAGTCATCGTGTCAGGTAGTCCTGGGGCATGGTCCTAGGGCTCAGGTCAGTTGAAACTGGAGCAGCAGCACGGCCAGGTGGACTGGGGACAGCAAGGAGTCATCATGTCAGGTAGTCCTGGCTTTGCCAGGATTTGCCACCAATGCTCCTTATAGGTCACATGTTGTTGATGTTATAGGACCTATGTTGTTGATGTAATTTGAGAAGAGCATGGGGCCCAGGATCGAGCCTTTGGGAACACCCTTGGTGACAGGCAGTGGCTGAGACAGCAGCCACTGCCTGTCTATACTCCTCTGTAAACTGGTCATCTCTGTATACCTGTCACAAGACCCACTTGGATGATGCTTATTTAGAAAACACTCTTAGGCCTCACACCCCCCTGTCTAAGATACTGGTACAGGCAGCCCTCATCCTCCACATACAACACTCGTTCTGCCAGTCCCTTTCTGTTAAAGGTCCCCAAAGCACACACATCCCTGCAGCTAGCGACTGGAACGAGCTGCAACAAACACTCAAACTGGACAGTTTTATCTCTTCATTCAAAGACTCAGTCATGGACACTTACTGACAGTTGTGGCTGCTTTGTGTGATGTGTTGTTGTCTCTACCTTCTTGCCCTTTGTGCTGTTGTATGTGCCCTGTAATGTTTGTCCAATGTTTTGTGCTGCTACCATGTTGGGTTGCTGCCATGTTGTGTTGATACCATGTTGTTGTCATGTTGTGTTACTGACATGCTGTGTTGTCACCTGTTGCTGCCATGCTATGCTGTTGTCTTAGGTCTCTCTTTATGTAGTGTTGTGGTGTCTCTCTTGTCATGATGTGTGTTTTGTCCCATCCCCGCAGGAGGCCTTTTGCCTTTTGGTCGGCTGTCGTTGTAATTAAGAATTTGCCTAGTTAAAAATAAAGGTTAAATAAAATAAAAAATACTAATAAATGACTAAGTGTCAAGGCAGGGTACAGGGCAGAGGCCGGCATGTGGTGACTATTTAACAGACTGATGGCCTGGAGATAGAAGCCGTTTAATCATTCTCTTGGTCCCAGCTTTGATGCACCTGTACCGTCTCCGCCATCTAGATGGCAGCGGGGCGAACAGGACGTGGCTCGGGTGGCCTTCCTGTGACACCAGGTGATGTAGATGTCCTGGAGGGCAGGCAGTGTTCCCCTGGTGATGTACTGCGCTGATGGCACCGGCACCACCTTCTGGAGAGCCAGGCGGTGATACAGCCCGACAGGATGCTCTCAATTGTGAATCTATGGATTTGTTTTATTTATTTGACCTTTATTTAACTAGGCAAGTCAGTTAAGAACAAATTCTTATTTTCAATGACGGCCTAGGAACAGTGGGTTAACTCCCTGTTCAGGGGCAGAACGACAGATTTGTACCTTGTCAGCTCGGGGATTTGAATTTCTTGAGGGTCTTATTTTTGTTTACCATCTCATCTTATCTCATCTCATCTTACCTCATCCTTAAAGGGATGATGTCATTGAATTTCCCACTAGCTTCCGTAGTGAGGAATCTTCCCAGACTATAATAGGGGGATTTGAATGAGTTATCAACGGATTCAGGAAGCAGTCATCACCACCCTATCACAAGCCTGTTTCCCTAGTTTCCCTTATCCTGTGACAGGCGTCAAGGAGCGCGCCCGTTCCAGGCGAATACCACGGCCTGTGCATGCCAACGAGGCGCCCGTGACAGGGACACATTGTGAGACGGAGCACGGCAGGCACGGAGTGGGCGGGCGATGCGACCCTCCTGAATGGACAGCGGGGGTTGGTCAGGAGGGAAGGATGGCAGTGTCCACAAAGGCCCATTGAGTGTGGCACACTGGGTGCTAGACTGGCACCGGCCCCCCTGATATAACCGGGCATGAGTGGGGCGGGCGAGGAGGAAGCCTGCTACCTGGTACAGGCTGAATAGAAGGATTCTTCCAGCTAGAATAGGAGAGCATTTTGCACTTCATCATTCCAGGCTAATGTTAGCTATTATGTTCCGTTTTGTGCACTGTTGACATCTACTCATCTACTAGTGTTTTTCCCATATGGCCTTTATGTGAGAAGATTGCTCATGCACGGCCCGAACATGATAAAATGTTTGTAAAACAATAGAACAGACTATATTGGTGTTTTACTCCCCAAAGTGTGCATCTTGAGCAGAGAGGTGAAAAAGACATTTGGCAAATTTTGAGGCATGACACACGCACACGCGCACATACACAACACACACAGAGGAGGGACACGTACACACACACACATAGCCAAAGAATAGGTTTGTTCTAGATAAACACGCATATCTGGTAAGGGTGATATTTGCGTAATACTCATCCCTAGGACTACTTGGCCATGAAGTACATTTAGTAAACAAACCCTTTTTTTCCCAACCCTTTGGACACAAAGACGAGTATAGGATGAGTCATACTACATTATCTGGGTATGAGTCAACAGAGCATGACCTTTTAAAAATGAGATTTCCACTGTACAGTCACTTTAAGAAAGAATGTGTGACAACACTCACTGGGGTGATGGAAGTGTACTGGCAATGTATACTAGATTCAAAGTGAGTAAGGCATTCTATACAGGCCTGTTTAGAGTAAGAAAAAATGGAAAAAATATGGTTTGTGTCCGAAGGATACATTGGAGAAGCACTTCAAAAACCACACCTAAAAAATGCTTGCTATTACCTCCTGAGAAGGATGATTGGAAGGATGATTGGAACACGCCCACATCATTCTGCTGATGTGGTACGCCCACACCAATTCAATCGCAGACAAGCTGCTTTTTAATACATTCAATTAGATGATTTGGAAGCAAAACTATTTCACTTATCAAACATTAGGAACACCGTAATATTGTGCTGCGCTTGCCCCACCCTTTGCCCTCAGAACAGCCTCAATTCGTTGGGGCTTGGACTCTACAAGGCGTCGAAAGCGTTCCACAGGGATGCTGGCTCTTGTTTACTCCAATGCTTCCCCCGGTTGTGTCAAGTTGGCTCTGGATGTCCTTTGGGTGTTGGACCATTCTTGACACACAGGAAACTGTTGAGCGTGACAACCCAGCAACGTTGCAGTTCTTGACACAGACCGGTGCGCCTAGCACCTACTACCACAACCCGTTCAAAGGCACTTCAATAATTTGTCTTGCCCATTCACCCTCTGAATGGCACACAAACACAATCCATGTCTCAATTATCTCAAGGCTTAAAAATCCTTCTTTAACCTGTCTCCTCCCATTCATCTACACTGATTGAAGTGGATTCAACAAGTGACATCAATGAGGGATCATACCTTTCACCTGGATTCACCTGGTAAAGTCTATGTCATGGAGCGAGTTCTTCATGTTTTGTATACTTAGTGTAACTCCCTCTTGTCTCGGACAATCAATTAGATAACAAAGTCCAGTCGACATTGCTCTGCATCACATTCACAGCCATGCTACATAACACTGCACAACACAGTCTAGAGAACAAAACACACATAACTAACGGATTTCACAATGAACATCAAATAACTTGTTCCCTATGAGCAAAAGACGTTGACAATCATTATATTTGGTTGAAAAGATGCTGAAAATACGTGTTGTGCTCCCTGGGTAGGTTACTTAGTAGCTCCAAGACATTCTTTGTTATTCCTCAAGTTCCAGTGTGCAATTGGGGGGCAGTAATACATAAGGTGATGGATCAGGGTCAAGTCATAGGTTAGGTTTAAATGATATAAAGTCAAACTTAATGTGATTTGGATTTAAAAGGAATGGCGCAGAGACTGGTGTAAAAAATAGGGTGGAAGGAAACTCTCTCGCCCATGTTTACACCAATCTAAAGCTTTTTAACTTTAGTGGTACATGTAAGAAGAATCAACCTAGCTACTTAGCTGTTTTTTCCCTGTTAGCTAGGGATAGCAAGGGATAGTGATGCACAAGCTTATTATTATTATAATATTTTACATTTTAGTTTCCTCAATTGTTTTTTCATGATTAGTTTCAGTTTTAGTTTAATAACCTTGGTGTGTGTACATGTTTTGTTCCAGCTCTATGTGTTTTTTCCCTCTCATTTGACTTCCTTTGCTGTAACCTTGGTGCTCTTTTGGGATGTGTGCTCAATCGTTGCCTTCTAGAGGAGCATTTAGGAGTCTCGTTTAGGGAACTTACCGCCAACTTTTACAATGCATTCCATCAAATACGTGTGGATATTTAGTGTTGAGTTGTGTTTCGACTGTCTGTCCCTTGTCTCGAGAAAAATAATTGACTCGTGAGTGGTTTCCACCATATATGAATCTCTACTGCCCTCTACTGTTGAAAACCATACATCACAGGTCAGGTTGTAATGCAATTGGAATTGTGTCATAAGTTATAGTATACTCAGCATCTTCTAAAATAATTGGGAAAAACAAACCCACAACAACACACTCACAAAAGAAAGATGATATAGCAAAGCACGGATTAGGATAAATAGTATTCACAGCTATAGTATTATACAGCTAGCTCATTTATGTATGCACGATTCAAATATGAATGCATCTCTCGTTCTGCTTCCTGTAAATTGTAAAAGATGAGAGGGATGTGTTTTTGTAAGAGACAGTAGTCAGCCTGTCGGCCTGTCATGTGCATAGCAACTCCTCATTGTCCTTCGCTCTGAAAGGGACAGTGGCGCAGTGTTATGTCATTTGTGCCTCCCCTTATTTATTTCTGTTACAGCACACTCACTCATCATCGCATCATCGCAAATTGTAAGCAAGCTAATTACAGTGCCTCCTATTGACATCATTGACATCAGGAACAGAGGGTGGGCTATTAGCTGATCATTGATATTGATGATTGATGTAAATCTGCTAGTTAGCTGGCACAATATTTTTTGGGAGACTGATTGTGATTCATCTTCAATGCTCTTAAATAATAACGTCATAATATAATATTCATCATCGTCCAACTTATGACACTGTATATGTCTGGCTGGCTAATGGCTTGTGAGGATATTTAGTATATGGTGGTTAGACAAGGCAGACCAGATTGCGCCACCAATGTGGGCGGTGGGTGGCGAACTTGACGAAGTCACAATGACTTGCCAGCAGTGGGTTCAGAACAACAACGATGAAAACAGTATTAAAAAAAATACATATATATATATATATTTATACCAGAGGAGGCTGGTGGGAGTAGCTATAGGAGGACTGACTCGTTGTAATGGCTGGAATGGAATAAATGGATCGGAGTCAAACGTTGTTTCCATATGTTTGATGTGTTTGACCACATTCCATGTATTACCCCTGCTGCACGCGCTCAGTAAACCAGGAGGAAAGCAGCAGTGCTTTCACCAGAGGCAAGACTTGTGAATAGTTTTTTTTTGCTCTCAAGAAAGGGCGCCGTTGAAAGGAGCGATTACTGGAGTGGCCATAAATGTGAAAGCTGACCAACTAAAGGGGAAGATTCCCGGTGTTTGTGACGCTCGCTGTTTGGTGCGCCGCAGACAGGGTGGCATGAGTGGAGAGACAGAAGAGTTATTGTCTGTTCTTCATCACAAAGTGATGTTAGGATATATAAGTTATCCTGTGTGAGATTCTGTGTCGAACACATTACGTTGTTACAGGAGTCACGCTTATGGGCATGTGGCAGCAGTGTGTAGGGAGGAGGATCCTAGGTGTGAGAAGTGTGCAGAAGGTCATGAGACAATAGGAATGTGTGGCATTGGGGAAAGTAGTGGTATGTGTTAATTGTAGGGGTGCCCATGTGCCGGGGGATCAGAAAAGTCCTGTGCGAGAGACGCAGGTTGAGGTTTACAGATTAGTGCAAAAGATAAGCAACCCAAATGGTTTGATCCCACTGGTACCCTATTCCCTATATAGTGCACTATTTTTGGTCCTGGTCAGAAGTAGTGCACTACATAGGGAATATGATGCAATTTTGGATTCATTTAGAGAGCAGGCCAGGACACTCACCTAATGTAGCAGGCGTAAATATAAATGCAAGATGCAACAATTTCAAAGGTTTGACTGGGTTACAGTTCATATAAGGAAATAATTCAACTGAAATACATTTATTAGGCCCTAGTCTATGGATTTCACATGATACAGATAGAAAGGCTGTTGATTGTGACCCGTGGAATGCTGTCCGACTCCTCTTCAACGGTTGTGCGAAGTTGCTGGATATTGGTGGGAACTGGAACAGGCTCTCGTACATGTCGATCCAGAGCCTCCCATACGTGCTCAATGGGTGACATGTCTGGTGAGTACGCAGGCCATGGAAGAACTGGGATATTTTCAGCTTCCAGGAATTGTGTACAGATCCTTGCGTTATGGGGCCGTTGCATTATCATGCTGAAACATGGGTGATGGCGGGGAATGAATGGCATGACAATGGGCCTCAATTGTGTTTGTTGTCCATAGCTTATGCCTGCCTGCCCATACCATAACCCCACCACCACCACCACCACCACCACCACTCTGTTCACAATGTTGACATCAGTAAACCGCTCGCCCACACGCCGCCAAACACGCTGTCTGCCATCTGCCTGATACAGTTGAAACCGGGATTCATGCGTGAAGAGCTCACTTCTGGTGGACATTCCTGCAGACAGCACGCCAATCGCTCGCCAATCGCACGCCAATCGCTCGAGACATCTGTGGCATTGTATTGTGTGACAAAACTGCACATGTTAGAGTGTCCTTTTATTGCCCCCCCAGCACAAGGTGCAACGGTGTAATGATCAGCTTCTTGATATGCCACACCTGTCAGGTGGATGGTTTATCTTTTCAAAGGAGAAATTCCCCAGGTCGTTGCTGTAAATTAGAATGTGTTCTCAGTCAACTTACCTGGTAAAAAAAGAGAAAAACAACTTGGTAAAGGCATGCAATATAACATTTCTATTGTAATATCTGTATTCTACATTAAATGCCATTAAATGCATATGAGCATTGAAGTAGAATTGAATGCTGTTTCATGGCGTCAGCTAATGGGAATATCAATATAGTGTAAATAATTCATATTGATGGACCCATAAACAAATACTATTCTGGTACTGAAAAACAAGTACTGAATAACAAGTGTAAAACTAATTTGGACTTTGCAGCTGGCCCAGCTAGCGGAAATTACTCAGTTCTGCCTCCAGAGGGAGATTCATGACAATAAACGTCAACCTGTGTAACAGGGTTGACGAATTCATCTTAAATCATCCTGAAATCCACCTGTGACAAGCTTGTTGTGTGCAACACAGAGTGACGATTCAAAATGAGCTTAACAAAAACATTTCATTGTTAAAACATTTCTAGCCCGTGTATCTATGGGTAACAGCCACAAAACACCAGAAAATGGCTAAAAAGAGTGGAACCAACTCACCCAATTTTACACTATGATTTGACTATTTTGATGTTCAATGTTTCCTTCGAATTTTTTTTTTTATAAAGAACAGTTTCACCATATTAAAACGAGAGTTCAGTTCACATAACAGGGTTGACCTTAAAGTGAATCACTAATCACATCAAATAAATAATCATCTTCAGAAATGACATTGTCAAGGCAACAACATGACCAGGGCTTTACAATGGTGTTGAAAACTTGAAGAAATGTTGGGGTGAAGTGTGTTAATATCTTCCTAGAAGTCACAGAGTGGACATGTCAAAATGCTGAATTCCGGCACTTCAGCAAGTCTTTATTCATATTAGAAATCTGATTTGTTGAATTTACATGTGGTCTATATTAAAGGGCACGTCATTTATGATATCAGGCTTTGAAAATTCCATATTTTCGTGCAAAATTTTGACTTAAAATATCAAAGGGACGCAAAAAAGCAATCATTTCATGGAACAACCAAGGGGAGTTTCGCATTTTTTGGTGGGTATGATCTTTGTTCCTTTCTTACTCATCATTATTCATGGTTCAGTCATGATTATTCAGCATCATGGTAGCATCCAGATTAATGTAGAAGTGTTCCGAATATCTCCCTTTTCTTATTCACAATAAAACTCACTCCAAAATGACATAATACATAATACATAAGTTTGTAGAGCCACAAGCTTGATGTAGCCATCGCGTGCTAGAAATATGGGACCAAATATCAACATTTTGACTATTTCACTAAAAGTGAAATTGTCCAAATAAATATGAAAAAACAAATCTGATTCAAAAGGGAGGACTAGATACATAAAGTGCTTTCATTTCTAAAAGTAAAACATACACTATATGCATGTAAATATCATCAAATTAAAGTTGACACTGTACTGTCGCCTCATATGAAACATTTGGTCTCAAATCCCCAAAAAATCCAGTTATCCATTTTGCCAAGCTGTGAATTGTAACGTCATATAACAACTGTAATGTCCGCATACCACCTCAAGCTGGCAGCAATCACAACCATACATCAAAAAAATCCCCCCACAAAGCTGCAAGTAAATTCCAAGTTATCCCTTACAATTCAGTTTATAATTCACGATAAAGAATGTAATTTATGGGGGGAAAGTACGAGTTCTTGGAAGTAGGGTTGTTTTTTCAGGAAGTAGCCTTGTAGTTTTTGAACTTCTACAGTCTTTCTTTAATGGTATTCAATGGGCAAAAACGTAGTGCAATGGGGTTCAATGCAAAAACTTCCTAAAAGGCATCTGGTAGAAGTAAATTCATCCACGGACACAAATATACAGTGGCAAGAAAAAGTATGTGAACCCTTTGGAATTACCTGGATTTCTGCATAAATTGGTCATCAAATTTGATCTGATCTTCATCTAAGTCATGACAATAGACAGACATAGAGTGCTTAAACTAATAACACACAAGTTATTGTATTTTTCTTGTCTATATTGAATACATCATTTAAACATTCACAGTGTAGGTTGGAAAAAGTATGTGAACCCCTAGTCTAATGACTGCTCCAAAAGCTAATTAGAGTCAGGAGTCAGCTAACCTGGAGTCCAGTCAATGAGACGAGATTGGAGATGTTGGTTAGAGCTGCCCTGCCCTATAAAAAACACTCACAAAATTTGAGTTTGCTATTCACAAGAAGCATTGCCTGATGTGAACCATGCCTTGAACAAACAATATCTCAGAAGCCCTAAGAATTGTTGAAAGCTGGAAAGGGATACAAAAGTATCTCTAAAAGCCTTGATGTTCATCAGTCCACAGTAAGACAAACTGTCTATGAATGGAGAAGTTCAGCGCTGTTGCTACTCTCCCTAGGCCTGGCTGTCCTGCAAGAGCACAGCGCAGAATGCTCAATGAGGTTAAGAAGAATCCTAGAGTGTCAGCTAAAGACTTACAGACATCTCTGGAACATGCTAACATCTCTGTTGACGAGTCTACGATACATAAAACACTAAACAAGAATAGTGTTCGTGGGAGGACACCACGGAAGAAGCCCCCCTGCTATCCCCCAAAAAACATTGCCGCACGTCTGAAGTTTGCAAAAGTGCACCTGGATGTTACACAGCGCTACTGGCAAAATATTCTGTGAACAGATGAAACTACAGTTGAGTTGTTTGGAAGGAACACACAACACTATGTGTGGAGAAAAAAGGCACAGCACGTCAACTTCATCCCAACTGTAAAGTATGGTGGAGGGAGCATCATGGTTTGGGGCTGCTTTGCTGCCTCAGGGCCTGGACAGCTTTCTATCATCGACAGAAAAATGAATTCCAAAGTTTATCAAGACATTTTGCAGGAGAATGTTAGGCTATCTGTCCGCCAATTGAAGCTCAACAGAAGTTGGGTGATGGAACAGGACAACGACCCAGAAGTAAACACAGAAGTAAACCAACAACAGAAGAAAATAGGTTTTCTGGAGTAGCCCAGTCAGAGTCCTGACCTCAACCTGATTTGAGATGCTGTGGCATGACCTCAAGAGCACATTCACACCAGACATCCCAAGAATTTTGCTGAACTGAAACAGTTTTGTAAAGAGGAATGGTCCAAAATTCCTCCTGACCGTTGCGCAGGTCTGATCCGCAACTACAGAATTTTTTTAGAATAAGGCTGGAACGTAACAAAATGTGGAAAAAGTCAAGGCGTCTGAATACTTTCCAAATGCACTGTACTTGAAGAGGGATTTTCTGTACCCATCCAGTCCCTCTTACTCCCTCCCTCCCTTACTCTCTCCCTCCCTCTCTGCACTACCTATTCAGGTCACGTGAGATAGGGGCTGTGCTCCAAATGGCACCCTACTCCCTGTATAGAGCACTACATTTGACTTGAAAAAAGTAGCGCGCTGCATAAGTGTAACAGGGTACCACTTGGGACTCAGACACACTGAGAAGAGGACTATCAGCATCCCAGCTGGGTACAAGGGGCTGGGGACAAACACACACAGGCAACACATTTAAATATAAAGGGGTCAAATGCTATCATCAGAAGGAAATATTCTCACCCGTAAGACACTGAGACAGGAGTACGTCATGTCTTCGTTCTTTGCTTTACTATCAGTAAAATGTCAACAAAACCATATCACCATTGAATATGCCTCATTCCGTCTCATAGTGGCAGTGTTGTATGATAGATATCTCTGCAAGCTCGCATTGTGTGCCATTGAAAACGATGGTAAACAGAATGCTTTCTATGTAACCTATTAGATTGACCACATACACTGCTTTATAAACACAGAATACATTGATTTACTTTCCACATTCATAGACCATTAACAGAAGAACTACAAGATCCAAGCTATATATATATATATAGCTTGGATCTTGTAGTTCTTCTGTTAATGGTCTATGAATGTGGAAAGTAAATCAATGTATTCTGTGTTTATATATATATATATATATATAATTTAAAATGTGATGTCTTCGTATGGTGGACATGCAAATAGGAAAGTAATAAAATACCAAATGATGTGCTTTGATTATAGATGTGGAACCAGTAGTGGTTTGACCAATATGCTACCCTTTTCCATAGAAATACTTTAACTACTGCAGTGTTTCATAATCATAAAGCATTAACTCAATGTGCAGCCAATCCCCTTCTTTAGTAATAGGAGAAGATGTCTCTAACCTCAAGCTGATGTCATGAAGGCAAAAAAAACATCATTTTCACTCTGTCCATTCAAAGCCTCCTCAAAAAGTAATCTCTCGTCCCCCCGCTCTATCTGCCCTCATTCTCACTCACTCACTCACTCACTCACTCACTCACTCACTCACTCACTCACTCACTCACTCACTCACTCACTCACTCTCACTCTCACTCTCACTCTCACTCACAGAAACAGATCTTGGCCACAGCCTTTCCCCCCAAGTGAACTATATTAAGCTCTGTTCCCCAATCCTCATGCCTAGCTGTCGGGGACTTACATAAGCTGCTTACTGTGCCTGCTTCCTCGCCACAACTCCAGCTGCAGACCTTTCTCATGTGTGTGTGGCTGCTTGTGCCTGTGTCTCTGTGCGGTCTGTGTGTGGATGTGGTGATGGTATGTCTGTATGAGTGTGTGTGGCTGCTTGTGCCTGTGTCTCTGTGCAGTCTGTGTGTGGATGTGGTGATGGTATGTCTGTATGAGTGTGTGTGGGGGGAGGGTTCCTCTCTCACTCTGTGTGTGGATGTGGTGATGGTATGTCTGTATGAGTGTGTGTGGGGGGAGGGTTCCTCTCTCACTCTGTGTGTGGTTGTGGTGATGGTATGTCTGTATGAGTGTGTGTAGGGGGGGGGGTGTTTCTCTCTCACTCTGTGTGTGGTTGTGGTGATGGTATGTCTGTATGAGTGTGTGTGGCTGCTTGTGCCTGTGTCTCTGTGCGCTCTGTGTGTGGATGTGGTGATGGCATGTCTGTATGAGTGTGTGTGTGTGTGTGTGGGGGGGGGTTCTCTCTCGCTCTGTGTGTGGATGTGGTGATGGCATGTCTGTATGAGTGTGTGTAGGGGGGGGGGGTGTTTCTCTCTCACTCTGTGTGTGGTTGTGGTGATGGTATGTCTGTATGAGTGTGTGTGGCTGCTTGTGCCTGTGTCTCTGTGCGCTCTGTGTGTGGATGTGGTGATGGTATGTCTGTATGAGTGTGTGTGTGTGGGGGGGGGGTTCTTTCTCGCTCTGTGTGTGGTTGTGGGGATGGTATGTCTGTATGAGTGTGTGTGGGGGGAGGGTTTCTCTCTCACTCTGTGTGTGGATGTGGTGATGGTATGTCTGTATGAGTGTGTGTGGGGGGAGGGTTTCTCTCTCACTCTGTGTGTGGTTGTGGTGATGGTATGTCTGTATGAGTGTGTGTGGGGGGAGGGTTTCTCTCTCACTCTGTGTGTGGTTGTGGTGATGGTATGTCTGTATGAGTGTGTGTAGGGGGGGGGGTGTTTCTCTCTCACTCTGTGTGTGGTTGTGGTGATGGCATGTCTGTATGAGTGTGTGTGTGTGGGGGGGGGGGTCATCAGAACCAGGTATTACTCCCATGTGATGACACTTTCCTCCTTTTTAATAGATTCCCCCATTACAATAGGGTTGGCTGTAATCTAAACGTAACATTGAACAAATCACATTCTGTCACATGTAGATATCACACCTTTCTCTGACGGCTATGGTGGTAACCTTAGCTAAGAAGACAGAGACGCTGTCTGTATGCCATAAATACTGACCTGTGCCATCTACTGTAACAGAGCCATGGCATGTATGCACATGGCACCGATAAGATTATGAAACTAGCTTATGTGTCTAACCACTCGAAACATGCCTTTGTTAAGTGGTGGGTGAATATTTTGATGCCAGTGTACCGGAAATGTATTTTAAGGACACATACTCACCCAATGATGTTTGGTGGAACATTCTCCTTCGATAACATTGTAAGAACAAGGACAAGATGCAAGATCTGAATAGGATACAAGAAAGAAATCTGGAATGCTAGTTATGGTCACCCAGCACTTTTTGGTCAAGACAGACAGACACACACACATATATGACATACAGTACCAGTCAAAAGTTTGGACACACCTACTCATTCAAGGGGTTTTCTTTTATTTTTTTTACTATTTTCTACATTGTAGAATAATAGTGAAGACATCAGAACTATGAAATAACACATATGGAATCATGCAGTAACCAAAAAAACTGTTAACCAAATCAAAATATATTTTATATTTGAGATTCTTCAAAGTAGCCACCCTTTGCTTTGATGACAGCTTTGCACACTCTTGGGATTCTCTCAACCAGCTTCATGAGATCACATGGAATGCATTTCAATTAGCTTCATGAGGAATTATTTTCCAACAGTCTTGAAGGAGTTCCCACATATGCTGGGAACTTATTGGCTGCTTTTCCTTCACTCTGAGGTCCAACTCATGCCAAACCATCTCAATTGAGTTGAGGTTGGGTGATTGTAGAGGCCAGGTCATCTGATGCAGCACTCCATCACTCTCCTTGGTCAATTAGCCCTTACATAGCCTGGAGGTGTGTTTTGGGTCATTGTCATGTTGAAAAACAAATGATTGTCCCACTAAGCGCAAACCAGATGGGATGGCATATCGCTGCAGTATGCTGTGATAGCCATGCTGGTTAAGTGTGCATTGAATTCTAAATAAATTATAGACAGTGTCACCAGCAAAGCACCCCCACACCATCACACCTCCTCCATGCTTCACGGTGGGAACCACACATGCAGAGATCATCTGTTCACCTACTCTACATCTCACAAAGACATGGCGGTTGGAACCAAAAATGTCAACTCATCAGTCCAAAGAACAGATTTCCACCGGTCTAATGTCCATTGCTCGTGTTTCTTGGTTCAAGCAAGTCTCTTCTTCTTATTGGTGTCCTTTAGTAGTGGTTTCTTTGCAAAAATTCGACCACGAAGGCCTGATTCACACAGTCTCCTCTGAACAGTTAATGTTAAGATGTGTCTTTTACTTGAATTCTGTGAAGCATTTATTTGGGCTGCAATTTCTGAGGCCGCTAACTCTAATGAACTTATCCTCTGCAGCAGAGGTAACTCCGGGTATTCCTTTCCTGTGGCGGTCCTCATGGGAACCAGTTTCATCCAAGCGCTTGATGGTTATGCGACTGCACTTGAAGAAACCTTCAAAGTTCTTGACATTTTCCACATTGTCTGACCTTCATGTGTTAAAGTAATG
The DNA here is from genome assembly GCF_002021735.2 of Oncorhynchus kisutch. Taxonomy (NCBI): domain Eukaryota; kingdom Metazoa; phylum Chordata; class Actinopteri; order Salmoniformes; family Salmonidae; genus Oncorhynchus; species Oncorhynchus kisutch. The sequence continues at coordinate 11,049,230 of NC_034180.2, forward strand.
ACGGACTGCCATTTCTCTTAGCTTTTTTGAGCTGTTCTTGACATAATATGAATTTGGTCCTTTACCAAATAGGGCTATCTTCTGTATACCACCCCTACCTTGTCACAACACAACTGATTGGCTCAAACACATTAAGAAGGAAAGAAATTCCATAAAAGTAAATGCATTCCATGTGATCTCATGAAGCTGGTTGAGAGAATCCCAAGAGTGTGCAAAGCTGTCATCAAAGCAAAGGGTGGCTACTTTTAAGAATCTCAAATATAAAAGATATATATATTTGTTTAACAGTTTTTTTTGGGTTGCTACATGATTCCATATGTGTTATTTCATAGTTTTGATGTCTTCACTATTATTCTACAATGTAGAAAATAGTACAAATAAAGAAAAACCCTTGAATGAGTAGGTGTGTCCAAACTTTTGACTGGTACTTGTATGTGATACATAATGTGAGTGTGTGTGTGTGTGTGTGTGTGCGTGTGTTTCCCGGTAACCTGATCAGTATTTTCATATTTTAATGGTGTTTTGCCGGCTGGTGGTCTGGCTGGCTGTATACTCCACTGACTGACCTAGATGACCGGCTGTCTGTTTACTTTATGGTATCAGTTTCCAACCAGACCTGGGTTCAAATACCATTTCAAATCATTTCAAATACTATATCTGTCGTTGATTGAGCCTCCCTGTTGCAATGGAACTAACAGAAAATATCCAATAATGTAAACCCTGCACACCTGGCACTCCAGGCAGGTTAACGCAAACATAAATATTTCAAATAGTATTTGAACCCAGGTATTTTTACAACATGCCTCTCTTTGATTGGTGTGAAGTTGAATACTGTTTAGTGTTTTTAGTGATTTCCAGTCAGCAGAAAAACTGTTTTCATGTTGATTCATTATCGATAACATTGTTGTCTTCAGTATCTGTATTAGATTTAGTTCCGATCACAATCTGATTGAGGAAAGGAAGCCACAGTTACGGTGTCCATGTTAGGAGAGCCTCAGTCTCAGCAGGACTTGAGTATGTCCTGTCATGTGAGACTGAGACTGTTCTAATATGGACACCACATTAGTGGTTCTCTCCAGGTTATGATTAGTCAAATTATGCAGTCAATATCATGCTAGGTACAGTATAACTTGTCAAAGCGCAGTAATGGCAGAATGTGGACTTCAACTCTCACCCATCAATAACCTGGTCAGGCCTTTACTCCGTGGTGGGATTGTGATACTGACCTTTCCATTTAACACATTTACAACCTGGAGTGTGTGTGTGTGTGTGTGTGTGTGTGTGTGTGTGTGTGTGTGTGTGTGTGTGTGTGTGTGTGTGTGTGTGTGTATGTTTGCGTGTGTTTGTGCGTGTTTGCGTGTGTTTGTGCGTGTGTGAACAGCCGCCCTCAAAGGTGACATTTGTTCTCAAATGTGAAGGCTTTGGGAAGGTCATATGAAAATCATTTGTACACCGAGTCGACTTCATATGTAGCAACAACAGAGCACAGTACACTGTACCCTACTGAAACAGTACAGTGTGTGCGGAGGCATCTATTTATGTGTTTACCAGGGAGCATGTGAAATTTCGCACCAGTTTTTGCACATGTGCAGTCCCTGAATCACTTTATCACGTTAGTCGGACATCATCAGGCTTGTTTTTGCATCAAACCAGCTCTTGAGGCAACAATTAATCTGATTGTGTTCTGTCTACCATAGTCCTGCGGGATGTTCTGTTGACTTGTGCTCCGTGACACACACTGAGACCCAGAGGTGAGGTCGTCACTGAGACCCAGAGGTGAGGTCGCAGCAAGCTCTATATGTTCAATTCTCAGTTATACTGTAGTCAGTGACCTACCAACCACAACCAATCGGTCAAATGTTAGACTGCAATTAGGTGAAAGGTCTCGCAAATCTCCATATACGTCCTTTTCGGTGGCAGTGCCTGAGTCTGCACAGCTGAGTAAGTTGGCGCACCCTCTCGTCCCTTCCGTGACATTTTGAATCAGCTGTGCTGCGCTAGTCTACACTTTATTTTGTCACGAGATAGGTCCACAGCCACAAGACCCCCTAGTCCGACTGCGTATAGCATTACGTGGCCCCATGGCAAGGCTTAGTCTCAGATGACAAACACAGAAGCAGACATTGTATATGGAGCAGACCTGGGTTTGAACACTATTTGAAATATTTCAAAGACTTGCGAGGGTTTGCTCCAGCCTGCCTAGTAGGCAGGGTTTTACAGTTCTGGCATTATCATCAATGTATGATGAGAACGTCTTACCGGTATCTCCAAATCAGAAACTTTTTATGAAATTGAAACAATTTGCATATTTTCCCATGAATGAACATGCAATTATGACATTTCAAAAACTATTTTGAAGACATCTGCCTGGTCCTAGAGTCATGAAACACACTGAGTACATTCAGGGGAGTTACTGCTTTGAACGAATGTAAACAAATAAACATTTGCAAAAATGCTACAAGATTTTCATCAAACAGCAACACCATTCTATTGGTCTATTAACTCGGGAAAGCTTAATCAAGCACAGATTAAGTAAATGACTTCAAATAGCATTTGAACGCAGGTCTGGTGGCAAGGGTGGGTCTCAGATGACAAACACATAGATGCTGGTACTGTTAGGCTATGTGGAGCCAGACAGCCAGACAGGAGAGAGCCTAGGCTGTACACAAACCAGATGGAGTCTTGGGATGTACTGTACATGCAATGTAAAGCGAAATGGTTGTTTGTCTCCAACTGCTCTCAGTTGAAATTCAAAAACCATCCTCGATCATTTAGGATGTCATTAAAGAATGCCCTATTTTATGATTCACACTCCCAGAATCCCTTCTTGGCTCCTGGAAACTTGAGGAAGAATCCTTCCTCTCTTCTTCTTGGAATATTGGCTTGTGTTGCTTTGTTGTGCGTGTACAAATGGTTTCTAGCACACTTTCATGTTCTCAGTGATTCATATTCTGACTGATGATCAGGTCTGCTAATTTGCAGTGGAACGGAGTTTTCTCACCTTCCCATTGAAAATCGAATTTACAACATCCGTTTCGAAACCCTCTGGATCAAAGCCATGCGGCAGCTCATTATTTCACTCACCTTGGAGACCTAGATACCAGCTTTGATTGAATATGGAGCTCTATATGAAAGTGACTAGAAAATGAACATCGAAAGCCAACCGACTGAGAGCATGTTCAGTAGGCAGATGTTGTGAAAATGTTACAGATAGAAATGCGTGAATAGAGCTGACATTATTCCTTGAATCTACATGTCAGAAAGAGATGTTTGGTCTGCAATAATATTTATATCGGCTAAACACCAATCCCCAGAAACCCCAAATAGATCCCTGCTGGTTGAGATAATGGAATAATGTGGTAATAAAGTGGTGTGTGTGTGTGTGTGTGTGTGTGTGTGTGTGTGTGAACGTGCTCAGGGACAGGGAAGCAGGGATCCTGGACAGCTGGGGAGTGGACCACCATGCTATCAGGGCGTCGCTCGCGCATCCATTTCCTGGATGACAAACAAAAATGAACCCCTGCGACAGGTCAGCGGGTCATCTCCTCCTCCTCCCATCCCCCCTTCACCCTCAGTCACTTCTTCACCATCGGATCACCGGACGAACGACCGGAGGGATTGTTTGGAACGGGAAGGTCCTCCTGACATTTTAATTTTTTCTTCCCCTTCCAGGGCCACTGACAGGACAAGAACCTGGGTTTGTTATTACAGTCCCTGCCTCTCTCCCCCTCCCCAACTCCTTGCATTGGGGTCCAGCTGGGCAGAGGCCTTTCGTTTCATTGTCCATTGGACAGAGGCTAAGAATAGCGGGCAGGGGTAAGGGAACAGGGAGAGGGGCGGTGGGCCATCTGTGCTACATAACTCACTGACCCGGGCGTGGACAGAGAGACACACCCAGGGTAGCAGCCAGATGCAGACGATAGACACCCCAGAGACACAACAGGGACTGAGACTGCTGTAATTTATAGGGCTCTGACAGTGGCAGATAACCTTTACTCCTGTGGGAAATGAAGATCAGGAACTACAAGAGCTCACCTTTGGATAGAGAACAACATGAGGGAGAATCCCACTAGATCCAGTGTCTTTATTTTTACATGACTAATATGGCCTAAATTATCACTGTATTATTTTTATGCCTTACTGACATTAGTGACATTGAACCTGTTTGCTGGTTTTGTTCAATTTCCTGTCCAAACTAATAGATGGGCTAACCTGTCCAATGGAGCTAAAAAGCTACCTTGCTTTTCTGTAGAAGGCAATGTTCTCTCTCTATTTGTCCAGTCTCAATGTATTAATCCCACCATCATCAATTAGTGCGTTCTCTCTATTGACATGACCAAAACAAAACCTTGACATAATGACATAAACAGATGATTCAGAGCATGAGAGGGTCATGTAGGGCCCTATAAAATCTGTCATATGGAAAATGCCATGCAGAACCACGGAATTCAGACAATAAAACGGAATTCTACAATATTCAAGATTGTATTGAACTTAGTAGGGAATCAACTCAATGTGATTGAAAGTTTATCATAAGACACGAACAGAATGCATCAGTGAATGATATTCCTTGCAACTTTCTGAAGAGGTAATGAGAATTACCGCTCTGTGTACGTTCGGTGCGCACAGCTACCACTTTGTGTAGCTGTTAGCCATGATGCTAATGACAAATCTTCTGGTAGATGGAAAGGCTTTACCAAAAACCTTCTCAATTAAATGTTAATTACAAAGTAGCCTATGCTTACCTGGTAGAATGACATCATTATATTCATCAATCCAGTGGGTATTTGTTTTGCAAACTCTTCCATCACATGTGCGCTACAAAAACATTGCTAATCAGCAGCGTCATGCTAGGTGGAGACTGGAGTTGAAGGGTAACTACACCCCAAAAATAAAAATGGCTCAGATTTTTTCCAAGACCTCAAAAGTGGTCTCCTGATGTGGTTTAAGCAATGTTGTGGAATTAGAACATCAATTGAGTTGTTTTTCTATTTAAAAAAAGTGTGATTTAGAGGGCAGGGGAAAACGGAAGAAAAAAAAAATGTGGAAGAAAATAAACGAAATTAGGATAAAAATACAACTGATTTCATTGTAGGATATTGAAAGGAGAAGTGTAGTCTAGTAGGTCAAAGCTGACTAAAATTGCTGAGTGGATAAAGAGTCAAACGCAGCGAGACATACATGTGATTTCACACTCAGATCAAGTTGAATTTTGTATATACCTCAGGGTGAAAGGTGAGAGAGTTTCATTGCTTCATGGAGTACTGTATCATCAGCTGGATACTGAGCAAACAAAACACATTCTCCTCACACTTGTGTTGCATAAGATCACGTGTCTCAGTGGCCGAGAGCCCCAGAGTTACCTAAAAAGCCTTTTGGTCTCAATGTAATCAGTATGTTTCTAAATATTACTTTTTCAATATGGCTGCTACATGTAATTGAAGTCTTATGGAACTTAATAAGGAACATCCAAATTGAACAATTAATGTGCTTGTAAAGCACTTAAGATTAAATACTCTTTTATGACCTCAGTTATAGCCTGCCACTAGATAATTATCTAACGATAAGTGCCTCCCAAGGCGATGTGTCCCAAATTGCACCCTATTCCCTATATAGTGCACTGCTTTTGACCGGATCCCTATGGGCCCTGGTCAAATTTAGTCCACTATATAGGGAATAAGGGGCCATTAGAGGCACACAAAGCCTCCCACAGCTATCTTTCCTCTGTACAATCCATCCCAGAGACAGCCGTTTACCATCCATTGGTTGAGATGCATAATGCATGTCGTTCGGATGCTTTATTACAGTTGGTTACAGCATCAGTGGAACTAGGCCATCATATACTCTAGTACTATTTTCTCTAATACTGTGTGTGTGTGTGTGTGTGTGTGTGTGTGTGTGTGTGTGTGTGTGTGTGTGTGTGTGTGTGTGTGTGTGTGTGTGTGTGTGTGTGTGTGTGTGTGTGTGTGTGTGTGTGTGTGTGTGTGTGTGTGTGTGTGTGTGTGTGTGTGTGTGCATTTGTGCGAGCTGAGAATGTACTTTAGGACTAGAGTTTGGGAAACGTGATCTGTGTGTAGATGGAGAGAAAGGTTAAGTCCCAATTGGCACCCTCTAGGGCTCTGGTCAAATGTAGTGTATTATATAAGGAAAAGGGAAGCATACAAAGTCTGGTAATTGGCCCTTCTGATATGATGGAGAAAGTCAACCATCTTTCATTGAGGAAGCCACAGCTATTAAAATTCAACCCTATTACTGGGATCTCTTGTTCAAGTGCTGTCTCTCTCTCTCTCTCTCTCTCATTATTTTATATAGTCTTGCTCTGAGTATATGGATTTCTTTATCACACTTGAAGCCATGCACACAACCTAATTTTCTCTCACTCTCTCACTCTCTCATGCATTCACAATTGACCCCTCAAGATTCACAGTCAACTTCCTGTGAGACAAGTTGTTTGATAAGCTCAGTAGAACACAGCAGGAGCACCTTAATGACAGCATACTTTGATGTAAATCCGTTGTAAATCCACCAAACAATTTTTCAATGTAGACCAGCTCCAAATTAATCCCTTTAAACGTGGTGAAACACTGCGGTATAATACAGTGTTGTGCGATTTTAGTGTACTGGTGTCACGTGTGCTCCCTCTCCGGCCCCTAGGTCACCAGGTTGCTAGTTATGGCGCACACCTGTCACCATCGTTACGCGCTGAATGACACTCACCTGGACTCCATCACCTCCTTGATTACCTGCCCTATATATGTCACCTCCTTTGGTTTCGTCCCCAGTCGTCATTGTTTCTGCTCCTGTAATGTCGGTACGCTGTTTGCGTCTCTTGTTTTGTTCAGTCATTTATTGAATGTATTCACGCCCTGAACTTGCTTCCCGACTCTCAGCGTACATCGTTACAGAATGACGACTCAACAAAGGGAAGCATCAGGGATTGTTTTTGTTTGTTTGTTTTAGTTTTGGATGTGATATCGGGTCCGGGTGTCCGAACCGGAGCTACCTGGGAGGCGACGGGTTTCCATGCCTCAGCTGGCTCGACGGGTTTCAGTGCCTCAGCGGGCTCGACGGGTTTTAGTGCCTCAGCGGGCTCGACAGGCTCCGGTGCCTCAGCGGGCTCGACAGGCTCCCGTGACTCAGTGGGCTCGACAGGCTCCCGTGCCTCAGCAGGCTCGACAGGCTCCCGTGCCTCAGCGGAGGATTCTGCGCCTCAGCGGAGGCAACCGGTCTGCTCCAGATCCCCTGGATCTTCCCTTTGGTTGGCGGCTGGAGCCGACCACACCGGGGAGGGGGTACTGTCACGTATGCTCTCTCTCCGGCACTCTAGGTCGTCATGCTCCCGTGCCTCAGCCGGCTCAACAGGTTCCCTCGCTTTAGCAGAGATGACCGGTCCGCTCCTGATCCCATGCATCGGGGAGGGGGGTACTGTCTTGTGCGCGCCCCCTCTGGCCTCTAGGTCACCAGGCTGATCATTATGCCGCACACCTGTCACCAGCATTACGCGCATAATGACACACCTGGACTCCATCACCTCCTTGATTACCTGCCCTTTATGTCTCTCCTTTCGGTTTCGCTGTTGTTTATTTTGTTCATTTATTAAATGTGTTCACTCCCCGAACTTCCCGGCTCTCAGCGTACATCATTACAGCTGGCATTATCATAATACAGGGATCATCAACTAGATTCAGTCACGGTATGATATTTATTTTCTTGAGCAGCTTGTTTGGGGGCCGGAACATAATTACAAATTGACCGCAAGAAGCCCAAACAGATGATTTTTGACTAAAACATAATCATTTCAAACCTTGCTTACAGTGGCATGCGATCACATATTATGCGTGGCAATACTTTGGAACAGATTTCCAAAATGAAAATCCTTTGGAGCTGATTTGCTGGTGTTTTTACAGTCTTATGTTAAACAACAACAAAAGATATATAGATTTTTGTATTTGTTTGCTCAGAAGACTTTGGGCCGGCAGTTGGAGCCCTAATACAAAGTGCAAAATAATAATACATTCAGTGACTGTAGGATGTGTTCCAAATGGCACCCTATTCCTTAAATAGTGCATGACTTTCAACCAGGGCCCATAGGTCTCTGATCACAAGTACTTGACCTCGATGCGCTCTTAAGAAATAACATTCAAATGTATGTAGGCCTATACATGAAGTAATTCAATTAAACTGGAAAAACTCCCAAATGTGAGGTATTTTGGATTACATGAGGAATTGTTGATATACAATAGGGAGGGGAGAGGGGGGACATATACAAAGTACCCTTCATTTTCCCCCCAGCCTCAACTACATATGTTCATGCCGTTAGGTTCTCATCTGTAAGCAAGGCAGTTTACTAGTCTGCACCTTATGCTCTTTTCAGGGTGGTTGGGAGACTTCACATTGTGTTTTAAGCTCCAAATATTCCCTACATAGTGCACTACATTTGATCTGGGGCATATGGGCCCTATTCCCTATAGCGCAACATTAGTACACTTAGAGTTGCAAAATTCAAATGCAAAAAACCTGGTTGGAAGAATGGTGCAATCAGGAGGGAATCAGTCGGAAATCCGGGACACCTCTAACCTTTCTGAAAAACATGGCAAATTTGGGAAAGTTACTGGAATTTTGCAACCCTAAGTGCACTGTATAGGGAATAGAGTGCGATTTGGGGCGCAACCTGTATTGTGGGGACAGGGTTAGGCGTTATACAGGCGTCATGCCATTCTGTGCACCCCACCACGACAACAGAGAGAGTGACTTCTGACCAAGAGAATTGCGCAACTGGTGGTGTGAGTGAGTGTAGACAAGGAGTGGGGGAGGGGGAGACGCAGACCATGAAAACAATATTCTAGGGTTAGGTTGCCGACTGTACTTCAGACAACTTAATAGCTATGACAAATCTATGCCCGTTTGTACGGGCTGAAGTGTCCTCACATCTAGCCTGTCCCATCTAACCTGTGAGAGTTTATGACAGCACTTTAAGGGCAATCTGGTTGGCACCACTTCGTGAGCGGTCAAAATGTACACAATTGTTACCCAAGGGGGAATGGGGGTGGGTCATGCTTTTTCACTTAAGTTAGGGGGAGGGTTTAGTATTTTTCAATTTAGTCCAGGGGAGGGTCATGTCATTTGTATGAAATGTCATATTGTTCTGGGTTTCAGATGTAGTTACTTATTATAGTATCTTGACTGTGTGCCCGATGATGCCTTGATTCTCTGCAGGGTGCGCAATATCAAGTGCGCCTAGTGTGGTTTCAATTAAATGATTCATAGCCTATACAATAGGTTTATAGGCCTAAGCCATACGAAGAGCATGCTCAGAGAAGCACAGTGCAAATTTCTAAGAAAATGTACTTCCTTCCATAGATTTTGCAGCTGCTGGGATGGTGTATGTAAAACTAAGCTACACTGTACTACACATCAATGGATAGGAGTTGAATGGACTTGATTATATAATGCCATCTATAACAACGCTTTAGTCTGCAATGCTTTATGCTAGAAACAAGCCGGAGAAAGACATGACTCTGATGCATATGTGATATCTTTGGTTTGTCTCTATTACATTCAGAGGCTGCGCTACAACTTTCTATAGCCATGGAAACAAAACATGTTAGACATTTCAACAGGCTATGAAACAACATGCTAACTCTAAATCAGTCAAGAGCAAGCCAGATGGCCTAAGAAGGAACACATTTTAATTATTTAAAAAGGCTGGCAGGAGTGCTCAGCATTTCAACAATTCATCAACAACGGCACTTCAACAACATGCCTATAAATTTCACACAACAGAGAAAATAAAGAAAATAGAAAATAAAGACTTTGAATGAAATAATAATTAAACCAAAAAATGCCTTATTAGGCTATACAGTGCCTTTGAATTCACTGTTTGAAAACACCGTTTTGGCCAGTCTTTGGTTATAGGCCTAACTGATGATATGCGGCTGATCAGATGGTGAACCAGCTGTAACTGGTTCTGTCGCGCTTAATTCATTACAGTTGATAGACAACTTAGACTATCCCCCTTTTTTAACATTTAGCCTGTATAGCCTGCATTTGTATTAAGTTTCAAATGATCATCATCTGGTGAGTTTTTTATTGCAGTGCACTTGCTGTTGTTAGCCATCTCTTTGAAAATAACTTGTGTATGAAACATTGTTGCATTTAAAGTGGAACTGACAGCATTTTAGCAACATGAAATCTTATTAGAAATCTGTTTATATACACCCCCAGGAAAAATATGATGCTTAAAAAAGAAAATTCTGACAGCGACCACTGTCACACCCTGATCTGTTTCACCTGTCTTTGTGCTGGTCTTCACCCCCCTCCAGGTGTCGTCCATTTTTCCCCACCATCCCCAATGTATTTATACCTGTGTTCTCTGTTTGTCTGTTGCCAGTTTGTTTTGTTCATTCATACCTTGCAGCGTTTTTCCCTGCTCCTCCCTGTTTTCCTGCTCCTGTTTTCTAGTCCTTCCCGGTTTTGACCGTTCTGCCTGCCCTGAGCCTGAGACTGCCTGCCGTTCTGGACCCTTTATACCTTCTCCGGATTATTCACCCCTGCATGCCTTGACCTGTTGTTTGCCTGCCCCTGTTGTTAGGATTGCACTTTTGTTTCATCAACGCTGTCTGCATCTGGGTCTTACCTTAAACGTGTTAACCACATAGACATGGTTATTTTCACGTTTTCATAAATTCTTAGAATGTTTGGGAAATACCTATACTAAGGCGTTTGTGAAAATTCTATAGCGATATAGAGTTGGAAAGTGGACGTGCACTTGGACAATTAATAGACACTGCAGTAAATAAAAAACGAATAATAACATCTGTCTTGTCCAGGACCGGAGTCTACACAGATCGGTGCACTATAGCCAGAGCTATAGTAGACATGTATACCTTCCTACAAACATGCCATTTTACTACCAGTGTAGGGGTGAATGATGGTGGTGGTGGTCTGCAAATCCACATCTTCCTGGCTACCTTCATTACAAAATGCTTACAAAATGAAGAACAGTTTAATCCGGGTTAAGCGAGTGGAGGACGCATGACACGACCTTCGCCTCTCCTGAGGCCGTTGGGGAATTGCAGTGATGAGACAAGATCATAATCACAAAAAGGGGGTGAAAATTAAATATATATAATACATACAGAACCAGTCAAAAGTTTGTACACACCTACTCATTCAAGGGTTTTTCTTTCTTTTAACTATTTTCTACATCGTAGAATAATAGTGAAGACATCAACACTATAAAATAACAAACATGGAATAATGTAGTAACCAAAAAAGTGTTAAATGAAGGTTCTTTAGAGTAGCCACCCTTTACTTGATGACAGCTTTGCATTCTTCCACCCAGCTTCATAAGGAATGCTTTTCAACAGTCTTGAAGGAGTTCCCACATATGCTGAGCACTTGTTGGCTGCTTTTCCTTCACTCTGCGGTCCAACTCATCCCAAACCATCTCAATTAGGTTGAGGTCGGGGGGTTGTGGTGGCCAGGTCATCTGATGTAGCACTCCATTATTCTCCATGGTCCAATAGCCCTTACACAGCCAGAAGGTTTGTTTGGGTCATTGTCATTTTGAAAAACAAATGATAGTCCCACTAAACATAAACCAGATGGGATTGCATATTGCTGCAGAATGCTGTGGTAGGCATGCTGGTTAAGTGTGCCTTGAATTCTAAATATATCACTGAAAGTGTCACCAGGAAAGCATCCCCACATCATCCCACCTCCTCCTCCATGCTTTACTGTGGGAACCACATATGTAGAGGTCATCCGTTCACCTACTCTGCATCTCACAAAGACACTGCGGTTGGAACCAAAAATCTCAAACTTGGACACATCAGACCAAAGGACAGATTTCCAACAGTCTATTTCCATTGCTCGTGTTTCTTGGACCAAGCAAGTCTCTTCTTACTATTGGTGTCCTTTAGTAGTGGTTTCTTAGCAGCAATTTCACCATGAAGGCCTGATTCTCATCTGAAGCATTGATGTTGAGATGTGTCTTTTACTTGAACTCGGTGAAGCATTTATTTGGACTGCAATCTGAGGTGTAGTTAACTCTAATGAACTTATCCTCTGCAGCAGAGGTAACTCTGGGTCTTCCTTTCTTGTAGCGGTCCTCATGAGAGCCAGTCTCATCCTAGCACTTGATGGTTTTTGCTACTGCACTTGAAGAAACTTTCAAAGTTCTTGACATTTTTCGGATTGACTGACCTTCCTGTCTTAAGGTAATGACGGACTGTTGTTTCTCTTTGCTCATTTGAGCTGTTCTTGCCATAATATGGACTTGGTCCTTTACCAAATAGAGCTATCTTCTATATTTCACCCCTACCTTGTCACACACAATTAATTTGCTCAAACGCATTAAGAAGGAAGTAAAGTAAATTCCTTTTAACAAGGAAATGCATTTCAGGTGACTACCGCATTCTCTCATTCTGGTTGAGAGAATGCCAAGAGTGTGCAAAGCTGTCATCAAGGTAAAGGAAGGCTACTTTGAAGAATCTCAAATATAGAGTATATTTGATTTGTTTAACACTTTTTTGGTTACCGCATGACTCCATATGTGTTATTTCATAGTTTTGATGTCTTCACTATTATTCTACAACGTAGAAAATAGTAAAAATAAAGAAAACCCCTTGAATGAGTAGGTGTGTCCAAACCTTTGACTGGTACTGTGTGTTTTATTGAAGGGAGGCCCATGCATTTTCATTTCAGAGAGGTCTGACTTTCTCCAGGTATCCCTCATTATCAATAATGTACAGTCCCTTACTGCTGAGCTACTGTTGGGCTGTTTGAAGTGATTGTCTCTTGCCTCGCCAATCTGTAGCAGCTTGGCACAGCTGTGTGTGTTACAGCTGTGCCTGAATTGGCTGGGCTTCCTTTATTTGTTCTCGTTTTAATCCAAGTTAAAGCCATCCGCACGCAAGCACGCCCGCCCGCCCACACACACACACACACACACACACACACACACACACACACACACACACACACACACACACACACACACACACACACACACACACACACACACACACACACACACACACACACACACACACACAGTGGATGTTTAGAGTTCTACAGTGGATGGTCAGCAATGTTATGGTTTGTTCATAACCAAGTGGGTGGTGGGAATTTACCATGTCTTACCACAGTAGAAATGTAAACTTGGCTGTGTTTTTTCTGTTTTGTCCTCTGTTATGTGATGACATTTTAGTAATTAATGTAACAACTGAAAAATTCATAATAATAAAACAATAATTATAAAAAATATGAAAAATAATTTGAAAAACAATATTTATTAAGACCTGTCATTTTATTGCGATGAACACATTTTTTCAGGTTTGTCCTATGTTATGTGAGTCTCACACACACACACACACACACACACACACACACACACACACACACACACACACACACACACACACACACACACACACACACTTTACAATTTGATTACCAGGAAGTGAACTTTGCCTCCGGTATGTCTTATCTTGGCAAGCAGCTGACCGTCAACATCAAAGGTCTGTATCCCAAAGGACACTATTCCCAATGTAGTGCATTACATTTGACCATGGTTAATAGGGTCCTAGTCAAAAGAAGTGCACTATTGGTAAATAGGGTGCCATTTGGAATGCAGACAGTGTCAATTTGTGGCCGTTGCATTTCGGAACTCAGCCAACTTCAGCAAATGATGGCTTGGAATTCTAGTGAATAAAATCGTATATCCAAGTTGTTGTAATAGAGATTGGAGAATACTAACTGTATCCTCTTCCTCATAACATAACGTAACACAAACTTAATAAGACATTATTCTTCATAAAAGGGAAATATTAGAATGTTTAAACCTCCTCATGTCTGTTCGAACAATTCCAGTGGGCAGAACAGGTTGAAATGACATTATTATAAACAGATTACAACTGGTTATACAACTGGTTGTAAATGTCATTTCAACCAGCTTTGCTCACTGCATTTAAGAGACAATAGATTTTTTTGGACTGAAATAGAATAGATTTGGTTTGTGCTTCTCTATTCCAGTTGGAATTTTGAGATATGCCAGCCTGATCATCATCCGTGGGGGATTTGCGCAACAAATTGTATTACGCAACTGGATCTAAAGTAACTCTTTGTTCCTCTTATCTGTCATTATTTTTGACCTACTTTTGTTCTTACTGTATCGTACTGCCTTTTGACAGCTTGTCATCAAAGTCTACAGAAAAGTCGACGATAACTCTGCCCTCACAAGTGTCTGAATCATTTTTGAACTGCGATGACTCTTTGTCACGGTTCATGAATCCACTGCCTCCCTCTCTCTTTCTCTTTCTCTCTCTCTCTCTCTCTCTCTCTCTCTCTCTCTCTCTCTCTCTCTCTCTCTCTCTCTCCCGTGTTTGTGTGGGCGTGGTTCCCAATCTCGGCCTGATTGTCTGTGCCAGCTGGAATCACTTATCTTCCCTTTATATGTTCTGTAACCAGTGTTTCTTGTTGTCAGATCGTTGTTACTTCTCTGAGTTTGTGTCGTGTGTCCGTACTCATCTCTCACCGCCCTTGTGTGGATTATCTGCTGTGCTCCCTCCTACACATCCGGACACACTCCCCTGGATTTCTCAGCACGCTATCATCGGAAGATGCGCCCTAGTCCCTGGGTCGGATTCCGTCTGAGTACAGTCAGTCTGTCCTGTTGCTGCTGTAAACTGTATTCATTAAACCATCGTTGCTTGCATCTTGCATCCGCCTCTGTATTGTCACACTCTTGTGTCCCTCAACTTTGCAACTATGAGAAACACTTTATAATGACAAATAGTTACACATCAAACATGGTTTTGTTGATATTGATCTGTTCATCAATGATAAACCATCATGCAAGTCCTTTATACTGCAAAACGTTATTCTGTATGAAGGACCCGATATGGGCATTGGTCAAAGGTAGTGCACCACAGAGTGAATAGAGTGCCATTTGGGACGTACACTGAGGTTCCATGGTACAGGGATCACACTCTAAAAAGGCCCTTCCTGCCTGTCAACCAATGCTGATTACACAATAACAAACAGCCATCAAACACTGGCTCGCCGTCTGGTCCATTTCCATCCTTCCATGCGCCCATGCCCTGATGGAGTTGGAAAAACACCCAGGATTCACATCGGTTGGTGCTGGAGAAACGCTAGATGGGGCGTGGAAAAGCCAGTTGTAGCCGGCTGACTAACTCGTCTTCCACCAAGTTCCTGTGCATCAATGAGACTAGGATTCCCAGGCTCCATCTCATGTCAAACTGCTGATTACATTAATAGTGATTCTCTACTACTCTATTACTGTGTATTACATCCTGCCCTTTTGATTAACTCAAAGGTTGTGTCAGTCACGCAAAGGGTTGTCCAAACAGTTACAAGACAGACTTCAAGCTTACATATCTGACAAAGATCATCCACGCACCATGTCATTAGATGATGGATCACGTGTAGGACAGTCAGTCTGCCCCAGCAATCAAATAGTTGTAACACTCATGACTGGACATTACGACAGTGTACTACAGCGCATGGTATTATAACGTGGTAGAGCCTTCATAAAAATAGGAGATGATTGTGGATTACAGGAAAAGGATGGCCGAAACACGCCCCCATTCGCATCGACGGGGCTGTAGTGGAGTTTCAAGTTCCTTGGTGTCCACATCACCAACAAACTATCATGGTCCAAACACATCAAGAAAGTCATGAAAGGGCCTCCCGGGTGGGGCAGTGGTCTAGGACACTGCATCAGATTCTCAAAAGGTTCTACAGCTGCACCATCGAGAGCATCCTGACCTGTTGCCTCACCGCCTGGTATGGCAACTGCTCAGCATCCATAAGTTGCTACAGATGATAATGCGTATGGCCCAGTACATCACTGGAGCCATCCAGGACCTATATACTAGGCGTGTCAGAGGAAGGCCCAAAAAATGGTCAAAGACTCCAGTCACCCAAGTCATAGACTGTTCTCTCTGCTACCGCAGGGCAAGTGGTACTAGAGCGTCAAGTCTAGTACCAAAAGGCTCCTTAACTTAGGGCGCATGAACCGGTAGCAGGACACCTACGACAACATCCGGTGAAATTGCAGAGCGTGAAATTCAAAATACAAAAATCGTAATATTAAACAATCATGAAAATACAAGTGTCTTACATCATTTTAAAGCTTCACTTCTTGTTAATCCAACCGCGTTGTCAGATTTCAAAAAGGCTTTACGTCGAAGCATACCATGCAATTATCTGAGGACAGCGCCCCACATCAAAATACTTTTCAACCACAAAATCATAAAGAGCGATTAAAGAAATCACTTACCTTTGAAGATCTTCCTCTCTTTGCAATCCCAGGGGTCTCAGATACACAATGAATGGTCGTTTTGTTCAATAAAGTCCTTCCTTATATCCCAAAAAATCAGTTTAGTTGGCGCCAATGATCTCAGTAATCCACTCGTTCAACATGCATACAAACGAATCCAAAATGTTACCGGTAAGGTTTGTCCAAAGAAGTCAAACGATGTTTCTAATTAATCCTCAGGTACTCTGATATCTAAATAAACGATAATATTTAGGGAAAATAAATAACGAAGAGCGCGCACCTCATTCACGTGCACAGCAAGACTACTTTTCTAATGAGAGACACCTTGGAAAAACTACAACTACTTGTTCATTTTTCAAGAAACAAGCCTGAAACTCTATCTAAAGACTGTTGACATCTAGTGGAAGCCATGGGAACTGCAGTCTGGGTCCTATCTATTTGTATATCCCATTGGCTAGCATTGAAATGGTCTTTGACCTCAAAATTTAAAAAAATTCCGGATGGATTTTCCATATCAGTTCTGTTATACTCACAGACATTATTTTAACAGTTTTAGAAGTTTAGTTAGTTTTCTATCCAATAGTAGCAATTATATGCTTATCCTAGCTTCTGGGTCTGAGGAACAGATAGCCACCCGGACTATTTGCATTAAACCCCCCTCACCTCTTAACTCTATTTTCTTAAAAATGCATTGATGGTTAATGGCTTGTAAGTAAGCATTTCATGGTAAGGTTGCGCGTGTGACAAATAAAATTTGATTTAATTTGATCTGCCTTGGGTTCTTTGTGTACCTCCGACCAAATCTTCGGGACACCCAAGAGGAAACGCTACCAAATTCAAATCTGGATATCAACCTGGCCAGATTGTACAATTTGCTTCAGTTCTGTCAACACATTCTGTGATTGGCTTGCAAGGCTACATCAGCCAACGTAGCCTATGCCAACTGCAGCAGTGTGTTTGATCTTTGCATGAGCAGTGCAAGCCTCCCAAGTGACTTGGGAAAAACGGACATTTTGCATTAGAAATAGTTTTCACATATACATAAAGTTTGTGTCACACCCTGATTTGTTTCACCTGTCTTTGTGCTTGTCTCCACCCCCCCCCTCCAGGTGTTGCCCATCTTCCTCATTATCCCCAGTACATTTATAGGTGTTCTCTATTTGTCTGTTGCAAGTTTGTCTCATCAAGGCTACCACCGTTTCTTAGTTAGTTTTGTTTTCTAGTTCTCCCGGTTTTGACCATTCTGCCTGCCTGCCATTCTATACGTCTTGACTCTGCCCTGGATTACTGACCTCTGCCTACTCATGACCTGTCGTTTTGCATGTCCCTGTTTCATAAATAAACATTTGTTATTTCGAACTGTCTGCATCTGGGTCTTATCCTGAGGTCTGATATAATATGTCTGAACTCATAAATCAAATCAGTCGTTGTGGGAGAACGTTCATTTTGATTGCCCATTTTGTGCATTTATCAAAATCGCATCAGGTATCCGGATTTCAGATGTCAGGTAAACAAGATTGTTAGGGTAATCAAAGTTCTTGCAAAGCATGTAAATGTTTAAATCAAACTATTATATTAATCTGACTTTATTTTGTGCATGTTCATATTAGTCACTCACCGGAATCGTCTTGTAACACCAGCCACACCACACGATAAATGCTCAAAATTTCTGAAACTGACAGACCTTTGTTGGACCCTACGACTGCACGTGGTGGTGCTTAATCAGCAGACCTTCTCACGCTGAACGAACCAAGACGACCAACAATCTTTCACGAGCTAATAATTTGCCCACGACGTGGACATTTTTAGATTGTGAAAATGTCTATCATACATGTCAGATGTCAATACTAGTTTTCTTCTCTCGAATGAGCCATTGATCATATTTTTGCAATATTCCTACTTCGAGAAATGGGTAATTTAACAGAGGGTCCACCACATTTCTCTTATTGTCTGCCTCTTCAGTCCAGGGTGCATTGCATGGTGTCGTTGCATGGCCGTTACGAATGTCAGACTCCACATCAATCTACAGGTTGAACATGGTGATATTGTAGACTCCTAAATTGATAGTGCAGTTTGTTTTGGTGATTTTACAGCCAACACACATGCTAATAACACACTTTGGTATTATTGTGTGGAGCTACATTTGCTAGTTAGCCAGCCAGCCTGTAACAGCTGTCGTGGGTTGAAGACGGTGAAGAGGACCAAAGAGCAGCGTGGTACGTGTTCAAGATGTATATTTATTTGAACTCAGAACACTACGACCAAAATAACAAAAATAGACCGACACGAAACAGTTCTGTCTGGTGCAGACACAGTGACAGAAAACAAAGTATGGTTCTCAATAAGTATGGTTCTCAATCATGGACAACGATTGACAGCTGCCTCTGATTGGGAACCATACCAGGCCAAACACATAGAAATACAAACATAGAAAAAAAACATAGAATACCCACCCACATCACACCCTGACCAAACTAAAAATAGAAACATACAAAGCAATCTACGGTCAGGGTGTGACAGTACCCTACCCCCCCAAAGGTGCGGACTCCGGCCGCAAAACCTAAACCCATAGGAGAGGGTCTGGGTGGGCATCTGTCCGCGGTGGCAGCTCTGGCACGTGTCGTGGACCCCACTCCACCATAGTCTTGGCCCACTTAAGTGGCGCCTTTGGAGCGGCGATCCTCGCCGCCGACCTCAGACTGGGGACCCTTGCAGCGGGCCCCGAATAGACTGGAGACTCTGGCAGCGCCGGAGGGAAGGGCGACTCTGGCAGCGCCAGAGTGACAGGCGGCTCTGGCAGCTCCTGACTGACGGGCAGCTCTGGCAGCTCCTGACTGACGGGCGGCTCTGGCAGCTCCTGACTGACGGGCGGATCTGGCAGCTCCGGACAGGAGGGAGGCTCTGGAAGCGATGGACAGGAGGGAGACTCTGGAAGCGCTGGACAGGAGGGAGACTCTGGAAGCACTGGACAGGCGGGAGCACCTTGAGGGAGGAGACTGAGAGACAGCCTGGTGTGTCGGGCTGCCACAGGAGGCCTGGTGCGTGGAGGAGGCACCGGATTGACCGGACCGTGGAGGCGCACTGGATGTCTCGAGCACCAAGCCTGCACAACCTGTCCTGGCTGGATACCCCCTGTAGCCCGGCAAGTTCGGCGGGGTGGAACAGACTGCACTGGGCTGTGCTGGCGAACTGGGGACACCGTGCGTAGGGCTGGTGCCATATAACTCGGGCCGAGGAGAAGCATTGGTGACCAGATGCGCTGAGCCGGCTTCATTCCTCCTGGTTCGATGCACACTCTAGCCCGGCCAATACGAGGAGTTGCGATGTAGCGCAACGGGCTATGCGTGTGCACTGGGGACATCGTGCACCTCACAGCATAACACAGTGCCTGCCCGGTCAACCTCTCTCCACGGTAAGCACAGGGAGTTGGCTCAGGTCTCCTGCTTGACTTAGCCACACTCCCCATGTGCCCCCTCTAATACATTTTTGGGGCTGCCTCTCCGTGCCTGTTGCGCTGCCGTGTTAACTCCTCATATCGCTGCCGCTCGGCTTTAGCTCCTCCAGCTCTTCCATGGGGCGTCCTTTACCGTCCAAAATATCCTCCAATGTCCAGGAGTCCAGAACCCTCTGCTCCTGGTTACCACACTGCTTGGTCCGGTTGTGGTGGGTAGTTCTGTAACTAATCTCTTCGTCGTCTGAGGAGGAGTAGGAAGGATCGGACCAATATGCAGCGTGGTAAGTGTCCATGTTAATTATTTATTAGACTGAACACACAAAACAAAATAACAAAGTGAATGGAAGAAACGAAACAGTAAGGTGACATACACTAAACAGAAAACAACTACCCACACTCATAGTGGGAAAACAGGCTGCCTAAGTATGGTTCTCAATCAGAGACAAAGAGACAACCAGCTGCCTCTGATTGGGAACCATACCAGGCCTAAACATAGAAACACAACACCTAAACATACAACATAGAATAGCCACCCACATCACACCCTGACCAAACTAAAAATAGAAACATACAAAGCAATCTACGGTCAGGGCGTGACACAGCCCATAGAGAGAACATTGCATTGTGAGTTTTGTAGTCTACTTGAGCTGCAACAGATTTCCACAACGATGTTCACATGTTGCTAGTAAACTTATTATAATTACAAAATGAAACATTTGTTCACAAAAAATATTGTTCTCATATATTAGTGTTATTTAACACAGTTAATTATAGGAATGAGTGGTTTTGGGTGAAGAACCGGCTTCCAGGGTGGTGAGGACAGCCCACTGCGTGGGTGTGATCTCCCAGCCATCCAGGACGTACATGTCTGAGAAAGGCCCCAAAAATTGCCAAAGATTCCAGTCACCGAGACACGGACTGTTCTCCATGCTCCCTACTGGCAGGTGGTACCGGTGCATCAAGGCTCAGATCAACAGACTCCTAAACCGCTTCTATCCCCTGGCCATATGACTGTTGAATGGCTAACAACTACTGCTTCCCCACACATCTACGCTGCTGCTAAAATTATTATTGATTCGACTTATTACTGCCACTATGCTGCTGTTCATTGATTATTGATTGCGATTACCATTAGTATCTATCTATTTATCCTACTACTGGTCACTGTTACTCCTGTTAATACCATTAGTATATTACCATAAGTATATATATATTCCTGCTACCAGTCGCATTTCAGGCCTGTTTACATGCATATCTGCCTATCACACCTACACTGACATTCTTGCACACACACTCACACTCATACTGGCTTCTATCTCAAGGCCCATCAGACTGTTAAAATAGCCATCACTAGCACATTAGAGGCTTCTGCCCCTATATACATCGACTCGAAATCACTGTCCACTTTAATAATGGAACGCAAGTCGCTTCATTAATGTTTACATATATTGCATTACTCATCTCATATGTATATGGTGTGTTATATCCTAATCTACTGTATCTTAGTCTATGCCGCTCTGACATTGCTAGTCCAAATCTTTATATTTTCTTAATGCCATTCCTTTACTTTAGATTTGTGTGTATTTTTAGGAAATTGTTAGATATTACTGCACTGTTGGAGCTAGAAGCATAAAGCATTTCGCTACACCCGCAATGACATCTGCTAAACCCGTGTATGTGACAAATAACTTTTGATTTGATTTAACACACACATACACACACACACATACACTTACATACACCCACTCACCACCACGCACCCACCCACCCGCCCACCCACCACTTATGCTGCTGCCACACTATTTACTATTATTATTATTGTTGTTATTATTATTTATCCTGCTACCAGTCACTTTCTCCTAATCTATGCCTACATGAAACATATATACATTCTCCAGTATCCCTGCACATTGTACATTTGGTACTAGCACTAACCCTGTATATACTGTAGCTTCCTTTCTTATTGATTCTTTTCTCATGTTTTCGTATTTATTTATTCTTATTAACTATACTTTTTTGATGTGGAATACCGCACTGTTGGGTAGGACTTGCAAGTGAAGCTTTTCACTGTCTTTGCGCCCGTGACACATAAAAGTTGAACGATAGACTGTATATAAATAGGTAGGCGCTGGTTTGGTGCTGGAGGTAAGGAGGTTAAAAAGTGATGAAGTGTCCCTTTTAAACAGACCATGGAAAAAATGTAGATATGACAATGTGCTTCCCTGCTGATGTGGTGCGATGGAACCGCTACATTTTCCTTCACTGTAGCTTCACTATTTGAATGCAGGAACATGATGTCCTAGTTACTCGCATGTCGTTATCCTCCTATCTTCCTATTCTGCCAGTATCTACAAGTACTGTATTTTCAAGAGATAAGCAACAGTTTATGTTTTTTTCCCTGGACTTGGTGTCACTGGTTATATACTATAAAATGAATATAAAAAGTCAAAAATGTACTTGCAATCACACATTGACTCTTTAACCGAACGTTTTACCACAGAAAATGGAAGAGTTTCAACAGTCCTTTGTAGCTCAGTTGGTAGAGTATGGTGCTTGTAACACCAGGGTAGTGTTTTTACCCATACGTAAAATGTATGCACACATGACTGTAATTTGCTTTGGAAAAAAAGCGTCTGATAAATGGCATGTATAATATTTTTATGTAGATGCTGTGAGAATTTTGATAATTTCAGTACAATGGGGGAAACACTTATCTTTGGCTCTAAAAATGGCATTTAAGTCAATTATATTGGTTAAAGGAATGACAATGTAAGTGTGGTTAAGTTCCTAACTACACATTTTAGCAGCGTCATAGCACAAGGCTGGGTAATGATATAGAAATCATTCAAGTTTTGCTGATGTGAAACGAGGGTATTTTAAAACTGGCATGGTTTATGGCTATAAATAGGACACAATTTTTATTTATTTATTTATTTTATTTTACCTTTATTTAACCAGGTAGGCAAGTTGAGAACAAGTTCTCATTTACAATTGCGACCTGGCCAAGATAAAGCAAAGCAGTTCGACAGATAAAACGACACAGAGTTACACATGGAGTAAAAACTAACATACAGTCAATAATGCAGTATAAACAAGTCTATATACAATGTGAGCAAATGAGGTGAGAAGGGAGGTAAAGGCAAAAAAGGCCATGATGGCAAAGTAAATACAATATAGCAAGTAAAATACTGGAATGGTAGTTTTGCAATGGAAGAATGTGCAAAGTAGAAATAAAAAAATAATGGGGTGCAAAGGAGCAAAATAAATAAATAAATTCAAATTAAATACAGTTGGGAAAGAGGTAGTTGTTTGGGCTAAATTATAGGTGGGCTATGTACAGGTGCAGTAATCTGTGAGCTGCTCTGACAGTTGGTGCTTAAAGCTAGTGAGGGAGATAAGTGTTTCCAGTTTCAGAGATTTTTGTAGTTCGTTCCAGTCATTGGCAGCAGAGAACTGGAAGGAGAGGCGGCCAAAGAAAGAATTGGTTTTGGGGGTGACTAGAGAGATATACCTGCTGGAGCGTGTGCTACAGGTGGGAGATGCTATGGTGACCAGCGAGCTGAGATAAGGGGGGACTTTACCTAGCAGGGTCTTGTAGATGACATGGAGCCAGTGGGTTTGGCGACGAGTATGAAGCGAGGGCCAGCCAACGAGAGCGTACAGGTCGCAATGGTGGGTAGTATATGGGGCTTTGGTGATAAAACGGATTGCACTGTGATAGACTGCATCCAATTTGTTGAGTAGGGTATTGGAGGCTATTTTGTAAATGACATCGCCAAAGTCGAGGATTGGTAGGATGGTCAGTTTTACAAGGGTATGTTTGGCAGCATGAGTGAAGGATGCTTTGTTGCGAAATAGGAAGCCAATTCTAGATTTAACTTTGGATTGGAGATGTTTGATATGGGTCTGGAAGGAGAGTTTACAGTCTAACCAGACACCTAAGTATTTGTAGTTGTCCACGTATTCTAAGTCAGAGCCGTCCAGAGTAGTGATGTTGGACAGGCGGGTAGGTGCAGGTAGCGATCGGTTGAAGAGCATGCATTTAGTTTTACTTGTATTTAAGAGCAATTGGAGGCCACGGAAGGAGAGTTGTATGGCATTGAAGCTTGCCTGGAGGGTTGTTAACACAGTGTCCAAAGAAGGGCCGGAAGTATACAGAATGGTGTCGTCTGCGTAGAGGTGGATCAGGGACTCACCAGCAGCAAGAGCGACCTCATTGATGTATACAGAGAAGAGAGTCGGTCCAAGAATTGAACCCTGTGGCACCCCCATAGAGACAATGAGCTATGATTATACTCAGCTATGCTTGGGGCATAAGTACAGGCATGAAAATGAAAGCTGTGTGAAAGTCTGAATGTCTGGAATGTACAAGTAAATCTTTTTGTTTCCCTCTAAAGCCTGACCAGAGAGTCTACTTTCATCACATGACCCTGAATAAACCAAAGGATTCATTTAGAGTTCAGATTTAGCTGGCGTGTGTGTGTGTGTGTGTGTGTGTGTGTGTGTGTGTGCGCGTGCGCGCGTGTGTGTTAAAAACCACAGCTTTTGGACTCTCCTCTGTCAGCCTTGTTTGACAATCTGTGCCCCCTGTCACCACTGCCCACTACCCCTTTCTTCTTCCAGAGCTACAGGGGACTTGTCATGTGGTCGTCATGTTGTTCCCTTTCCTCCCAAACTACCCCATGAAACACACTTGACCTTTACAAAACCCAGTGCATGTACACACTCTTTTAAGAAAACTCAGTGGCCAACCACTCAAATGGAGCCATACGAGGGGATAAGTGTTCCGACACAGTGCTTTTGTGCAGATTTTGTTCAAGAAATGTGTGTCATTTCTGACCACATTGTGTGATTGTTATTTCTGGTTAATTTCTTTTGGTCTATTGGTACACAGACAAAGGGATAGTACAGTCCACTTTCAGCCCCTTGTGAAAAAACCCATAGAAATAAAAATGGCATCTGCCAACTTGTACCGATACAATTTTCAATAATATGATTTTTTTATTGAAGCCTTTGTTAAAAAATGGCGTAAATGATTTTCTTCAGAAACGAATCGTCTCGTTTGATAATAGCACACTTGGCTGTCACATTACATTTGAAGAAGTATTCAATTCTCACAGATTGTACCTTTTTGAAATGAAATTGTCACTCTGAACGCATCCAGTGTTCTGACGAATGTCATCCGAGAAGAACAAAACAGGTTCATATCATTCATTTTCATCCCAGACATTTAAATTTTCTTGTCTAATAGTGATCGTTGTTTGTTACAAGCTGCACAAATTCACTTTATCGAACACAATTGTATAAGCAGCTCCTAGATCTGCTTTTTTGGCTCCTATGAACTATTTCTGTGGGTGTTGGTGGACTGTTTCAACGCCTGCGTTCTGATCTCTGCAGTTTGCGCAGACATGCGAACAGAGGTACCCAGAATGACAATAGATCACAAGTAACAAGACAAAAAGCTGTAGGAGAAGTGTCGTTAGCTTCTGCTCGGAGGCTGAAACATCTCCATAATCAGAGGCCATGATGAGAGAGAAATCAACAGAGAGGGAAAAAGATTGAGGAAGAGGACGAAAGAGGAAAAGAGAGTGATATAGCACGTGAATGACTGACACTACCCAAGTCCCGTTATAGTTTTCAATGTTCAAAATTTGCTTTTCAAAATAAAAAAATTAAAAAACATTCTCTGCTCACAGTCAGCCTTTTCGATAAGAACACAAAGGAACTCAACTGTCATACCTGTGATGAATACTACCCCTTTAAGTAAAAATGTCTTAATTCTATGATAAACTCTGAACAAAGGGACAAAACCAGGGCAGGATGGGAGTCGACCTGAGGGTCCTGTTGGATGAAGCCCACTGATTATTGGCTAATTCTCAGACAAATGCTGATGACGTCTCCATGGAAGTTCACCCTCTGATTTGAGTTTCCCCCCAAGTCTCCCTGTTGATATTTGCGCCAAGACCTGCAGACAAAACAATTGGAAGAAGGGGCCTTTAGACATGTTAAAGGATTGATTGGCACAGGGCACGAAGGCCCCAAAGGGGAGTTTTCTTCTCATTCTCAGACACATGTATGCACACACACACACACACACACACACCTGTTAACCACAAATCAACTATTTTTTGGCCATGATGAATGCTGAACAAAATGAGAACACATACAGTATTTCAACAGTACACCATGCTACAATGTTGTTATTTTAGGAATTCTTCAAAAACACTGGGTTATTATTATCAGGGTTGAGGACAATTCCTTTTTAATTAAGTAAATTCAAGAAGTAATCAGAAAATCTAATCCCTCATTTTCTGCAATGCTTCTCTATAGGAAAACAGTGGAATAGGAATGTCAGGTTTCCGCCTGAATTGACTATATTGAAATCAAAATATGTAATTAATTGGTTTAATATGTTGGTAATCCATATTATATAGCAATAAGGCATCTCAAGGGTTTGTGGTGTATGGCCAATATACCACAGCTAAGGGCTGTTTCCAGGAACCTGCAGAGGAAACCAGTTGTTAAAGGCTCAGTATGCACAGGGCACACCAAAACAAACAACTCCCCTACGGCCTGAGGGGTGTCCGTGGAAAGTTGTGAACACAAAAGGACTGGTTTCCAGTGATGCTCATGTAGAAGACCCTGTAACACAAAGGCCCCTCATTGTAAACAGGCGTTGGAGAGCTAAAGGACAGAGATGTACACTCACCCTGTGTACTGTATTGTACTGCACTGTACTGTATTTATTTGGAGCGTGAAGCTAAAATGTCATTTGTCCCTAGCCTACACTCAAGCATTTTGGATTTGAGAGAAACTGTTTTATATGAGGCGACAGTACAGAATGTCACCTCTATTTGAGGGTACCCTTTGTTTGAGAGTATTTTCATACATATCTGCTTTACCGTTTCGAAATGAAAGCACTGTATGTATTGTATCTAGTCCTCCCAATTGAAGGTGTCATAAGTATTTCTGGAGTCACTTTTGTTGTAAATAAGAACAGAATCTGTTTCTGAACACTTTTACGTTAACGTGGATGCTACCATGATTCCATACAGTATAATCATGAAGGAATCGTGAATAATGATGAGTGAGAAAGTTAAAGAGGAACAAAGATCATACCCACAAGACATGCTAACCTCTCAACATTACCAATAACATTACCAATTTTTTTGGGGGGGGGTATGACCTTTGTTCCTCTGTAGCTTTCTCTCTCATCCTTATTCAGGTTTAATTCATGATTATCCATAGTCATGGTAGCATCCACATTAATGTAGAAGTGTTCAGAAACATAATCAGTTCTTATTTACAATAAATGTGACTCCAAAATGACACAATACATCATTCACCATTCAGTTACTACTGGGCAAAACATAATCTGAACCATAATCACAACCAAAACAAACTGCAAATGCATCATATTTTCATAAACTTGATGGAATCATTGCGTACCAGGAGTATGGAACTACTTTAATAGAAGTGAATTTGTCCAAATACTTCTGGAAAAAATTATTTATTCAAATGGGGGGACTATAGATACATGAGGTGCTTTCATTTCTTTAAACGGTAAAACAGATATGTCTGAAAATACCCTCAAATGAAAGGTGACATTCTGTACTGTCGCCTCATATGAAACAATCCAAAATGCTGGAGTAAAGAGCCAAATAAAAGAAAAGAAAAGAAGCTTCACCAAATAGATACGTAGGGGAGTGTAGCTGTCCTCACATGCCTTCTATCTTCTAGTCTAGTGCTCTCTGATGGGAGGGTTGACGATACGCTTTAATCAACTAATACTAAAAAGTTGAACTGATTGCAGGACTGTCCATGGGCTATTAATGTCCCTCTGGAAACAAAAGGCAGATTAGTTCCCAGCCCCCTGGAACACCCAATGATGGAACACCCAACGATACTCTTTAATCAACTAATACTAAAAAGTTGAACTGATTGCAGGACTGTCCATGGGCTATTAATGTCCATCTGGAAACAAAAGGCAGATTAGTTCCCAGCCCCCTGGAACACCCAATGATGGAACACCCAACGATACTCTTTAATCAACTAATACTAAAAAGTTGAACTGATTGCAGGACTGTCCATGGGCTATTAATGTCCCTCTGGAAACAAAAGGCACATTAGTTCCCGGCCCCCTGGAACACCCAATGATGGAACACCCAACGATACTCTTTAATCAACTAATACTAAAAAGTTTAACTGATTGCAGGACTGTCCATGGGCTATTAATGTCCCTCTGGAAACAAAAGGCAGATTAGTTCCCGGCCCCTTGGAACACCCAATGATGGATGGATATGCAATGAAAGGGCTTTGCTTTTGCCAACTGCCCACTCTTATTCTCAGACAAACTCTGACAAAGACCTATTTGTAGGAACAGACAGTCTATAGTTTGGCCATGATGGTTGCTGAACACACTGAGAACACATATTTCAACAGTACACCGTACTACAATGGTTGTCGTTTTAAGATGTCTACAAAAGCATTTGGTTATTATCAAGGTTGGGGACAATTCCTTTTCAATGCAGTTCAAGAAGTCAACAGAGAATCCAATTATTATTTCCCACAATGCTTCTCTATCAGTAAAACATGGAATAGGAATTTCAGTTTCCTCCTGAATTGACTGAATTGAAAATGGAATTTCAGTAACTTTCCCAAAAATTCCCAGGTTTCCTGAAATCCTTGTTGGATGCTGGATTTCCTGCTTACACACACAGGATAGCGTCAGCAGACATGGCGACCTAGTTTCTAGCTTCTAGCCAACTTTGCATGATTTATTTAAAATGTTTTTTTTTTTTGTGATTTCTTACATTATTTGCTCAGAACGTTGCTTGCATCATTACCCACAGCCAAAAATAACCTTTGCATATTAGATTGGCATTTCAACCAGAAATGCGATAACCCTGAATTGGATCCTTTGTTTGAACACCCAGAGTCAGTTCCATTCATCCCGGGGGCTGAACCAAAAAGCCAGACGCCAGAGAAGAGAAAGAAGGAGTGGGCTCCTAGTCAGACTCAGGAGGCGTGCATACCATCCACCTCTTCTGAGTAAATTACTCTCTAACATTCAGTCCCTGGTGTCACGCCCTGATCTGTTTCATCTGTCCTTGTGCTTGTCTCCCCACCACTCCCTCCAGGCGTCGCCCATTTTCTCCACGTATCCCCTGGGTATTTATACCTGTGTTTTCTGTCTGTCTGTGTCAGTTTGGCTTGTTTGTTCAAGTCAACCAGCGTTTTGTCTCAGCTCCTGCTTTTCCTCAGTCTGTCTTTTTTCTCGTCCTCCTGGTTTTGACCATTGCCTGTCTTGACTCTGAGGCTGCCAACCATCCTGTGCCTTTGCCCTTACTCTGGATTAATATGTTTTGCTTTTTACAGATACAATAGTCATTTACATCATTAACAATGTCTACACTGTATTTCTAATCAATTTAATGTTATTTAATGGACAAAAAATGTGCTTTTCTTTCAAAAACATGAACATTTCTAAGTGACCCCAAACTTTTGAACGGTAGTGTATGTATATATTCGGGCGGCAGGTAGCCTAGTGGTTAGAGTTTTGAGCCAGTAACCAAAAGATTGCTAGATCGAATCCCCGAGCTGACAAGGTAAAAATCTGTCATTCTGCCCCTGAACAAGGCAGTTAACCCACTGTTGCTAGGCCGTCATTATATATAAGAATTTGTTCTTAACTAACTTGCCTAGTTAAATAAAGGTTAAATAAAAAATAAAAAAATAAAAAAATATATATATATATATATATATGTATATATATACAAATATATATATATATATACACACTATATGGCCAAAAGTATGTGGCGACACCTTGAAATTAGTGTATTCGGCTATTTCAGCCACACCCGTTGCTGACAGGTGTATACAATCGAGCAGACAGCCATGCAATCTCCATAGACAAACATTGGCACTAGAATGGCCTGTACTAAAGAGCTCAGTGACTTTCAACCAGGCTCCGTCAAAAGATATCACCTTTCCAACAAGTCAGTTCGTCAAATTTATGCCATGTTAGAGCTGCCCCGGTCAACTGTAAGTGCTGTTATTGTAAAGTGGAAACATCTAGGAGCAACAACAGCTCAGC
Source organism: Oncorhynchus kisutch (assembly GCF_002021735.2). Lineage (NCBI taxonomy): Eukaryota > Metazoa > Chordata > Actinopteri > Salmoniformes > Salmonidae > Oncorhynchus > Oncorhynchus kisutch. The sequence continues at coordinate 11,079,092 of NC_034180.2, forward strand.
TGCAAAGTGGTAGGCTACACAAGCTCACAAAACGGGACCGCCGTGTAAAAATCATCTGTCCTCAGTTACAACACTTACCACTGAACTGCCAAACCCAAGATCATCACTGCAAAGAACGCATTTCTAATGCTCCAGAGTCCAATGGCGGCTAGCACTACACCACTCCAGACAACGCTTGTCATTGTGCATGGTGATCTTAGGCTTGTGAAGCTCCCGATAAACAGTTATTGTGCTGACGTTGCTTCTAGAGGCATATGCCTCTAGAAGCAACGTCAGCACAATAACTGTTTATTGGGACCTCACTAATGCTGTCACTGCAGCAATGTTCCAACATCTAGTGGAAAGCCTTCCCAGAAGAGTGGATGCTGTTATCGCAGCAAAAGGGGGAATAACTCCATATTAATGCCCATGAGTTTGGAATGAGATGTTCGACGAGCAGGTGTCCACATACTTTGGGCCATGTAGTTTATGAGGCATTCAGTTACTGTTTGATTGAACGTTAGAATTGGCAAAAGAAGTGACCGAAGCGACATGGACCCATCCTGCCTGGTGTCAACAGTACAGGCTGCTGGTGGTGGTGTACCGCCATCCAATCTGCAGCAACTGCATGATACCATCGCGTCAGCACGGACTATCATCCCTGTGGAACGTTTCCGACTTGTAGAATCCATGCCCCAAATAATTCAGGCTTTTCTGGAGACAAAGGGGGGTCTGACCCGGTGGGTGTGCCTAATAAACTGGCCGGTATATATATATATACTGAGTATACCAAACATTAGGAACACCTTCCTAATATTGAGTTGCACCCCCCAAGGCTTAAAAATCATTCTTTAACCTGTCTCCTCCCCTTCATCTACACTGATTTGAAGTGGATTTAACAAGTGACATCGATAAAGGATCATAGCTTTCACCTGGATTCACCTGGTCAGTCTATGTCATGAAAAGAGGAGGTGTCTTCTGCAAACATCTGCAAACATCTGTATGCGATGAGTAAAATTTGATTTGTTTTTTATTTAATCTAATTCCTTCCTTATTCCAGGGTCCTTCCAAACAGGTTTTTTTTTTTTAACTGTGAATTTTAGGGAAGTTTAGAATTTTAGAACTCTAGCCCTGGTTGTAGTTTAGTTGAGCATTTTCACATCGTAAACCAGCACCTGCAAAGTTAATTTACTGTAGGCCTTCTATAAAATGACCTTTTTTTCCTGTCTTTTTTCTCCTTTTCTCTTGAACACTTTTCCCTAGAGTCTGGCACGTGAATAGCTCAGCTGTTGGCCAATATACAATTACAATTTGTGGTGTCTCGAATGATCCTTTCTCAGTTAGCCATTGTGGGCACTCACCTCAGGCACTGTTTGTTGGGCAGGTCAGGGTTGCTCATATTAATTAAGACCCAATGCAGTCTTTTTTATTTTATTTTTTTAATCATCACTTGTATGTCTAATAAATCACGGTGTGTGTTTATTTTAATGAAAATAACTCCAAATATATTTCAATTGCCATTGAAATGCTTAGTCTGATCGTGTGGGTGTGTTGATGCAGTTGCAAATATATTTACATACACAGCCCTGATTGGCGGATAGGATTGTCTGGACTAGTCTAGAGCATAGCCACATACCACTTCAAAGTAAGAGGATACATATTACACAAATAAAAGATGTGATTGGTCAGAATATTCAGGTTGTGATGTCATCGTCTAGGCCAAAAACTCCATGATCAGTGCTACCCGAGATTCTTGGGACATCCGTAGGTACCCTAACCTTAACCTTAACCCATACCTTAACCAATACCTTAACCATAACCATAACCTTAACCATAACCCTTACCCAACCCTAACCTTAACCCTTACCGTAACCATTGTAAATATCAGCTTCAGTCGTGGAAGGGAAGTCCTAAGGATCCTAAAATAACAAGAACCAAAACTCCATCCCACCTGAACAGGTTGAAATTTTAGGCGTTTTTTTTTCCTCTCCAAAAGCTCTTAAACTAACAGTGCCTTATCATAATTTCCCAAATTTCAGAATGTTATTGCGATCTCATTGCGCGGAAATACCATAAAATGTAAATACATAAATAATAATAATAAATGAAATCACGTTTTTGCACTGCTCCTTTAAGCAGGGAGGCAGCGGCAACAGGGAACTGGCTGCTTCTGGTTTCTAGCACATATAAATACCAAGCGGAGCCGGGTACGAGGAAAACACAAAGGAAAAGAGGAGAATTCTCACGTTTAAAACTGAAGACTAACGGAGTCAGGTAATGAGCGCCTCCTGAAATCAAGCTTGTTTCGTAGAAGGTAAAACATGTGAAACGCCATTTGTCGCAGGTTATAATATTCATCAACATTGTGGACAGCAACGAAGTAAACAGCTGAGCTGCAGCTGTCAGTAGGCTATGGTGTGTACTTGTTGTAGGCAAAGTCTATTAATGCCAAATGTTGAATTATGTGCCGCTGTATTAGACCAATAAAATCTAACGCGAATGATCGCAATTTCATTATTCACATCGCTTTGTGAAATTATGCGGTTAAATCTTCAAAGCATTATGGCCATAGCCTAAGTTTCATTCTGTGTAAAAATGTGTATTCTATTGTATTTTCTATTCCGTTTTGACTCGATATGTCTCCCCGGTTGAATGGTTACAGGGAATCAGGATATCTCACAGGAAAAGAACTAGTCGTTCTTCTTTGTTTCCAACTGTGGTCTGTGTTGCCACATTGACTATTACGTGGCAGAGGATGAGATACACATAGCCGTGCATAGCCTGTCTGGAACTCAAGGCTACTTTCTCTGTGGTCAGCAAAATAAACTTGAGATTATTTCAGTGACATTTTCTCTCTCTTTCCGTCTCTATCTTGCCTGTATTATTTATCCCTCTTCATTTATTTATGAATTGACTAGAATGTTAATGGGATGCAATATCATTTCATTCAATTGACTTGTTTTACAATGCTATTGTAACTTGATTAAATCCCAGCCCCTTATCTGTAACCCAATGAATAAGAAAATATATGGAAAAAAAATAACTACATCGGTTCTTGTGAAATTCCACTAGTTTATGCATGAATAATTACCAGCATATGCACATTGCCTGAAGGTGTGATAGCCTTGTTCTAGAAATCAAGTGAAGTATTATCATTACGTGAGGTAAATAATATGATCTGTCTGAACTCCATGCTGTCAGGTGGTATCCACATATCCACACATTCACCGTTCACTTTTCAGCCTTTTCAAAAGGCACTACTGTCCATTGTGCACCACCTGACTTGATAATCTCCCTTCCTGTCCCTGCCCTTTTTGCTTGTGAATGAGTTTATTGCAACCTGGGTCTTCACTCGGCACCAAATGTAAGAAAACAGACTGAAATGGAGAGGGAATACTCTGAATTTGTCCAATACGAAACACTCATTTGAGTTTTCGGTTACAAAGCGTTTTGGTACGGTGTACACTAATGAATACTGCCGTGAAGGAGCGCATTCCAACCTGTAACTGCTGCTTACCTTTGGCATTGCCACTCTAGTCCTAGGAGCACCACACTCCTGTTTATACGGCTCCAGAATGGATGACACCCAAGCATCAGTTCTAGCATTGCCAGCCAGAGGCCGTCCCCTAGCCCTAACATCCCAGCTCTGGAACACCGGAGCTGGGTGAGAGGTGTGGAATGTCTGGGGCCTGTCTGGCACGGGGCCTGGGCCCCTAAGGCTAGAGGGCTCTTGTCCTTTTTGATATCTGAGGTTTTGAGGAAGTGAGATGTCATGTTGTCACACTGGCAAGCACCGTAGGGCACACTAGGGGTTTGATCCAGACCAGAGATGTTCCAGGGTTGTCGGGTATGGCATGAAAGCACCTGTGGAGTGGACTGAAGTGCAGATGAGGAGGAGATGGATGGAGGAATGGTGTGTGTGTGTGTGTTTTGTTTTTAGGAAGGCTGGTATTTGGGAAGGAAAAGGGTGTTGTGGTGACCTTACAACTCAACAAATGACAGGCAGATATATATTTTTTAACCTTACAGTCCCTTTTATGCCCTGGCCCGCCCCTGGAAAGAGCAAACTCGAGCCACGTCAGTCAAATGTAGGCTAGGTTGCTCGTTTCTAGGTCACAACCTGTAGAGTTCCCCACCCCGGGTCCAGCCCCCCATTAATCTGCATGCTGCGGCATGACGGGTGAGAGAGGAGTGGTGACATGTGGCGAGTGCATTCACCGGCCAGGGATAATAGAATCACAGCGGCTCTATGTCTAGGTCCAAGGAGAGAGAGAGAGGGAGAGAGAGGTGTGTGTGTGGGTGTGTACATGCGTGTATGTGACCTGTGAAATCGCAACCCCATTCTGTGATCTTAAACAATCTTACAGCTGTTTTTTAATAAAGTATAGTAGTATCATAGTATTACTGTAATAGGACTACAGTTGGCAGCGTCACTGTATAGCAACACTGTAAATACAATGTTCTGGGACGTTCAATATATTTTTGCTCTCCTGTGATTCCGAAAGTAAGGCTGAGTTTGCGTGTTATGCCATTTTTACACAGTGATTTATGGTAGTGCTTGCATACGCATCACCAATTGCTTCCCAAGTAAATGTGGATGCAGGAATAAAGCTTTGGAGAGGCATATGTCACGAGCAGGCTTTTCTGTTACTTCCTTTCCGATTTTTGTAATCTTTCTTCAGAATCACTGAAGGAATCCAGGGCCCGCTAACAGTTTGTCCCAAATGGCACCCTATTCCCAATACAGTGCACTACTTCTGACCGGGGCCCCAAGTTGTGCGCTATTTGGGACCCTCTGTGTCTCATTTAATACATAGTCACAGGCCCTTCTAGCCTCTGGGAAAGGGGGATACCTGCATTCAACTGAAATGTGTGTGTGTGGGGGGGGGGGGGGGGGGGGGGCAGTTGTTGGTGGTTAACTGGGGCAGAACTGCAGATATTTCCACCTTTCCGCCTCAGGGGTTTTGAACCAGAGACCTCTAACCGCTAGGCTTACATGCCTCTGTAGAGTGACTGTAGTCTTAAGGATGAGTAGGGGTACTTTGCCTGTTTAGGCATGTCACCTTGTGTTGTGGGGACGGGGGAAGGAACACATGGGGAAACGTGTTTGCTTCATATTTTTCATCTCGTATTCCCTCTCACTTGATGAGAGGCAGCCCTAACTCAGCCTTAGCACTAATAACAAAAAAATATCTCCACATTTTGGTTTTGGCCCTAAAAATAAAATGAGAAAAAAAAGCGGAAATAGTAATGTTTGTTAATTTTGAGACGTCTTAGCCAGTGTAGACTTCCTCAGAATAGTCCGAATTAACCTTTTGTGACTCCCAAACCCGCATGCGGGAGCGTAATCATCGCTACTGTTGGTACATTCACAGCTGAATAGGGAGTCATTGGAACGCAGCGCTTTCAAAACCTGGGGCACTTCCGGATTGGATTTTTCTCAGGCTTTCGCCTGCAACATCAGTTCTGTTATACTCACAGACAATATCTTTACAGTTTTGGAAACGTTACAGTGTTTTCTATCCAAAGCTGTCAATTATATGCATATTCTAGCATCTTTTCCTGACAAAATATCCCGTGTAAAATGTTTTTTTTTTTCTAAAAAAATGAAAATACTGCCCCCTAGTACCAAGAGGAGATCTTAGTGGCCCAATTTTTAATCTAGCTAAGACGTTTGATGCCGTAGTTATCAATGAAAAGATGTGCATGAAAATGACTCGTCTCTCGTTGAATGACAACAAAGACTTTATTGAAGAATCCCTACTGTTGACCAATCACCGACGAACGGGGCGTAGACTTCAGCTCCAAACTTCGGCTGGAAGTGAAAAAAAACCTTCACCGATGTCAAAAACGAATGAAAAAAAACCGTCACAATGTCATCATAGTATATGCACAAACTCTTCTGGACTGTTTTGGCTGGGAAGCGTGCGGACGCCTTTACCTTATCGGCCTTGGGTGAGCTCCACTGTGGGTCCTCCTCCCGGGTCAACAGGAAATGTCTCAGTGACCTACAATAAGGTCACTGAGACATCACACCCCGCTGTATCCTCACGGAGGCCCGCGGTGTGCTCGTGTCTTATCTTACATGTGTCTGCCTGAACTTAGCAAGAGGTCCATTTCATCCCCCGTTACCTCTCATTTCAATTACATTAAAACAACATACTTTTGTATTTGGTCCATGAAACAAGCTGCACTACAAATGAGAAAAGCACGTGTGTGTGTGTCAACATTTCATATAGATTAATATGTGACAGAAGGAAGGATTGAAAAAGACAATCATGAGCAGTAAAAATACTTCTCATTGTTTCCTCAGCCCGCAGGCACTTAGTCAGCTGACTCTTAACTCCACCATCGTTTCAGTTGTGAGGTGACCCGGGGATGCCTATTAGCCCAAAGAAATGGATGAATGTTGTCATAATTAGGATCGTCATTATCGGGAGTATTATTTCTGTTTGTGTGTTTACCAGTGGAGGCTCCTCAGAGGAGGAAGGAGAGGACCGTCCTCAGATAATTTCATAAAAACAGTGAAACATTTAAAAAGGTATACTTTTTTAGATAAAACTGAACTCAATATATACACGTCACCAAATAATTTATTGAAACAGTGTTTTGCAATGAAGGTCTACAGTAGCCTCAACAGCACTCTGTAGGGTAGCACCATGTTGTAGCCGGAGGACAGCTAGCTTCGGGCCTCCTCTGGGCACATTGACTTCAATACAAATACCTAGGAGGCTCATGGTTCTCACACCCTCCAATAGACTTACACGGTAATTATGACAACTTCCGGAAGACATCCTCCAACCTATCAGAGCTCTTGCAGCATGAACTGATATGTTATCCACCCAATCAAAGGATCAGAGAACAAATCTAGTACTGAAAGCATAAGCTACAGCCAGCTAGTACTACAGTGCATACAATTTGGTGAGTTGTTGACTCAAAGAGAGAGCGACAATAGTAGCACAGTTTTGAACAAATGCATTTATTCCAAAATGAAGGAAGGAGGGATTCATTTACTTAGCTAGCTAATACAGCTAGCTAGTTTAGCCTGCTCAAACAGAGGGATGTTACAGTATGTGTGTGTGTAGCCACTCAATTCTTGCTGATAAGGTCCTCCCCCCTGCTGCTCGGTTGGGGCTATTCATTCCATGCCTCAAGGCTACAAGACTAATCCTCTGTTCCTAAACATGGCCTATATACGTAGAAACCGCCATTGCTATGCCAAATGAGAATCCATTCTGACATAATAAGTAGTTTCACGGCATTCTGCTTTTTTTGTATTAAATGTTTGTCATCTGTGACAAATACCACAACTTTGTTGATCGAGTTATGATCAGCACTTTTCAGGATCGTGTGAATATTCCAGGTAAGGCATGACAGTCAAATGAATCAAATCTCATTTTATTTGTCACATACACATGGTTAGCAGATGTTAATGCGAGTGGAGCGAAATGCTTGTGCTTCTAGTTCCGACAATGCAGTAATAACCAACGAGTAATCTAACCTAACAATTTCACAACAGCTACCTTATACACACAAGTGTAAAGGGATGAAGAATATGTACATAAAGATCTATGAATGAGTGATGGTACAGAACGGCATAGGCAAGATGCGGTAGATGGTATCGAGTACAGTATATACATATGAGATGAGTAATGTAGGGTATGTAAACATATACAATGTGAAGAAATCGATGCAGACAGTGAAAACATCCCAAATGACACCCTATTCCCTATATATTACACTACTTTTGACCTTTTGTAAAGTGCTACGAAACAGATGCAGAAAGAGGACACATCCCAAATGGAACCCTAGTGCACTACGTAGGGAATATGTAGGTAATATGGTGCCATTTGGGATGCACAGACTCTTTGAATGGTCTAGCCAGCTAGCACTTGTCCAGACATGTTTTTCTTCCTTCTCAGCCTGCTACGATGATCATTTCCCACTACTAAGTTAACACTCTCAGTCTTGGGATGCAGACAGCTGTGAGGTTAAAGGTGAACACAGCTGGGAAGAAGGTTTTGAACTTCTAGTGTTGCAATCACTGCTGCTTGTGCTTGAAATGTATCTAACCTTTCTGCGACACACTGAACTATATTAGTTCCCATAGTCTGTACAGCATTTTGAATATGATCCACACTGCAGTTGGCGCCTGTAATGTTGGTGTCTAACTTTCCTGAGATATTTAGGCTGCGTTTACACAGGCAGCCCAATTCTGATATTTTTCCACTAATTGGTCTTTTGACCAATCACATCAGATCTTTTTCAGAGCTGATCTGATTAGTCAAAAGACAAATTAGTGAAAAAATGCCTGTGTAAACACACCCACTGTGTACCCTATTCGAGCCTTATTACACACAGCTAGTTTGAAACCGGTTTCGAAGAGACGTCTTGCCCATGGCACATCGCCCATGACACATTGTGTAAAGAGACAGTTAGTTCCCAGAGTCTACACTGCATGTGATATGATTAAGCAATAAGGCCCGGATGGGTGTGGTATATGGTCATTATACTATGGCAACACGGAGTGCCTAGTTACAGCCCTTAGCCGTGGTATATTGGCAACACCCGAGGTGCCTTATTGCTATGATAAACTGGTTACCAACCTAATTAAAGCAATAAAAAAAAAAGTTGTCATACCCATTGAATATGGTCTGATATACCACAGCTTTCAGCCAATCAGCATTCAAGGCTGAAACCGCCCAGTTTATAATCCACATTTTGGTCTGGGTGATAGTAAGTGTACTCAAATTTGTTTGTCGTTTTGGCTCTGTCCTCTTGCACTTTGTGTACCAATATGGTGTCATTTGAAACAGGAAACGGCAAACCTTCGGGAAACTCAGCTGAGCAGCATGCTTCAGACGGAGCTACAGTTCTAAATAGAAGAGGTAACGGATTCACTGAACCGGTTTGACCATTTGACCCCGATTCCCAGAGAAACGGCCTTTTTCTTGTGTGTATTGCGAGACATTTCTCAGTATGGTGCCGCAGCATTTCCATGTGCAGTAGCATTGCCATGGTGACCGAGCAAGGAGGGTTTTTTGGGGGGGAGTGGAGTGCAGTGCATCACATGTAGGAACTGAAGGTAGCATATGGTCTCACCTCTGGGGGGGGGGGGGGTGCTCTCAGGGATGCAACAATTGAAAGAAGGGGGGGGGGGGATGGAACACTTTACTACTCTGTTTAGTCTGTATCATAAATACATTTTCCTCCCTGGTCCCTCCATCTCCTCTTCATCTTTCTCATACAGACATACTTTTTTCTCTTTGACTCTCCTTGCTTTTCCTATTTCCCCCCCCCCCCCTCTTTCTTTCTCTCTCTTCTTACCCTGTTTCCTTTCTTCCTCTGCCTGCTTTGTGTCAAATGTGCCTATTTTCCATTTGGCAAGGTGCTGGGGGTACAGTTCAGCTCACTTGCGTATACACACACACACACACACTACCACTTCAATGAGAGAGGTGGAAGGAAGTCTGTGAGGGGAAAAACATGTTTCATTTCACCTCAACGTTTCGACCCTGCAATGCCCTGTCGCCCCAAAACAGTCCATTAAGGACCCGAATGGGCCTCGTTCATTTGGTGTTGCTTTGCGTTTTGTTTCGAGACAATATTAGATTAGTATAATGGGATCAGCGAGATGCGCTTTAAATATGCTCCCTTTTTACATTTGTTGCCTCAGACACAGTTGTCTGTACGTTATTATACACTGAGTGGTTCAAGACCGTATACCACGGGCATGGCGAAGCATGTATTTTTACTGCTCTAATTACGTTGGTAACCCGTTTATAATAGCAATAAGGCACCTCGGGGGTTTGTGGTATATGGGTAATATACAGGCACATTGCGTCGTGCATAAGAACAGCCCTTAGCCATGGTATATTGGCCATCTACTACACCTCCTCGGGCCTTATTGCTTAAATATAATAAGCCCCAACTACACAGCGCAGCTACTTGTTAGCCATCTAACAGTGAGGTGTTTTTAACCAGGTCTAGGGTAGGTATGTTTTCCAGACACAGTGTCTTAGACAGCTTACACCACACTAGGCCACGAAATATCAAAACCTGTTGTAATAACGTGATGAACCCGTTCCCCTTTCACACTCAAAGTATGTGTACTTGGGAAGGCGTGATGGAATTCTGCTTCCGGAATGGATTGATGTCATAACGGGTGTTTGATCTGAAAGAGGGTTTGTGGTCAAGTACTGTGTACGGAGGCCTTTACTTTGAACTGAAAACACTCCATCGAGTACACACCGATACCCAAGGATGCTATCTTACCCTGTGTGAAAAGATACTTTCTGTCCTCATCTTGCCCGAGGGGAAACTGACTTGCTTTGTTTTGTTGTTGTTGTTGTTGTTGTTGTTGTGTGCTGTCACATTCCGTCCATGTTTATTGGACAGGACAGTGAGGAAGAATGAGAGGGCAAGGAGTCCCATTCGAACCCGTGCTGGCAGCGGAATGGGTTCCACAGTCAGCGCTTTACACCGCTAGACCCCCCCCCCCCCCAAAGGCTCTCCTTGTTTTTAACTAACGGTTTCTCTGTTTCTGCTTCCCCCTCAGACCCCCTAGAAGAGGAGCGTGGACGGCATGCAAAGTTGCGAAATATCTTCAGACAGCACTGATGACCCCCTTAGTAGAGACCTCCGCACTCGTCGACAGCCTCGAATAGTAGTGATCGGCGCGGGCTTGGCCGGCCTCGCAGCTACCAAGAGCCTCCTGGAGAGCGGCTTCACGGATGTCACAGTCCTAGAGGCGTCAGACCGCGTCGGAGGGAGAGTTCAAAGCATTCAGCACGGTAAGACATGATGCTGTGAACCTTACAGTACAAAGAGTGAGTGAGGAAACAACACGCGGTGGAAATGATGCTCAACCCAACCTTGGAATTTCATGGGTTATGACTCAATGGGTGTTTTTTTTTGTTTCTTAAATAGTTGACATTTTCTGTATTCTGAAAGCTCCAAACCTCACTCACTGAGACATTCGACATGTCTGTGTGTAATCATCAGGTTGTTTCCCCCGCACTCGCGTCTAGCTGTCAAACAGTCCCCCCCCCCCCCCCCCCCCCCACCCCCCCCATCTATTCTCTATGGGGCTACGCTATCAGTGCTAATGCTAAAAGCCTTCCCAAAATAACACTGGATCAGAATGTGTGCTTTGCAAAGTCCAATTAAGCTTTCACAATTCAAAAATGTGAAATGTGATTGGGGAATTTGTCTGTGGTTAGTTGTGCGAAATCCCCTTTGAGCTGAACAAGTTAGAAGATTACTCCCATTGCCACACATGGCTTTAATTCAATATTTAAAAATATCTATATTTATCCCTGTTCCTCATTCTCTACGAAGTCGTTTCAATCACATGTATCTCTCGAATAGGTGGTTGTGGCATCCTCAAAATGTCCTGTAGGCTGCAGTCACATTCTCTGACTTGACTCCCTCTAATTGCACTTCCTTTTCACTTCCATTCCATTAAAACAACTTCCTGTTCTCATTTCTCTGTTTATTTAATTGAATTCATGTTCCATTCCATTCAACTTATTCCCAAATGAATTGACACAAACAATCAAGTTCTTGGGGGGAGGTAAACAAAGTTTGTAAGTGTAACCCCAAAGGTGCATCTGATATGGCACATTATTCCCAATATATTGCACTACTTTTGACCAGAACCTAGGCCTGTCCCAAAATCCCCACTACTTGCTATGCCAAAACATTGTTTCATATTGGGACAGAGACTAAGTCTATTATATATTTTTAGGCCATTTAGCAGATGCGTTTATCCAAAGCTTACATTTTGGATGTATGGTCCCAGGAATCCAACCCACGATCCTAGCATTGCAAAAGAGAGGACCACATTCTTCTTCATCTTATTCTCCTCTCTCTATTCCAGGACAAACGACTTTGGAGCTCGGCGCCACCTGGATCCATGGCGCTAACGGGAACCCAGTATACCACTTGGCGGAGGACAACGGGCTGCTGGAGCACACCACGGATGGCGAGCACAGCGTGGGCCGTATCAGCCTGTACACCAAGAACGGCGTGGCCCACTACCAGACCAACAGCGGTACCAGGATCCCCAAGGACCTGGTCGAGGAGTTCAGTGACCTCTACAATGAGGTGAGGGTAGAGAGGTGTGTGTGTGTGTGTCCAGATTACCACTGATGTGTGCACATGAAGGGAGCCACCCATGACTGAATGTAGATACTGTACGTACACAGTGGCACATATGCTCAGGTGTGTGTGTATAATACAGGTGCATTTGTGTATAATACAGGTGCATTTGTGTATAATACAGGTGCATTTGTGTATAATACAGGTGCATGTGTGTATAATACAGGTGCGTGTGTGTATAATACAGGTGCGTGTGTGTATAATACAGGTGCGTGTGTGTATAATACAGGTGCGTGTGTGTATAATACAGGTGCGTGTGTGTATAATACAGGTGCGTGTGTGTATAATACAGGTGCGTGTGTGTATAATACAGGTGCGTGTGTGCATAATACAGGTGCGTGTGTGCATAATACAGGTGCGTGTGTGCATAATACAGGTGCGTGTGTGCATAATGCAGGTGCGTGTGTGTATAATGCAGGTGCGTGTGTGTATAATGCAGGTGCGTGTGTGTATAATGCAGGTGCGTGTGTGTATAATGCAGGTGCGTGTGTGTATAATGCAGGTGCGTGTGTGTATAATGCAGGTGCGTGTGTGTTCAATACAGGTGTGTGGGTGTATAATACAGGTGTGTGTGTGTGTGTGTGTGTGTGTATAATACAGGTGCGTTTGTATAATACGTGTGTGTGTATAATACAAGTGCGTGGGTGTATAATACAGGTGTGTGTGTGTGTATATAATACAGGTGCATGTGTGTGTGTGTACAATACAGGTGAGTGTGTATAATACAGGTGTGCAGGGAAACTCACCGTGATCCAGTGAAGCGTGTCATTCCCTGTTCAGCTACCTCAGAGCGTTGTTAGTCACACACCATTGGCTTCCCCCCCACTACCATTCAGATCTGTGCAATTAGACACGGTGCAGAGCAAAGGGGGATGCTTTCGACACACTTCCCTTTGTCTGTGTTCCTGAGTAAATCTCGCAATAGTTCCGTTCCATAAGTGTTGCAAGCAGCGAAGTTGCCAATAAAGAACACATGCCAGTCAGTTCTTAAAGGATTCACATTGGGTGGGCCAGAAAGCGGTGTATCAAGCTTGTGGTGACGTCGGATGTTCGGGAACGTTTACGGAACTGGGACCATTTCAAGGCACTTGAACACAGAAGCACTTTCGCTATTCACGTTCACACAGCATTCTCCACAGCAGCACCTGTTCCTTTAACAACACACTGTACGAACAGGAATAATACACGGCAATAACGCAGAGTTTCCAAACCCAGAGGCGCAACATTGCGAGACTTCCGAGAAGTTAATTTGAGAAGGTAATGGGGGAAGTGGGAAAATTCTTCCTTTTCAGCTGTTGATTTTCTTGAAATCTAAAAGCACGTCTTCGATTCGAGCCGATAAGTAACTGAACTTGTTATGACTACAACATGGTGAATGTGTTCAAAATGACTTTGTGTCTAAGAAGTGCCTTTTGATTTAGACGGCCTGCGCATGCACAGGTCGGCGTGAGACGAGCTTAGCTAGCCAACGTCTCCAAGGCATCGCCTACTAGCGCGATTGAGGAGTCCTACTGGAAGCCGTTTCTACATATCTTCATACTAAAACCATCGTTGGTAATAATTAGGGAGCTGTAACATACAGTGTGATCCATGCTTTTCTCCTGATTGCTTGCGTGTCAGTCTGCATACCTCTGTGCTGCAGCAGCATCGACACAGCAGAGCATCGCTATGCATTAGGCTAACCCCCCCCCCCCCCCCCCCCCCCCCCCCCCCAACGTGCATCCTTACAGTAGCAGGAAACGGTTATCCCCACCATGTATCATTACAACTGCGCTAATCCACCTGGAAATCAGCATAATTAACTAAGCTGTAGGATTAGCATAACAAGGCTGACTTGTTTCGCATGACGATGTGAGGTACGTAGACATCCTGTTGGTTTAGGTCTAGTGTTTCGTGATTGTGAGGCAACGGACTGTCACGAATCCCGTTTCCTGAGTCTGTTTTTGCCAGTGTTCTGTCCTGGAGTGTTTTTTCCGGCGTCCTGGAACGCACCCTGTCTGGTTGCCGGGCAATGTAGCCAGTTGGGAGTTCTGATTACCCGCACCTGTATCCCATCAGCTATCTGCACACCTGGTCCTGATCATCATCTCTCCTCTTCATAAGCCCGGACCTGACAACCATTCCCTGCCGGATCGTTAGCCATGAACAGTATGTTGTGCTATAGTATCAGCCTCAAGTTGGATAGAATTTGTTTTGTTGTTTTGTACGTCTTGCTTGCCTTCAACTTACCTCCGTTTGTTCTGTCTTCAGTTACTCACCCGGATCATTTACCCCATTCCTGCCTGGTCGTCGTCGGATTACGCTTCCCCATTGGATCCACCTATTTACTCCCATCAACTCACCACCGCTGCCCGCTACGCCACCTGGATGTATCTACCCACTCACATTCACTTGTAAATAAATACTCACCTTCTTCCTACTCTCCTTGTCCTGGTCTGCTTCTGGGTTCAATTTTGAAGAAACGTGACAGAACGATCCGGCCAAGGATGAACCCAGCGGACCTGGATTCCGTTTGCCATGCCATTACCCAGCAGGGGAAGACACTGGGACAACACAAGACGGCGCTACAGGAGATAGCGGGTGCAATCCAGAAGTTATCTGCTAGCTTGACACAAATCCAGGATCAGCTCAGTTTGCTGGCGATTCATTCACCACCTGTTTCACCCATCTCACCTGCCGTGTCTGATGCGGTTTCCTTCCGTGAACCCAAGGTACCGACGCCTGATAAATATGAAGGGGATTTGGGAAGATGCCGTTCGTTTCTTATGCAGTGTGGGTTAGTGTTTGATCTGCAGCCCCATTCTTACGCCACTGACAAGGCTAGGATAGCCTTTGTTATTGAACTGCTGCGTGGAAGAGCTCTGGAATGGGCTTCAGCCGTTTGGGAACGACAGGAGACCTGCATGGCTTCATACCAGGAATTCACGGGAGAGATGAGAAGGCTTTTTGACCATCCAGTCCGAGGTAAGGACGCAGCTAAACGTTTGTTCACTCTTCGCCAAGGAGCTCGCAGTGTGGCAGACTTTATGATCGAGTTCAGGACATTGTGTGTGGAGAGTGGTTGGAATGAGGAGTCACTACAAGCGGCTTTTTACCACGGGTTGTCGGAGCAACTCAAGGACGAGCTGATATCTTATCCAGAGCCTAGTGACCTAGACAGCTTGGTCACTTTATCTATTCGGGTAGATAATAGAGTCCGAGAGAGAAGGAGGCAGAAGCAGTGGGGCCCATCCAATCAATCAGCAACTCGGTTACCATTCGGTTCAGGAAGTGAACCAGAACGTATTGATCGTTATTCCCCACACGGGATTAGTGGAGGGGTCTTGCCACCAGATCCTGAACCAATGCAAGTGGGGAGACATAGGCTAACTAAGGAGGAGCGCCAACGTAGACGTGAGACCAACAGCTGTCTCTACTGTGGTAGCTCAGGACATTACATCTCCGCTTGTCCACAGCGCTCGTTAAACTGCCCGGCTCGCTAGTTTTGGGAGGAATTTTAGCGAGCCAGTTTCAACCTCTCAAGAATCCTGTCAGACCCCGTTTTCCTGCGACCCTTATGAATAAGGATCAGAGCTTAGAGATGAACGCTTTTATCGATTCAGGTGCCGATGGCAGCTTTATTGATGCCGACTTGGTGGAACAGCTGGGGCTTTCCAAGGAGCAATTGCCGGAAGCCATTGAAGCAACCACTCTGAACGGCAGTAGTCTGGCACGGATCACTATGAGGACTGAACCGGTTAAGATGTTGTTGTCAGGGAATCATTCAGAGTTTATCTCCTTCTTCATTCTGTCCTCGCCCCATGTTCCTCTGGTTCTTGGTTACCCCTGGCTGAAGGAACACAATCCCTCGTTTGATTGGGTGACGGCTAAGATAACTAGTTGGAGCATTGATTGTCATGCTAACTGTCTTAGGACTGCCTGTTCTCCTGCCGTTTCCAGTCAGGTCAGTGCCTCTGCTCCTCCTGATTTGTCCCTGGTGGGTGAAGTATTCAGTAAACAGAAGGCTCAGTCCCTTCCTCCCCACCGACCTTATGACTGTGCGATTAATCTGTTTCCTGGAGCCGCCTTTCCCAAGGGACGGTTATACAGTATCTCTCGACCTGAACGTGAAGCCTTGGAGACCTACATCAAGGAGTCTCTAGCTGCAAGTCTCATTCGGCCCTCGTCATCACCTCTGGGAGCAGGATTTCTTTTTTGTGAGCAAGAAGGATGGCTCTCTTCGACCGTGTATTGATTATCGGGGTTTGAATGATATTACGGTCAAGAACAAGTATCCCCTGCCCTTGATGAGCTCGGCTTTCGATTCTTTACAGGGTGCTACGGTTTTTACGAAGCTTGATTTACGTAATGCTTATCATTTGGTTCGGATCAAGGAGGGGGACGAGTGGTTGACTGGGTTCAATACTCCGATGGGACATTTCGAGTACCAGGTGATGCCGTTTGGACTGACCAACGCTCCTGCTGTGTTCCAAAGTATGGTGAATGACGTTCTGAGAGATATGATTGGTATTTTTGTGTTCGTTTACCTGGATGATATCCTCATCTTCTCGAAGGAGCTTTCTAGCCACGTTCAGCATGTCAAGCAGGTCCTGCAGCGGTTATTGGAGAACCGTCTGTTCGTGAAGGCTGAGAAGTGCGATTTTCACGCCCACACGACGTCCTTCCTCGGGTACATCATCTCCAGGGGAGAGATCAAGATGGACCAAGAGAAGGTTCGGGCGGTTCGGGATTGGGTCCAGCCCGGTACGAGATTGCAGCTCCAGAGATTCCTGGGGTTTGCGAATTTTTATCGGAGGTTTATCCGTGATTACAGCCGGGTGGCCGCCCCTTTAACTGTACTGACGTCTTGCACCAGAAAGTTCTGTTGGTCTCCTGAGGCAGACCGAGCATTTCTAGATTTGAAGAGCCGATTCACCAACGCCCCGATTCTCTCTCAACCTGACACTTCCCGTCAGTTCGTTGTGGGGGTGGGCGCCATCCTGTCCCAGCGTAGCTCCACTGACGGTAAACTCCATCCCTGCGCCTTCTACTCTTGTCGTCTTTCTCCAGCTGAAAGAAACTACGATGTGGGTAACCGGGAGCTTCTCGCTGTGAAGCTCGCCTTGGAGGAGTGGCGTCACTGGTTGGAGGGAGCGGAGCAACCGTTTGTGGTCTGGACTGACCACAAGAATCTGGCTTACGTGCAATCGGCTAAACGTCTCAGCTCCCGTCAGGCCCGGTGGGCTTTGTTTTTTGGACGCTTCAATTTTTCCCTGACGTTCCGACCTGGGTCGAAGAACGGGAAGGCGGACGCCCTGTCCCGGATGTTCTCCAAGACGGAGGAGAGTGGGGCCAAGACTGAGACGATTCTTCCCCAGAACGTTGTCGTGGGAGCCGTTACATGGAGGATTGAGGAGGAGGTGATGGCGGCTCTTCGGACACAGCCCGGGCCCGATAACGGTCCACCCGATCGGTTGTTCGTGCCTGAGTCGGTTCGTTCTGCTGTCCTTCAGTGGTCCCACGCCAGCAAGATAGCTTGTCACCCTGGTGTTGCTCGGACTATGGCGTTACTGCGCAGACGATTTTGGTGGCCTGCCATGGGAGAAGATACCCGGAGGTTTGTTGCCGCTTGTCCTGTTTGTGCGCAGAATAAGAGTACCAATCGGGCCAGCTCTGGGCTTCTTCACCCCCTACCTATTCTGACCATTGTGGATAGATTCAGCAAGTTTGCCCACTTTGTTCCCCTCTCCAAGCTGCCTTCTGCCACTGAGACGTCCGAGATCCTGGTTAGGGAGGTGTTCAGGGTCCACGGGTTGCCCTGTGACATTGTTTCTGACCGTGGTCCTCAGTTTACCTCTGCTGTCTGGAAGTCCTTCTGTTTGGCCATTGGAGCTACAGTCAGTCTCACATCTGGATTTCACCCCCAATCTAATGGTCAGGCGGAGAGAGCCAACCAGAAGATGGAGTCCACACTGCGCTGTCTTGTTTCCTCTGATCCCACCTCTTGGTCCTCTCAATTACCCTGGGTCGAGTATGCTCATAATACTCTCCCTTCATCTGCCACTGGGATGTCTCCCTTCCAGTGCCTGTACGGTTACCAACCTCCCTTGTTTCCTTCTCAGGAGCGGGCATTCCTGCCCCCGCTTATACCGTTGGAGATAAGGTTTGGTTGGCTACACGGGATCTTCCTCTACGGACTGAGTAGAGGAAACTGTCACCGAAGTTCATTGGTCCGTTTGTAGTGGAGAAGATCATTAATCCTGTTGTGGTCCGACTCAAGTTGCCTGCTACACTAAGAGTACATCCCACCTTTCATGTCTCCTGCCTCAAGCCGGTTCTCCTCAGTCCTCTGTTGCCCCCTCCTCCTCGTCCTCCTCCTCCTCGGATGATCGGAGGTGGTCCTGTCTACACGGTGCGCCGCATCATGGACTCCAGACGGAGGGGTCGAGGGTTCCAGTATTTAGTGGATTGGGAAGGATATGGTCCTGAGGAGAGGAGTTGGATTCCTCGGCGTCAGATCCTTGACGATGACCTGCTTCGTGACTTTTACCGCCTCCACCCTGGCGCTCCGGGTAGTCCGCCCGGTGGCGTTCGTCGGAGGGGGGGGTACTGTCACGAATCCCGTTTCCTGAGTCTGTTTTTGCCAGTGTTCTGTCCTGGAGTGTTTTTTCCGGCGTCCTGGAACGCACCCTGTCTGGTTGCCGGGCAATGTAGCCAGTTGGGAGTTCTGATTACCCGCACCTGTATCCCATCAGCTATCTGCACACCTGGTCCTGATCATCATCTCTCCTCTTCATAAGCCCGGACCTGACAACCATTCCCTGCCGGATCGTTAGCCATGAACAGTATGTTGTGCCATAGTATCAGCCTCAAGTTGGATAGAATTTGTTTTGTTGTTTTGTACGTCTTGCTTGCCTTCAACTTACCTCCGTTTGTTCTGTCTTCAGTTACTCACCCGGATCATTTACCCCATTCCCGCCTGGTCGTCGTCGGATTCCGCTTCCCCATTGGATCCACCTATTTACTCCCATCAACTCACCACCGCTGCCCGCTACGCCACCTGGATGTATCTACCCACTCACATTCACTTGTAAATAAATACTCACCTTCTTCCTACTCTCCTTGTCCTGGTCTGCTTCTGGGTTCAATTTTGAAGAAACTTGACACGGACAAGAAATAGCTGTACGTTTTATTTAGTCTTTGAAAATGTGTTTCAACCGGAGGCTGTTTTATATTGTCAACAAAGGTGTGCTGCATCCTGGGTCGGGGTCATTAGGGCATGCAACAGAAAAGGTTTTCAAGTTATGCAAAGGAATTTAAAAATGCACTTTTCGGGTAGTCCCTCCCCGTTTTCAGTCTGTTTTCTTCCGTTTTGGTGCCTAATGAACAGGAGCCAGGAGCCTGATTCCATGGGAAAATAATGTGAACTTCACTCTGGGACAGCTAAAGCAGTCATTTGAACTGCTCTTGAATAAAACAAAAAAATATATATATTACTCTGACATTTTTAAAGTCATGCCTCCCTCTGTCCTTGCCTTTTCCTATATAAGTCTAAATCAAATCAAATTGTATTGGTCACATACACATGGTTAGCAGATGTTATTGCGAGTATAGCGAAATGCTTGTGCTTCTAGTTCCGACAGTGCAGCAATATCGAACATGTAATCTAACAATTCCACAACTACGTAACACACACAAACTACCTAATATTACCTAATCACACAAAAAAATTACTAATCTTTACTGTACGTAAAGGAATACATATATGGATGAGCAATGACAGAGCGGCATAGGCAAGATGCGATATATGGTATAAAATACATGATGAGTAATGTAATGATGAGTAATGCAAGACATTATTAAATTAAAGTGGCATTATTAAAGTGACTAGTGATCTATTTATTAAAGTAGCCAATGATTTCAAGTCTGTCTGTAGGCAGCAGCCTCTCTGTGTTAGTGATGGATGTTTAACAGTCTGATGGCCTTGAGATAGAAGCTGTTTTTCATTCTTTCGGTCCCAGTTTTGATGCACCTGTACTGATCTCGTCTTCTGGATGATAGCGGGGTGAACAGGCATTGGCTCGGGTGGTGGTTGTCCTTGATTATCATTTTGTCCTTCCTGTGACATTGGGTGCTGTAGGTGTCCTGTTAGTTTGCCCCCGGTGATGCATTGTGCAGACCGCACCACCCTCTGGAGAGCCTTGCGGTTGTGGGCGGTGCAGTTGCCGTACCAGGCGGCAGTATGCTTTCAATTGTGCATCTATAAAGGTTTGTGAGCGTTTTAGGTGACAACATTTCTTTAGCCTCCTGAGGTTGACGGCCCATCAAAGTCCAGGACCCAATTGCACAGGGTGGGGTTGAGATCCAGGGCCTCAAGCTTAATGATGAGCTTGAAAGGTACTATGGTGTTGAATGATGAGCTATAGTCAATGAACAGCATTCTTACATAGGTATTCCTCATGTCCAGATGGGATAGGGCAGTGTTATGGCAATTGCATTGTCTGTGGACCTTTTGGGGCGGTAAATAAATTGAAGTGGGTCTAGGGTGACAGGTAAGGTGGAGGTGATATGATCCTTGACTAGCCTGTCAAAGCACTTCATGATGACGGAAGTGAGTGCTACGGGACGGTAGTCATTTAGTTCAGTTACCTTTGCTTTCTTGGGTACAGGAACAATGGTGGCCATCTGGAAGCATGTGGGGACAGCAGACTGGGATAGGGAGAGATTGAATATGTCTGTAAACACAGCAGCCAGCTGGTCTGCGCATGCTCTGAGGACGCGGCTAGGGATGCCGTCTGGGCCGGCAGCCTTGCGAGGGTTAACACGTTTAAATGTCTTACTCACGTTGGCCAAGGAGAAGGAGAGCCCACGGGCTGTGTCGGTGGCACTGTATTATCCTTAAAGCGGGCAAAGAAGGTGTTTAGTTTGTCTGGAAGCAAGACGGTGGTGTCCGTGACGTCGCTGGTTTTCTTTTTGTAGTCCGTGATTGTCTGTAGGCCCTGCCCTGTGTCTGAGCTGTTGAATTGCGACTCCACCTTGTCTCTATACTGATATTTCACTTGTTTTATTGCCTTGCGGAGGGAATAACAACACTATTTGTATTTGGCCATAATCCCAGTCACTTTTCCATGGTTAAATGCGGTGGTTGGTGCTTTCAGTTTTGTGCAAACTATCCACGGTTTCTGGTTAAGGTAGGTTTTAATAGTCACAGTCGGTACAACATCTCCTATGCACTTCCTTATAAACTCACTCACTGAATCAGCGTATACGTCAATATTATTCTTTAAGGCTACCCGGAACATGTCCAAGAACATGTCCAAGTCCGCGTGATCAAAACAATCTTGAAGTGTGGATTCCGATTGGTCAGACCAGTGTTGAATAGTTCTTAACCTCCAGCGACGAGCAATCCCGTATCCGGGAGCGTCATCATAGCCTCAAGCGCATTACCATAACGCAACGTTCCCTATTCATGAAAATCGCTAATGAAATAAATATATTCAAACACAAGCTTAGCCTTTTGTTATCAACACTGTCATCTCAGATTTTCAAAATATGCGTTACAGCCAACGCTAGACAAAATCAAATCAAAATCAAATCAAATTTATTTATATAGCCCTTCGTACATCAGCTGATATCTCAAAGTGCTGTACAGAAACCCAGCCTAAAACCCCAAACAGCAAGCAATGCAGGTGTAGAAGCACGGTGGCTAGGAAAAACTCCCTAGAAAGGCCAAAACCTAGGAAGAAACCTTGAGAGGAACCAGGCTATGTGGGGTGGCCAGTCCTCTTCTGGCTGTGCCGGGTGGAGATTATAACAGAACATGGCCAAGATGTTCAAATGTTCATAAATGACCAGCATGGTCGTATAATAATAAGGCAGAACAGTTGAAACTGGAGCAGCAGCACAGTCAGATGGACTGGGGACAGCAAGGAGTCATCATGTCAGGTAGTCCTGGGGCATGGTCCTAGGGCTCAGGTCCTCCGAGAGAGAGAGAATTAGAGAGAGCATATGTGGGGTGGCCAGTCCTCTTCTGGCTGTGCCGGGTGGAGATTAAAACAGAACATGGCCAAGATGTTCAAATGTTCATAAATGATCAGCATGTTCGAATAATAAGGCAGAACAGTTGAAACTGGAGCAGCAGCACGGCCAGGTGGACTGGGGACAGCAAAGAGTCATCATGTCAGGTAATCCTGGGGCATGGTCCTAGGGCTCAGGTCCTCCGAGAGAGAGAATTAGAGAACGCACACTTAGATTCACATAGGACACCGAATAGGACAGGAGAAGTACTCCAGATATAACAAACTGACCCTAGCCCCCGACACATAAACTACTGCAGCATAAATACTGGAGGCTGAGACAGGAGGGGTCAGGAGACACTGTGGACCCATCCGAGGACACCACAAGCATTTGTGTAAGTTTAGCATGGCATAATGCTATGCCTGCTGCCAGCACAGCCTAGCAACATTTTCACAAAAATAAGAAAAGCAACCAAATTAAATCATTTACCTTTGAAGAACTTCAGATGCTTTCACTCAGGAGACTCCCAGTTAGATAGCAAATATTCATTTTTTCCAAAAAGAATATTTTTGTAGGCGAAAAACATCACGTTTGTTCATCCTGCTTGGCTGAGAAATCAACCGAAAATACTTCAACTATAACGCCAAACTTTTTTCAAAATTTGCTCCATAATATCGACAGAAACACGGCAAACATTGTTTAGGATACATCCTCAAGGTGTTTTTAACATATGTATTCGATAATATATCCGTGGAGGCAGTTGGTTTCTCATAAGAAACAATTGGAAAAATGGCTACCTCAGTATTTTACGCAAGGTTTTCTCCCGGAGACACCGTCCACTCGCCCTATATGGTCTCTTACAGCCATTCTCCAATGCAAATGCCTAAAAAGACGTCACAATGCTGCAGACACCTTGGGGAAAACGTGGAAAACGTAAGCTGACTCCTAGCTCTTTCACAGCCATATAAGGAGTCATTGGCATGAGGAGGTTTCAAAAAATGCGGCACTTCCTGATTGGATTTTTATCTGGGTTTCGCCTGTAACATCAGTTCTGTGGCACTCACAGACAATATCTTTGCAGTTTTGGAAACGTCAGAGTGTTTTATTTCCAAAGCTGTCAATTATATGCATAGTTGAGCATCTTTTCGTGACAAAATATCTTGTTTAAAACGGGAACGTTTTTCATCCAAAAATTAAAATAGCGCCCCCTATATCCAAGAAGTTAACACGGGTACATCCTGTTTGAGTTTCTGTCTAATAGGAAGGGAGGAGCAAAATGGAGTTGTGGTCAGATTTGCCAAAAGGAGGGCATGGGGAGGGCCTTGTATGCATTGCTGAAGTTAGAGTAGCAGTGATCCATAGTTTTGCCAGCAGTCAATAAGCTGATATAATTTAGTAGCCTTGTTCTCAAATTTGCTTTGTTACAATCCCCAGCTACAATAAATGCAGTTTCGGGATATATGGTTTCCAGTTTGCATAAAGTCCAGAGAAGTTCCGTGAGGGCCGTCGTAGTATCGGCTTGAGGGGGGGATATACACGGCTGTCACAATAACAGAGGAGTATTCTCTTGGGAGATATATGATAATGGGAGATATATGATAATATGGTAATATGATAATGGTAATAATGGTAATATGATAATATGGTCGGCATTTGATTGATGAATTTTAGGTCAGGTGAACAAAAGGACTTGAATTTCTGTATGCTTTGGGGGCTCCGGAGTGGTGCAGCGGTCTAAGGCACTGCATCTCAGTGCAAGAGGCATCGCTACAGTCCCTGGTTTGATTCCAGGCTGAGTCACATCCGGCTGTGATTGGGAGTCCCATAGGGCGGGGCACAAGTGGCCCAGCATCGTCCGCGTTTGGCCGGGGTAGGCCGTCTTTGTCAATAAGAATTTGTTCTTAACTGACTTGCCTAGTTAAATAAAAAAATTACACCATGAGTCGTAAATCATGAAACATACAACCCCGCCCTTCTTCCCTGAGATATGTTTATTCCTGTTGGCGCGACGTACAAAGAATCCTGGTGGCTGTATCGACTCCGACAGCATATCACGAGAGAGTATGGTACAATACCTGATGTCTCTCTGGATAGCAACCCTTGCCCTAATTTCATCTACCTTGTTATCTAGAGACTGGACATTAGTGAGTAATATACTCTGAAGCGGTAGATGGTCTGCGCGTCTTCGAAGTTTGACCAGAAGACCGCTCCGTCTACCTCTTCTCTGGCGGCATTGTTTTGGGTCAGCCTCTGGAATTAGGTCAAATGCCATGGGTAGTTCGGACAAAGGATTCACTTCGGGAAGTCATATTCCTGGTCGAAGTGCTGGTAAGTTGATGCTGCTCTGATATGTAATTGTTCAATAACACTTAAGATTTTCTGGGCAAACAATGTAAGAAATAATACATAAAAAAGCAATATACTGCGAAGTTTCCTAAGGACTAGAAGCGAGGCGCTGTTGCCGCCACTTTGTTTCTATATATCCACACTGTTTCATTTGGTGGTTGCTCGGACACCTGCTCAGTGCTAACCTTTCTAGTTTTTTTGTGCTTAGGCCTCGGCGGTGTACAGTATGTTCAGGCTGAGGCTCAGAATCAGAAGAATAATCAGCAGAGATGTCATGATTAATTTCTTTCCACCATCTGAGTTGCCTAAGCACAAAAAAGCTTGAAAGGTGCGCACTGACCAGGTGTTCGAGCCACCACCAAATGAAGCGGTGAGACCGGAGAGAGGAAGGGACAGCACGGTTTGGATAGAACAAGCCGGTGATAGTGCTACGGGACTATTATCAGCACAAAATGTAATCACTGAGAGAGCAGGCCCTCAAGCAAAAAACAACACCAGTAACGCGCTCACCAGCTTTGTTGTTTATGTGACATGGACATGCTCCATCTGATTGCGTTAAGATTACGATTGCGTTAAGACACACACCATGTAAGCAAGACCTGACAATAATTGATTATTTTTGACTATTGTCATATCGGCGCTTACTCATTATAATGCCACTTATTGCTTTTGTGCTGATTTTCACTATTTATCAAGCACACTTGGCGCTTATAAGGATGTTTAGGCTACACTCTTAGAAAAAAAGGTTCCAAAAGAGTTCTTCAGCTGTCCCCATAAGAGCACCCTTTTTGGTTCTACGGGCAACCCTTTTCCTCTGTGGAAACGGTTCTACATGGAACCCAAAAGGGTTCTACCTGGAACCAAAAAGGGTTCCACAAAGGGTTATCATATGGGGACAGGTGAAAAATCATTTTAGGTTCTAGATAGCCACTATCTAAGTGTAAAGGGTGGCAGGGTTCAAATCCCTGAAGTGAAAAAATCTGTCTGTGCCCTCGAGCATGACACTTAACCCTAATTGCTCTGGACACGAGTGTCTGCTAAATTGTTGTTTTTGTTGTTATAAAAAGAAGCTGTTACCACGTTCCAACACATGCTTTCTGTTTCATAGTTAAAGTTAAGTATCCCAATGTTATTTAAACTTTTAACATTTAAACGTTCACACCCCAACATGACACATGTATTTATTCTTATCACGTTGCATAAGGAGGGGAGACATGTGCATGAATAAGTAATAGGGTTTTTGAATTCTCTACCCAAAACAAAAGAGCGAGGTGTAAAACCTCTAAATAATCATTAAAAAAAACGAGCATAGGTGCTCACAAGACCAACGGACCTAGGACAATGATTGACAAGGACAATGGGGAACAGGGCACATATATACACATACTAATCCAGGGGAATGGGAACCAGGTGTGCGTAATGAGACAAGACAGTCCGGGTTTGGTGGTAATGATCCAGTTCGGTGACGCCTAGAAGGCCGCGACGTAGACCTCCTGAGCTGGTGAACGGAATGAGCAGCAATACCGGGGGGTATCCGTGACAGTACTGTATCAACCGTGACTTTGGGTCCTTGAAAAGCGTCCTTGAAAAACACAATTTGTTTATGATTATTATTGCACACAATAATAATATGTGGTTACAACACACTCATAACTTGGCAGAATCACATCACCCGCACAGGCTACGGAATAGGTGGATGCCTTTGGCTTCAAGACATGGTGTCACTCATGCCACATAGGTTTTGGTGCTGTATCAACCAAAGATATTCTGTGGTAGCCTACCCCCATCACCCTCATACATGGGCAGAATACCCACAGGCTATTGAATAGGCGGACGCCTTTTGGCTACTTTGCGGTAGCCTACCATATATCTTATTTCCCAGTGCCAGTGGTGTCTACCTGTTGTAACCCGGCACTCCCTAGGAATGGCCCCCGGGCGATCACCAGTCTCGTGACTGACTGACAGCTCAGCTCAGCTCCAGTTCCCTCCTGCCTCTTTTTAGCTCACTGTTTAACTTATTTAAATAAGACACCTTCACGGCTGCACTTTATTTTACAGCACAGAAATGGCTAGGGCTGCATCCCAAATGGCACCATATTGCCTATACTGCACTACTTTTGACCAGAGCCCTATGGGTCAAAAGTAGTGCACTAAATATGGAAAAGGCTGCCATTTGGTATCATCCCAGGTATTTACTGAGAAATTACATGTGAAATGGTGCACGGTAATAATCTATAAATGACTTGTTTGTTTTTAAAACAGGCACCAATTGGTACCAGGTCATTGCCAATTGTGTTGAATTGTTGGAACTAAGTACCAGAAGGTATTCATAAAAAATAATAAAATAAAATAATAAAATAATAATTTCCTAGTCAATTCCATGTAAATACCAATGGATATAGTGCTACCCCCTTCACTGTGTGACCTCCTACACAATGATGCTCCCCCTATTGTGCAATGAGTGGGCAGTTCCTTCTAAAAGAGGTGTGTGCTTTGGATAAAGAAGTTCTGTCATGTATGTTGCTATATATCTTGTACTGTAGAAGTCACGGACCTCGGAAGAAAGTGTTGATAAATAAAAAAACGATCTGTTGTTGAATAATGTACTATGGTCCACCCTCCCATGTAGCCATGCCAAGATGTTAAATGATGTTATAAATTCTCTCCTGGCTCCACCCTTTAAAGGGCAAATTTGGCATTCAAACAACGTGATCACAAAGAGATCACCTTACAGATTGCCCCTTTTAAAGTTTTAGAAGCACCCCAGTAGATTCTGAATGTTCAGACTCCGTTATAGCCACAGTAGCAGGAACACTCTATGCTATTTTGAATTGCTTGGCTGTTGGATAAGGTAGTAACAAAATACTGCCTGTCTATGAAACTCTGGGTTGTCCAGTGTAGAACCAGAATGAAAACAGACTGACACCCAGACAAACCCTGGCAACAAACCCTTTTGACCAGAGCCCTATTTGCCATGGTCAAAAGTAGTGCCCTATAAAGGGAATAGGGTGCCATTTGGGATGCAGTCCCTCAGCACATTCATTACTGCTTATACCATGACCATCAAACTCACATTTCTCTCCCCTCTTGCCATCCCCTCTACCCCTCTCCTCTTCTCCCCCCTCTCCTCCCTAGGTGTACGAGCTGACTCAGGAGTTTTTCCAGAGTGGGAAGCCTGTGTGTGCTGAAAGCCAGAACAGCGTTGGGGTGTTCACGAGGGACGTGGTGCGCAAGAAGATCATGCTGGACCCCGACGACTCTGAGAGCACCAAGAGACTCAAGCTGTCCATGCTCCAGCAGTACCTCAAGGTGTGTGTTTGTGGAGGGTGGGTAGGGATGGGGGTGTGTGTGTTTGGGGGGGGGGTCCTTCTAAGAGACAATAAAAGATGCTAGAGCTCTGGTTTATGGTTGGAATGCAGTGGTAAGCCGAGACAAACATGCAAATCCAATAAATTCGAGAAAATGATGGTTTCCTTCTCGGTATGTAGGTTTGCTCTGTGTTGCAAGAAAAACAGTTGTAAAAATCGTCACGGAAGGCATGACTTTCTTTTTTTCCCATATTAAATCTACAGTGCTGTATTCTGAATCACTCATCTCTGCCGAGAATTGGTGCACCTCTATGGCCTCTCTCACAGTTCTGATTCAAAACAGTTCTTTATACTCTGATCAATGGCTGAAGTAGCACATGTGATGCTCCTGCTATGTTTAGTCTCACACAATATAAGAGTTTACGGCATGTTTTAGAACTCAACTGAACAAGCAGGTCAGGAAATCAAGTGTAAAACTCTGACTTACATCCCCAAGTGCTAATGTTGGCATTGCTGTTAGCTATAGCTACATTATCTTGTTTATGCTAGCAATAGCTTAATTAGCTTGTTAATGTTATTGCTCCGTCGGTGATCCTTGCTCCTTGTAATTATACCCAATGACCCATTGGATTCAAATTAGTGTTGATCACTTAAAGGTCAGTTTGCTAATGAAATAGAAACACAGCGGACAACAAAATGGACACGCTTTTTATTACACCTAGAGCCAACTGTGGTACGGCAGGGCATCCAACAATTTACCTCAGGAAATGTAGCTATTGCAAGCCTTATTATGTTTGTATATTTATTCAATTAATTTCCTGGTCCGCCGATACTCAATTATTAGGGCTATATCCCAAATGGCACCATATTACCAATGTAGTGCACTACCATTGACCAAAACCCTATGTACTATCTAGGGAATAATGTGCCACTTAAGATGCATCCCCTGATGTCAAATGTTTCCTTTAGTGGCAGCCAAGGCCATGATTAAAAATTTTCCTCAGGGAAACATTAGGCTCTATTGTTGAGGCTACAGAGACACCGATGCAGATGACATCCTTACTGTCGCTCTAGTTCGGTAAACAAGCTATTGGGTTCATAGACTTGAGCCATAAAACGATATCCCAATGAGAGTTTAATACGTAATGGCCAATAAATAGGTCATTCAACTTGGACTAAGTAGCACTTTGACAGAGGGGGTTAATTTGGCCTCAATTCAAGGAGTTTTAGCCAATCAAAGAGTAATAGAAAAAAATACACTGCTTAAAAAAATAAAGGGAACACATCCTAGATCTGAATGAATGAAATATTCTTATTAAATACTTTTTTCTTTACATAGTTGAATGTGCTGACAACAAAATCACACATTATCAATGGAAATCAAATGTATCAACCCATGGAGGTCTGGATTTGGAGTGACACTCAAAATTAAAGTGGAAAACCACACTACAGGCTGATCCAACTTTGATGTAATGTCCTTAAAACAAGTCAAAATGAGGCTCAGTAGTGTGTGTGGCCTCCACGTGCCTGTATGACCTCCCTACAACGCCTGGGCATGCTCCTGAGGTGGCGGATGGTCTCCTGAGGGATCTCCTCCCAGACCTGGACTAAAGCATCCGCCAACTCCTGGACAGTCTGTGGTGCAACGTGGCATTGGTGGATGGAGCGAGACATGATGTGCTCAATTGGATTCAGGTCTGGGGAACGGGCGGGCCAGTCCATAGCATCAATGCCTTCCTCTTGCAGGAACTGCTGACACACTCCAGCCACATGAGGTCTAGCATTGTCTTGCATTAGGAGGAACCCAGGGCCTACCGCACCAGCATATGCTCTCACAAGGGGTCTGAGGATCTCATCTCTGTACCTAATGGCAGTCAGGTTACCTCTGGCGAGCACATGGAGGGCTGTGCAGCCCCCCAAAGAAATGCCACCCCACACCATGACTGACCCACCGCCAAACCGGTCATGCTGGAGGATGTTGCAGGCAGCAGAATGTTCTCCACGGCGTCTCCAGACTGTCACATGTGCTCAGTGTGAACCTGCTTTCATCTGTGACGAGCACAGGGCGCCAGTGGCGAATTTGCCAATCTTGGTGTTCTCTGGCAAATGCCAAATGTCCTGCACGGTGTTGGGCTGTAAGCACAACCCCCACCTGTGGACGTCGGGCCCTCATACCACCCTCACGGAGTCTGTTTCTGACCGTTTGAGCAGACACATGCACATTTGTGGCCTGCTGGAGGTCATTTTGCAGGGCTCTGGCAGTGCTCCGCCTGCTCCTCCTTGCACAAAGGTGGAGGTAGCGGTCCAGCTGCTGGGTTGTTGCCCTCCTACGGCCTCCTCCACGTCTCCTGATGTACTGGCCTGTCTCCTGGTAGAGCCTCCATGCTCTGGACACTACACTACAACGGAGAAGTGGTCTGTGGTTATACCCTGCAGAACCACTCCTTTATTGGGGGTGTCTTGCTAATTGCCTATAATTTCCACCTGTTGTCTATTCCATTTGCACAACAGCATGTGAAATTTATTGTCAGTGTTGCTTCCTAAGTGGAGAGTTTGATTTCACAGAAGTGTGATTGACTTGGAGTTACATTGTGTTGTTTAAGTGTTCCCTTTATTTTTTTGAGCAGTGTATATATTTGAAACTAAGTAGATACACCAAGATGGAGGATATATATTTGACCAGAATTGAACCGACTAATTTGTCTGTTTCTATACGGTAAAGCCAGTGTCTGGTTCCTCTTTTTAGGTTTCTTCCATCCAATGAGTTTTTCAACTGTTCTGCTGCTTGCTCTCTGGGCTTCTAGGCTTGGATATTAAAAAGAGCTCAAATACATTTGACTGATTGATTTGATGGACAGAGGTGGAGAGTTGTGAGAGCAGCTGATAAAGGAGCTCAACTTGATCTGAGTCAAACTGACTGTTTGTTTGTATGTGTGTCGTTCCCAAGGTGGAGAGTTGTGAGAGCTCGTCCCCCAGCATGGATGAAGTCTCGCTGAGTGAGTTCGGTGAGTGGACGGAGATCCCCGGGGCCCACCACGTCATCCCGGGAGGCTTCATGAAGATCGTGGACCTCTTGGCGCAGGACATTCCGTCCCGCGTGATGCGCCTGGGGAAACCCGTCTGCTGTGTCCACTGGAACTACTCCGCCCAGCGACAGGAGGAGATCGCCCATGGCGACAACAACAATCGGCACGACGACGGCGACCATAACGACGACCGACGTTGCCATGGTGAGCCCAACTCCAATCCGGGTCATGCGTACCCCATCAGCGTAGAGTGCGAGGACCTCGAGTCGCTCCCCGCCGACCACGTGATCGTAACCGCCTCTCTCGGCGTCCTCAAGAACCGCCATGAGGCGCTCTTCTCACCCTCGCTGCCCGAGGACAAAGTCCTCGCCATCGAGAAGCTCGGCATCAGCACCACTGACAAGATTTTCCTGGAGTTCGCCGATCCCTTCTGGAGCCCCGAGTGCAACAGCATTCAGTTTGTGTGGGAGGATGAGGCGCAGCTGGAGCAACCGGTCTACCCCGAGGAGCTGTGGTACCGTAAGATCTGCTCATTTGACGTGCTGTACCCGCCCGAGCGCTACGGCCACATGCTGAGTGGCTGGATCTGTGGCCAGGAGGCACTGCTCATGGAGCGCTGCGATGACGAGACGGTGGCTGAGACCTGCACCAAGCTGCTGCGACGCTTCACAGGTCAGTGTGCATGTCTGTGTGTTTATCATTGTGATGTTGACATAGGTCAGTTGACATTGTGTGTGTGTGTGTGATATGCAGTAACAATCAGAGTTTTCTGAATCGAACCCGCAACTTTTGTACACGTCTTGCACTAACACTACATTTCAGGTACTTAAAGGCCTTGTTGATGAAACAAATCATATGTTCTTGATGGAGTGAGGGACCACTGACCTAAATAACTCACTGAGATTGGCCATCATCAGCATTCCCTCACTGAGTATGACTCAAGCTCTGTGCTTCAACTCATCAGTATAGGGCAGGAATACTCTCACACACATCACGCACACTGTTACGAGCACACTTTGAGGGCTGAATGGGTGCATCACTACTGTACTCCCAGTGAGTCACGGTGACGCACTGAAGAGCAATTCCACTTATTCAGCCTTAGTGGGCCTCTAGGTACACATTAGATACAGGAAATGACATCATCATGTGACATCATTCCCGAGCCTTGAGTTATGTCCTTTCCCAGAAGGGGCTTTTGGGGGGCTGATGCTGAATCAGTCACATAGATGTCTGGCAGAGTGAAGGTGTTGAATACATGTGCATCCCGCAACAACTGGTCCAGGGTCAGTTTTAGTCACTGTGCTCTTTATAGGTGGAATACGGATCAGATGAAGAAATGCTGATCCTACACAAGTTGGTAGAGGAGTTGCCTGTGTGTCTGCATCCCAGACATACTTTATGAATGACCCAGTATTCTCACAGAAGAGATGAGTGAGTCAATGCCATAGCTGCTCGACTTTATCAAGTTGTTCATTTCTGTCTTTCACCCATGAGCAGCCCCCTTATAAGAGTAATGATGACAAAAAGAATTGAAATTGGCTGTAACTTTCGTCGAGACTAACCAGCCTTTTTTAAAGAAAACCTGACAGAAAATCAATTGTTCGATTCGACGGGTCTCTACATAAGACTGGAATCATTGCTCTCTTACGTTAAGGCCATATTAAGTTTCTGCTCCCTGGAAAACACTGTAAATGATAGTGCAGACAAGACACACACACACAGTCGTTCTTGGGATGCCCTACACCGGGAAGAAAATAATGACCATTGATAGAGATGAGCCCTCTGCATGTGGCTCTGTATAGCTTCAGTCTGTTTCATATTGACAGAGAAAATAGGTTAAGAGATATAAGAACGCTGTCCTGGTTTAAATAGTTTAGATAAAGGTGTGTGTGTGTGTGTGTCTATGTCTGTGGAATTAACATAAAATACAGAGTCCACTACTTTTGACCAGAGTCTGATGGGCCTTGCTTAAAAGTAATGCACTAGGGAATAGGTTGCCATTTGGGATGCATCCCATCTCATGGGTGGACAAAGCTCGGTATTACGGCAGACAGTAAGTGACAATTGTCCTCCTTCAAGGACTAAGTTATCCTCTGGTCAAGCCAGTTAGCTGACAAACAGGTCATAGTAGAGTCAGTTCTAAGCTTAGCATATGTCTCCGACCCTGTTACCATCACTTAATGATGCTTTCATGGACACACACAAACACATACACACCTCACTGCAGTTACTCCTCCCTATGCAGCCAAGCCAACGGACACAGTAAACCCTAAACCCCGCCTTCCGCTCTGAGCAAAACTCTTTGTTTACTTCCATAGGAAGGACAAACTCACGGGAACTTATTTACCCACACACTGACACACTCCCCTGATGTAGGTCAGTGCGGTTTAATCCCCCTACGAAGCACATTCATCACAGACAGACTAGAGTGTGTGAGTGTGTATGGCCTCTGAGAGGGACCGTAGCTTATTACCGATACAGGAGGTTGGATTGGATGTGTTGGAGGATCACTTATGGGAGATTGGTAGAGGATCACTCACCATGCATCGGCATTACCTTAGGAAGTTTTCAATGGCTTATTTCCGCCTGCGGAAGAGTTGTAAGAGAGGGTGTGTGTGTGCGTGCGCATGCCTGTGTGTGTGTGAGAGAGAGAGAGAGTGTTGGTCTGTGTGGATCTTGATGTTTCCGTGTCCATCCAAAGGGTTTATATTGGACTGACCGTCCTCACCATCCACCTCACCGTTCCTTTCTCTCCCTCCTTCAGGGAACCCCAACATTCCGAAGCCGAGGCGGATCCTGCGCTCGTCGTGGGGTAGTAACCCTTACATCCGGGGCTCCTACTCCTTCACCCGGGTGGGCTCCAGTGGGGGTGACGTGGAGAAGCTAGCCATGCCCTTGCCTTACACCAAGAGCACCAAGGCTCCGGTAAGAACCGCATCTGGATCTGGATGCAGACTTGGGTTCAAATACTATTTAGGGTATTTCAATTATTTCTCAAGACATTTCAAAGTAAGTATTTTGAAATGCATCTGGAAGTACACTTGGAAAGTATTGGCTTGTATTTGAAAATACTAAACTCTGCAAAAAAAAATGTCCCTTTTTCAGGACCCTGTCTTTCAAAGATGATTTGTAAAAATCCAAATAACTTAATTGTAAAGGGTTTAAACACGGTTTCCTATGCTTGTTCAATGACCCATAAACAATTAATGAACATGCACTTGTGGAACGGTCGTTCTGACACCAACAGCTTACAGACGGTAGGCAATTAAGGTCACTGTTATGAAAACTTAGGACACTAAAGAGGCCTTTCTACTGACTCTGAAAACACCAGAATAAAGATGCCCAGGGTCCCTGCTCATCTGCGTGAACGTGCCTTAGTCATGCTGCAAGGAGACATGAGGACTGCCGATCTGGACAGGGCAATAAATTGCAATGCTCGTATTGTGAGACGCCTAAGACAGCGCTACAGGGAGGCAGGATGGACAGCTGATCGTCCTCGCAGTGGCAGACCACGTGTGACAACACCTGCACGGGATCAGTACATCAGACAATCACACCTGCGGGACAGGTACAGGATGGCAACAACAACTGCCAGAGTTACACCAGGAACGCACAATCCCTCCATCGGTGCTGACTCTTCGCAATAGGCTGAGAGATGCTGGACTGAGGGCTTGTAGGCCTGTTGTAAAGCAGGTCCTCACCAGACATCACTGGCAACAACGTCGCCTATGGGCACAAACCCACCGTCACTGGAACAGACAGGACTGGCAAAAAGTGGTCTTCACTGATGAGTTGTGGTTTTGTCTCACCAGGGGTGATGGCCGGATTTGCATTTATCGTCGAAGGAATGAGCGTTACACCGAGGCATGTACATTGATTTGGAGGGCGCGTCATGGTCTAGGGCGGTGTGTCACAGCACCATCGGACTGAGCTTGTTGTCATTGCAGGCAATCTCAACACTGTGCGTTACTGGGAAGACATCCTCCTCCCTCATGTGGTACCCTTCCTGCAGGCTCATCCTGACATGACCCTCCAGCATGACAATGCCACCAGCCATACTGCTCATTCTGTGCATGACTTCCTGCAAGACAGGAATGTCAGTGTTCTGCCATGGCCAGCGAAGAGCCCGGATCTCAATCCCATTGAGCACGTCTGGGACCTGTTGGATCGGAGGGTGAGGGCTAGGGCCATTCCCCCCAGAAATGTCCGGGAACTTGCAGGTACCTTGGTGGAAGAGTGAGGTAACATCTCACAGCAAGAACTGGCAAATCTGGTGCAGTCCATGAGGAGGAGACGCACTGCAGTACTTAGTATCTGGTGTGGCCACCAGCTGCATTGACTGTTACTTTTGATTTTGACCCCCCCCCCCCTTTGTTCAGGGACACGTTATTCCCTTTCTGTTAGTCACATGTCTGTGGAACTTGTTCAGTTGACGTCTCAGTTGTTGAATCTTGTGATGTTCATACAAATATTTACACATGTTAAGTTTGCTGCAAATAAACGCAGTTGACAGTGAAAGGACGTTTCTTTCAATTTTAAATACTCCATGCATTTTAACCCAGGTCTGTTTGGTCCTAGGGCTATTTGAAAATGGTTTTGTATATTTTATAGGAAGTCGTTTGAAAATACTTTAAAATACTTCAAATAGAAGAAGTTGATTTGGCCACATTATTTGAAAATACTCTAACAGAAAATAAGTATTTTAAATATGTATGTATTTGAACCCAGACTGGATATAGTGTATATCAGCTGAGTCGGGTTAATTAGGGCACACCGTAGCAAGACGTTTTAAAACTTTCATTGGTCTTTGGAAGCGTGACGCTTGTTTACAGCCACCAGAGGAACTCGTAGCATGTTGTCAAATTGCCTGTGTCATCACTATGTCACCAAATAAGGCAGCAAGGGACATGACAGTCCGTGTTGGATCGATTATGAATCATGGGTCTTGGCCAGCAGCGTAGCCCCTGAAACTTGATGCATGTGTCCTTATCTTAGAGTGTGCGCGTGTCTACTGTGTGTGTGGCCACTTAAAGACTGCTAAATGAGCAGTGTGACCTTTGAGAAATCCACCCTACCGTCAAAAGAGCCACAGATCGTCACAAGCAGCCTTATTACATATAGATAGATACACTCTGTCTAGAGCCTAAAATAGCTCCCCGTGGCTGCGTCTAAATGGTTCACTATTCCCTATATAGTGCTGTAATTTTGCCCAGGGACCATAGAGCTCTAGCCAAAGGCAGTGTGCTATGTAGAGTATAGGGGGCCATTTGGGATGCAGGCCATGGCTCGGAGGCAGTAATGCCATATGTTGGGTCATGCCGACATTCACTGGTTTGTTTAGATCTTGTCTTTTTTTCTCTCGCCACTCCTCATCTCTATCTCTGCCCTCTCCTCTATCCACCTATCTCCTTCTCTATTCTATTCTTCTGTATATCATATCTCCTTCTCTATTCTATTCTTCTGTATATCATATCTCTTCTCTATCCTCTCCTTTTTTCCAACCTCTCTCCTCACCCTTCCTCTCCTCTTTACCCTCTCAGCCTCTACAGGTGTTATTCGCTGGGGAAGCCACCCACCGGAAATACTATTCCACTACCCATGGTGCATTGCTGTCGGGACAGAGAGAGGCCACTCGTCTTACAGAGATGTACCAGGACTTGCACAAAGAAACCATAAAGCCTAACATGTAAAAATGACAAATGAACCACTGACTAGTGATAAAAAATAAACAACTTGTTTTATGCTTTCTATATTTTAAGTTTTTTAGATTAAGTTATACATGTAAAAGCATAATAGGGGCATTAACAATTCTAACGATGATAATGATGAATACTGTTTTTACTGTATTGCGAGGTAGATTTTACCACTTATATGAGATGTACTGTAAATAGGAAAGGGTGCCGTCATCTCTGGTCCTTCATCAATCTGTACGTTTAAAAAAAAAGTAATTGATTAAGTTAATGTTTATATAATAACACGTCTATAATTCAACTGTTTTTTTTTTGTAAGTGCCTTCTGTATTTAATGTCATGTTATTGAAAAACAAACAAAAAAGAATGGCAAGAATTAATAAACTTGTTTATTAATGTGAGAAATGGTCATGTTTAATTGTAAATGTAATCCCATTTGAGTGTGTACCAGAAGGTGCCAGTCGAGGACAGACATTGGCAGGCGTTGACACTATGTTCCTTAATCTCAACCAATCATAGACGAGGACACTGAAGCACACTGTGTAACTGTGCCAAGGTAGCAGGTGGCAATGGAGCCTCAGTCAAGTCTTCACACCTCTCAGATGTGTTATCATGTGTGTTTGTTCTTTCCTTGTGGGTGAAATGAAACAACGTGTTGTGGTGCGTGCTACATCAGGTACTTCCTTCCAACAGGACTGATCTGTGGCCATATGTATCGAGCGTCTCAGAACAGTTTAAAGTTTCAATGTCACATGCACAAGGACGGCGAAATGCCTTTCAAACTCAAAACCCAACAATGCAATAATCAATAATCAATAATTATGTTTTACAAGAAAAAACCACAGGAGAAATATGAAAGACACAAGTAAGCATACCATGTACAGGAAATACATATATATTTAAAGTCCGTTCCAATAGTTTGGAGCAATACTGGCTGCATTCAAGGCTCAGCCAGTCAGTTCACATTTTTATTATTTATTTACCTTTATTTAACTAGGCAAGTCAGTTAAGAACAAATTCTTATTTTCAATGACAGCCTAGGAACAGTGGTGGTGCGCTGCCTGTTCAGGGGCAGAACGACAGATTTGTAAGTTTTCAGCTTGGGGATTTAAACTTGCAACCTTCCAGTTACTAGTCCAACGCTCTAACCACTAGGCTACCCTGCCGCCCCATAACAACAGAATGGAGCAGCTACCGACGAGAGAAAAGACAGCCGATTTGCTACAGGAGTTACAGCATCAGCTCTGGAAATATAGTGGGAGAGGGGAAAGGCAGTTTGTCAGTTCATTTACAGCTGAACGATAACGACGGGGTAGGTGAGAAGTCTGACCACAGAGACGGGGGTGAGAAGGTGATGAAGCGTACTTCATTAGCCTTAACCGAAAAAACAACTGGCTATAGGAAAGTTTGAGGTGAGGGAGAAAGTGTGGTGTACCAGGTCATCATCGCGTTAAGTATCTTGCTAGCTGTTTCGAATGATCTGTTAGCTAGCCAGAGAAATGATGAGCGTTGGCCAACGTAATTGATCAAATAATTGAGTTTATGGTGTGAAAACTGGCTGGCTAATAAAGTCTAATGTTACAACAGATGTGCTAACGTTGGTAACCTAACCAATTCGCCTCGACTCCTTGCCGTTCCTCAAGTTATAACGTGTTAGTTGCTTACTGGACCCTGGCAATCTGGAATGTTTACGAGTTATGGTTAGCTAACGAACAAACTGTTTTTCCTCTACAGTAATTTATGTGGTTCATTTTCAGAATGAGAGAATTAGGTGAAAATGAGGCGTTGCTTGTTATTA
This sequence comes from Oncorhynchus kisutch, assembly GCF_002021735.2. Classification (NCBI taxonomy): domain Eukaryota; kingdom Metazoa; phylum Chordata; class Actinopteri; order Salmoniformes; family Salmonidae; genus Oncorhynchus; species Oncorhynchus kisutch. The sequence continues at coordinate 11,117,397 of NC_034180.2, forward strand.
AACAGGTGTAGCTGAGGCAATACAATATCACTGACACAGCCCGCTACCAAAACCTGCTGGCTTTCCTTCACCGCAGCCAACGAGAGTAAAACATTTAAACGTGTTAACCCTGCAAGGCAGATGCAGATGGCATCACTAGCCGTGTCCTTGTAGCATGCCTATCCCAGTCTGCTTGTTCCCACATGCTTCAAGAGGGCCACCGTTGTTCCTGTTCCCTAGAAAGCTAAGGTAACTGAGCTGAACGACTATTGCCCCATAGCACTCACTTCCGTCATCATGAAGTGCTTTGAGAGACTAGTCAAGGATCATATCACTTCCACCCTACCTGACACCATAGACCCACTCCAATTTGCTTAACGCCCCAATAGGTCCACAGACAAGCAATCGCAATCACATTGCACACTGCCCTAACCCACCTGGACAAGAGGAATACCTATGTAAAAATGCTGTTCGACTACAGCTCAGCATTTAACACCATAGTACCCTCCAAATTCGTCATCAACCCTGGGTCTCGACCCCGCCCTGTGCAATTGGGTCCTGGACTTTCTGACGGGCCGCCCCCAGGTGGTGAGAGTAGGAAACAACATCTCCACCCCGCTGATCCTCAACACTGGGGCCCCACAAGGGTGCGTTCTCAGCCCTCTCCAGTACTTCCGGTTCACCCATGACTGCGTGGCCATGCACGCCTCCAACTTAATCATTAAGGGTGCAGACGACACTACAGTGGTAGGCTTGATTACCAACAACGACGAGACGGCCTACAGGGAGGAGGTGAGGGCCCTCAGAGTGTGGTGTCAGGAAAATAACCTCACACTCAACGTCAAAAATACAAAGGAGATGATCGTGGACTTCAGGAAACAGCAGAGGGAACACCCCCCTATCCACATCAACGGGACAGTAGTGGAGAAGGTGAAAAGTTTTAAGTTCCTCGTACACATCACGGACAAACTGAAATAGTCCACCCACATAGACAGGTCAGTACAGGTGCATCAAAGCTGGGACCGAGAGACTGAAAAACAACTTCTATCTCAATGCCATCAGACTGTTAAACAGCCATCACTAACATTGAGTGGCTGCTGGCTGCCAACATAGCCACTTTAATAATTTAAAATAGGATGTAATAAATGTATCACTAGTCACTTTAAACAATGCCACTTCATATAATGTTTACATACCCTACATTACTCATCTCATATGTATATACTGTACTCTATACCATCTACTGCATCTTGCGTATGCCGTTCGGCCATATTCTTATTCATTCCTTTCCACTTGTGTGTATAAGGTAGTTGTTGTGAAATTGTTAGATATTACTGCACGGTCGGAACTAGAAGCACAAGCATTTCGCTACACTCGCATTAACATCTGCTAACCATGTGTGTGTGAACAATACAATTAGATTTGATTTGATTTGAGCTGGGCCTGGCTGGATGCAACTATAGAGGTGAAAGGAACGCCACACACTTTCCCTATTTCTCACTTTGTTAATACATTGCATAAAAAGGGGTATGCCAGGTGTACTCTCTGCCTGAAAGAGATCAATTATGGCAAGAAAGGGTATCATGCTCTGCCGGTCACGTTGTAGAGTAGATTTCCACAGACAGAAAGTGTACAATGTAATGATGTGCAGTTTAGCCCAAAGATATTGCTTTGTTGTGTGAACTTGACAGAAACATTTGTGTGAGATTGAGAGGGGATTATTACTTTTTTTTACTCAGTGAACATTATTTTTGCACACATGTAGCCTCTGTGCACTTGATCAATGTCTATAGTGGCCACTATAATAGATCAAAAATAGAATGCTTGTTTTTTTCATTATATTTCTACTTTAAGATGTTTCCCCCCCCCTAAGTGTAATATTTAGATGTGTGTGATCACAAGCTTTCTATTATAAAGGCTATCATGGCTAACTGCAATATTAGTGTATTGTTCTTTCTCATTTGTAGTGAAGTCTAGGCAACAAATAACATTGGATTGCTTTCTTTACATTTTTTTAGCTGTGAGTTAGGTTCACATTAACCACTTTTCATTTTACACACAGAGACTGATCATGTACAGTTCCACGCGAAAGTATTCACCCCCCTTGGCATTTTTCCTATTTAGTTTTTTTTTGGGGGGGGGGGGTTGTATCATTTGATTTACACAACATGCCAACCACTTTGAAGATGCAAAATATTTTTTATTGTGAAACAAAAAAAGACTATTCACCCCCCATAATTCAATACTTTGTAGAGCCCTCTTTTGCAGCAATTACAGCTGCAAGTCTCTTGGGGTATGTTTCTATAAACTTGGCACATCAAGCCACTGGGATTTTCGCCCATTCTTCAAGGCAAAACTGCTCCAGCTCCTCCAAGTAGGATGGGTTCTGCTGGTGTACAGCAATCTTTAAGTCGTACCACAGATTCTCAAATGATTTGAGGTCTGGGCTTTGACTAGGCCATTCCAAGACATTGAAATGTTTTCCCTTAAACCACTCGAGTGTTGCTTTAGCATTATGCTTAGGGTCATTGTCCTGCTGGAAGGTGAACCTCCATCCCAGTCTCAAATCTCTGGAAGACTGAAACAGGTTTCCCTCAAGAATATGCCTGTATTTAGTGCGTTTCATCATTCCTTCAATTCTGACCAGTTTCCCAGTCCCTGCCGATGAAAAAAAACACAAAACATCTTTGTTTATTTATTTCTTTAAGCAATGGCTTTTTTTCTGCCCACTCTTCCATAAAGCCCAGCTCTGTGGAGTGTACGGCTTAAAGTGGTCTTATGGACAGATACTCCAATCTCCGCTGTGGAGCTTTGCAGCTCCTTCAGGGTTAACTTTGGTCTCTTTGTTGCCTCTCTGATTAATGCCCTCCTTGCCTGGTCCGTGGGTTTTGGTGGGCGGCCCTCTCTTGGCCGGTTTGTTGTGGTGCCATATTCTTTAAATTTTTTAATAAAGGATTTAATGGTGCTCCGTGGGATGTTCAAAGTAATAAAATAAAAAAACTCAACCCTGATCTGTTCTTCTACACATATTGGTCCCTGACCTGTTTGGAGAGCTCCTTGGTCTTCATGGTGCCACTTGCTTGGTGGTGCGCCTTGCTTAATGGTGTTACATACTCTGGGGCCTTTCAGAAAAGGTGTATATATACTGAGCTCATGTGACAGATTATGTGACACTTAGATTGCACACAGGTGGACTAATTGTGACTTCTGAAGGTAATTGGTTGCAGCAGATCTTATTTAGGGGCTTCATAGCAAAGGGGTGAATACATATGCACGCAACACTTTTCCGTTTTACATTAAAAAAATACAAATAAAAAACGTTATTTTTTTCATTTCACTTCACCATTTTGGACTATTTTCTATGTCCATTACATGAAATCCAAATATAAATCTGTTTAAATTACAGGTTGTAATGCAACAAAATAGGATAACGCCAAGGGGGACGAATACATTTGCAAGGCACTGTAGATAATATTATTTGTTGGTTCATTAGTTAAAACCTGCATTTCCCCCTGGCAGGGATTATTTTGCACGTTTCAGTGCAAAAAAAAGAAGAAGAAAAGTGTCACCTTTTTGGGCCCTCAGAAGTTTGCATCCCTGATGTATAGGGGTAAGGTGACTAGGCAACAGAATATTAGATAAACAGAGTAGCAGCAGCTTACATGTGAGTGTGTGTGTGTAGAGTCAGTATAAATGTATGTGCATATTATGTGTGAGTGAGCAAATGATGGAGTGTTTGTGTGTGTGTGTTGGAGTGACAGTGTGTGTGTATGGCCCTGTGAGTCGTATTGTTTGGGGATAGAAGCTGTTCAAGAGGCTGTTGGTATCAGACTTGATGCACTGGTACATCTTGCCATGGGGCAACAGAGAAAATAGTCTATGGCTTGGGTGGTTGGGGACTTTGACGATTTTCTGGCCCTTCTTTTCACACCTCCTGATATAGAGGTCCTGGATGGCAGGGAGCTCAGCCCCAGTGATGTAATGGGCTGTCCGCACCACCCTGTGTAGCGCCATGTGATCGAGGGCGGTGCTATTGCCATACCAACAGTGATGCAGCCAGTCAATATGCTCTGAGTGGTACAGCTGTATAACCTTTTCAGGATTTGAGAGCCCATGTCAAACTTTTTCAACCTCCTGATGGGAAAGAAGCACTGTCTCGTCTTTTTCACGACTGTGCGTGTGTGCTTGGACAATTTTAAGCCTTTAAGTGATTTAGACACCAACGAACTTGAAGCTGTCTACCTGCTCCACTGCCGCCCAGGCGATGTGGATGGGGGGGGGGGGTGCTCACCCCCTTTCCTGTAGTCCACGATCAGCTCCTTGGCCTTGCTGACTTTGAGGGAGAGTTTTCTTTCTTTTACCCCTTTTTCTCCCCATTTTGTGGTATCCAATTGGTCGTTACAGTCTTGTCTCATCACTGCAGACTCGGGAGAGGCGAAGGTCGAGAGCCATGCGACCCCCGAAACACGACCCAACCAAGCTGCACTGCTTCTTGACACAATGCCCGCTTAACCCGGAAGCCAGCCACACCAATGTGTCAGAGGAAGCACCATACACCTGGCGACCGTGTCAGCGTGCATCCGACCGGCACGCCACAGGAGTCGCTAGAGCACGATGGGACTAGAACATCCCTGCCGGCCAAACCCTCCCCTAACCCGGACGACACTGGACCAATTGTGCGCCTTCCCAGTGAAAGCCAACATCCAGTGAAATTGCAGCGCGCCAAATTCCAAAACAGAAATACTCATTATAAAAATTCATAAAACATACAAGTGTTATACATCGGTTTTCAGATTAACTTCTTGTTAATCCAACCATGGTGTCAGAAATAGAGATAAAATTAATCACATACCTTTGATGATCTTCATATGGGTGCACTCACAAGACTCCCATTTACTCAATAAATGTTTGTTTTGTTCGATAAAGTCCTTGTTTATATCCAAAAACCTCAGTTTTGTTCGTGCGTTTTGTTCAGTAATCCACAGGCTCAAACGCAGTCACAACAGGAAGACTAAAAATCCAAATAGTATCCGTAAAGTTCATAGAAAAATGTTTATAATCAATCCTCAGGTTGTTTTTTAGCCTCAATAATCGATAATATTTCAACCGGACAATAACGTCGTCAATATAAACGGTAAACAAGAAAGGCGCAATCTCGGTCGCGCGCATGAAAAAGCACTGGGACACTGCAGTGTCCACTCGTTCAGAGTGGTCTTACTCCCTAATTTTCAGAATACAAGCTTGAAACAATTTCTAAAGACTGTTGACATATAGTGGAAGCCATAGGAAGTGCAATTGGAGTCCTTTGAGTCAATGGATACTGTAATGGCATTCAATAGAAAACTACAAACATAAAACAATCCCACTTCCTGGATGGATTTTTATCGCATGAAACTTTAGAGTGTTTTCTATCCAATTCTACCAATTATATGCATATCCTAGCTTCCGGGCCTGAGTAGCAGGCAGTTTACTTTGGGCACACTTTTCAAGTAAAAATAGTGCCCCCTACCGTAGTGAAGTTAAAATGTCTTTGGAATAGGGTCAGGGGGGCAGTATTTTCACGTTAGATTTAGATAGAAAACACTCTTAAGTTTCTAAAACGGTTAAAATTATGTCTGTGAGCATAACAGAACTGATATGGCAGGCGAAACACAGAGGACAACCTCCCCCCAAAATAATTCACCTTCCCACTGTTTTCAATGGCTAGTACTATAATTATAAGCCCAAGTCCTCCCAAATTGCAGTTCCTATTGCCTCCACTAGATGTCAGTCTTTAGAAAGATTTTCAGGCTGGTTTTTGGAAAAATGACCCAGAAATCTAGTTTTTCTAGGTGGCTCCCATTTTGGCTGTAGTGTTTCCAAGCGCGTGGAGGAAACGTGTTCTTTCTTATTTATCTCCGGTAATGAACATACTATTCTCCGTCTTAAATTTTATTGTTTGTTTGCGTATTAGGATACCTAAGGTTTGATTATAAACATTGTTTGACTTGTTTGGAAAAGTTTATTGGTAACGTTTGGGATTCATTGTGTATGCATTTTAGTGGAAGGAAACTGGATGGATTATTGAAGCGCGCCAGCTAAACTGAGTTTTTATTGATATAAAGAAGGACATTATCGAACAAAAGGACCATTTGTGATGTAACTGGGACCTTTTGGAGTGCCAACAGAAGAAGATCATCAAAGGTAAGGCATTGTTTAGATCGCTATTTCTGACTTTCGTGTCGCACCTGCCTGGTTGAAAGGGCGCTGTCCTCAGATAATCGCATGGTTTGCTTTCGCCGTAAAGTATTTTTGAAATCTGACATGGCAGCTGGATTAACAACAAATTAAGCTTTATTTTGATATATTACACTTGTATTTTCATGATTGTTAAATATTTGTAGTAATTTAATTTGAATTTGGCGCTCTGCAATTTCACCGGATGTTGTCGAGGTGTCCTGCTAGCGGCACGCCTTTCCCAAACAGATCAGTGTGGTGAAGGGGATGTTGCCTACCTTCACCACCCGGGGGCGGCTTGTCAGGAAGTCCAGGTTCCAGTTGCAGAGGGAGATGTTCAGACCCAGAGTACTAAGCTTGGTGACGAGGATAGGGCTGCTGATTTAGGATCAGTTTTGCCATTAAGATCACAAACAATATTACACAGACAGAGCGACCTGTTCCCAGATCAGCACTCCTACTGTGAGACACTTTATGAATACAGGCCCAGAGTTGGATTCTATTTGCCTAGAGTTTAGGAAGGATATGGCTGCCATCTACTGCATAATACTATGTACTGGATATGGGACTCAAGTGTATGGTAGTCCCAGCAGTTTTTCCATCTGTTGTCTCTAGGTACTTGATATACTCCATGTACAGAACAGTTAATCACCAGCCTAGACTATGGCCAGTGGTAGAAACGGGAAAGGGAACCCTCCAATGCAAAATCCTTGAATTTAATGTAAAAATGCACATTTTACATGTCAACATTATTACAATCCAGGACCCAGGTTCCACCTGGGAATGCCGAATATGAACCTAACAAGTTCAGAGCAAGTATTTCACTCGTATTTGCCCCTAAAAATAGATATGTGTGAACCGGAAAAAATATTTACGAGCACAGTGTGCGGTTAAAGATTACAACCTACCGTAATCTATTCCCCCCGCTGCTAATTGTTTAAAACTACAAGTCCCACATTCCACAAGCGGCATGCGCCAACCACAGTAGTAGAGTTTTCTGTGATGACGCAGTCCAGTCAGAGAGAGGATGGTGAACAACACTGGAAAATAGTATCGGTATAGCATCAACAGCAGCTGAAGTTCAAGGGCAGGGAAAGAAGGTCAGTTTTACAAGGGACATGTAATACCACACTAGTTTTAAAAAATAGGTTCAAGACTCAAATTAACTTTCAGAATCAAGTAATTGACAGGTGACAGTTTATTTACTTACTACTTAACAGAAAAAGCGGGAAATGGAGAATGTCTTTCAGACATGTTTGAGGAGCTATCCTCACCCTGCAAAATAATGACCTGACCCTCCCCCAAGCCACATCAGAGTTGAGGAAGACAGTGACCAGACTGGAAGCACTAAAACTTAGGGCAAAGGCAGGAGGCATGCTGGAAAAGATCCAGACCATGCTTGCTAAGCAGCAGAGTGATGAGAGGAGATTCCAGGTGTGTTAGGATGAGAGCTTGTTAGGATGTAAGAGAAATTGATTGAAATCGATGATTAAGACAGAATTCTCAGTGTGAGAATCAATGTATTCGTTGCCCAATAGAACGATTTGAGGATAAGGAGGGAAATGCAGTGGAGAAGTCTTTACATTACAGAAAAATGAGAGACAGACAAATGGCCAGACATGTTGTTGTGTGTTGGGTGTGTCTCTCTGTGTGTGAAGGGAATAACACTGAAGGGGAATCTGAAAGGCTTCACGGACCTCACCAATCCCCAGCTGAAGCAACACGTGGAGGCGGCCATCAACATGGGCGTGGATGATCTCAAAGCCAGATTTGGTGGTCTGCTGAAGGATGAGGGTGTCCAGACCCCAGTGGATTCTTTCAGAGTGCTAAATCCTGACACATGGCCAGAAGACCAGGCCAGCCTTCTCACCTTTGGCGATGATGGTGTGGCATACCTAATGAGGCATTTCAAGGAGCCTCTAGAGAGGTAAGATTTTATTTGACACTGCGTTGCCATATGAGACAATGTTATGTTTGCATATTTGCAAACTCACTTGCTCTGTTCAATTTTGCAGATCGGGGTGCAACATGGCTGCAATCCAGGATGAGTGGCAGGGGCTGAAAATCCTGGTCAGCCACAATTTCAAGGACAAGTCCTACAGTGGCCTGTGGGAGACCATGTTGACAAAGAACCCCTGCAGGCACGATTACAAAGGAAGACTATGAGTCCTGAGTGGTTATGTATGGTATCCTGTGGTTGGTTTAAGTTAATGGTAAGAGTTTAAATGAAATTGAAAGATATCGTCTTTTCCCTGGAACATACTGGAGTTGGTGCAGCTTATGCTGGCGCTGCCCATTTCAGCCGCCCGGTGTGCGCGAGGCTTCTCTGCGCAGAACCGGATTAAGAATTCGACAAGAAGCTGCCATGGGGTCTCCACCAGCGAAGACCTGATGAGGATCAGCCTGGAGGGGCCTTCTGTCGAGTAGTTGTTGATACCACTCCCGCCGTGGACCGCTGGATGACCTCTAAGCGTGCCAGACGGCTGACCTCTAAGCGTGCCAGATGGCCGACATACAAAAGCAGCTGGACAACTGATATCCTTTGCGTCTAGTAGGCATGGGTCAATGTGTGATTTTGGTGGTATGTGCTGTTCCACATATGTGTGTCCTTTGGTACACGCACACACACTCACACATGCAGTATAAATATGAATGTAATAAATTGTTTGTTAATAAACTCTGTGTTACATTTTTCACTGTGCTCCTAAATTTCTTTGTGTGCTCCTAAAAAAAAATCATTTAGAAGCACATGTACTCCTAGGGGAAAAAGTTAGCGAAGAGCTCGGGAAGTTAGGACATGTTATGTCATGCTACAGTTGAAGTCGGAAGTTTACATACACTTAGGTTGGAGTCACTAAAACTCGTTTTTCAGCCATTCCACAAATTTCTTGTTAGCAAAATATAGTTTTTGCAAGTCAGTTAGGACATCGACTTTGTGCATGACACAAGTCATTTTTCCAACTATTGTTTACAGACAGATTATTTAACTTATAATTCACTGTATCACAATTCCAGTGGGTCAGAAGTTTACATACACTAAGTTGACTGCCTTTAAACAGCTTGGAAAATCCCAGAAAGTTATGTCATGGCTTTAGAAGTTTCTGATAGGCTAATTGACATAATTTGAGTCAATTGGAGGTGTACCTGTGGATGTATTTCAAGGCCTACCTTCAAACTCAGTGCATCTTTGCTTGACATCGTGGGGAAATCAAAAGAAATCAGCCAAGACATCAGAAAACAAATTGTAGACCTCCACAAGTCTGGTTCATCCTTGGGAGCAATTTCCAAATGTCTGAATGTACCATGTTCATCTGTACAAACAATAGTACGCAAGTATAAACACCATGGGACCACAGAGCCATCACACCACTCAGGAAGGAGACGCGTTCTGTCTGCTAGAAATGAACGTACTTTGGTGCGAAAAGTGCAAATCAATCCCAGAACAACAGCAAATAACCTTGTGAAGATGCTGGAGGAAACAGGTACAAAAGTATCTATATCCACAGTAAAACGAGTCCTATATCGACATAACCTGAAAGGCCGCTCAGCAAGGAAGAAGCCACTGCTCCAAAACCGCCATAAAAAAGCCAGACTACAGTTGTGGACAAAGATCACACTTTTTGGAAAAATGTCCTCTGGTCTTATGAAACAAAAATGGAACTGTTTGGCCATAATTACCATCGTTATGTTTGGAGGACAAAGGGGGACGCTGGGGACAAAGATCACACTTTTTGGAGAAATGTCCTCTGGTCTTATGAAACAAAAATGGAACTGTTTGGCCATAATTACCATCGTTATGTTTGGAGGACAAAGAGGGACGCTTGCAAGCCGAAGAACACCATCCATACCGTGAAGCACAGGGGTGGCAGCATCATGATGTGGGGGTGCTTTGCTGCAGGAGCGACTGGTGCACTTCACAACATAGATGACATGAGGAAGAAAAATTATGTGGATATATTGAAGCAACATCTCAAGACATCAGTCAGGAAGTTAAAGCTTGGTCGCAAATGGGTCTTCCAAATGGATAATGACCCCAAGCATACTTCCAAAGTTGTGGCAAAATGTCTTAAGGACAACAAAGTCAAGGTATTGGAGTGGCCATCACAAAACCCTGACCTCAATCCCATAGAAAATTTGTGGGCAGAACTGAAAAAGCGTGTGCGAGCAAGGAGGCCCACAAACTTGACTCAGTTACACCAGCTCTGAGGAGGAAGGGGCCAAAATTCACCCAACTTATTGTGGGAAGCTTGTGGAAGGCTACCCGAAACGTTTGACTCAAGTTAAACAATTTAAAGGCAATGCTACCAAATACTAATTGAGTGTATGTAAACTTCTGACCCACTGGGAATGTGATGAAAGAAATTAAAGCTGAAATAAATCATTCTCTCTACTATTATTCTAACGTTTCACATTCTTCAAATATAGTGTTGATCCTAACTGACCTAAGACAGGGCATTTTTTATAGGGATTAAATGTCAGGAATTGTGAAATACCGAGTTTAAATGTATTTGACTAAGGTGTATGTAAACTTCTGACTTCAACTGTATGTTATTACATGGGCAAAAAAAAGAAGTAAATCCATCTCCACCATTTAGCTCAGCAGCCACCAGCACTCATGCCTGTCATGATCTTGTTGACAATAAATCACTGCATCAAATCAACAGTCCATGACCTGATAGTAATGGAAGGTCGCCTAGAACCACATCAACACCTCTCTATGGTAGGCCTACTGACACATTACTCGCTCTCAAGCTTTCTCTCTCGCTTTCACCCTCACTCACTCACGCAGTTGTAGGCACACATGCAATATCATCAGTGACGGTGAGTAAATGGCTGACCGATATCGGACTAATGACCAACTAGTGTCAGGGGTTAGGGTTAAGGGGGTGAGATTGTCATTATTGAGTCAGAGGTCAAAGGTGAGACCGAAAGGGGATGGAAGGTTCGAGTCTAACCAAACCTGCTGATGAAACTGTTGGATAGGAAAACACTGAAGTGTGCGTTTGTGCATGTGGGATAGAAGGGGAAACTTCCCAGAGAGCCTTATTGTGTGATCATTATTTTTTGAGATAAGATTAAAGTATAACCCCATAGCGGTTTAACTGACCCAGATTTTGTGCTCAGTGCTTTTTGGTGCAGGAGTAGGTTTAATCCGGGTCAGGGACTCTGGCCCTTATAATTTAATCTTATCTACCCAATGTGACAATTCAATATTTTGATGTTTATGAATCCAGTTTCTTTCTGGAACATCGCCACCATAAATTACGTGCTATCATGTTGTTTTAACATTGACTTCTGAATAATTGCTACGACACTGACTTGGGTCCAGTCCTCAATATAAACATAACTGTTTTTCTAAGAGGAAGCTACTCTTTTCTGAAACGTCCTTCTTCAGGCTGAGCAGATACCATTTGTCTTTATTTCTCATGCAGACTAGTGGTGTTGAATCTATTTGCAGTAGCGATAGGCCTCCTTTGGCTTTCAGCCTGGTTGGAGCTTCAAGCCATTTCCCATGATCCTGTTTTCTCACAGTTAAGATAAGGAGACTTTTGTCAATAAAAAAAAATATATATATTTTTCTTTCATATATATGTGTTTTTCATAAACCTTTTGGCTATTTTACTTCCCAAATCCCCTGTGAAATAAGACAAATGAGAAAACAACCATTCTTAAAAAGGGAATTGTTTGAAACTGCACTTGGAGAAATCTATTAAATTCAATGTAACATCCCAGTTGGGACTGTAGCCCCAAGGAGGAAGTAAACCTGAACAACTTCATTTATTAACCATTAACAATCTCAGGGTTTGGCAGGTTACTTTCTAAATGTAATCCATTACAGTTAGTTGTTACCTGTCCAAAATTGTAATCAATCACTAAACTTTTGGATTACCTGAAATTCTGTAACGAAATTGTATCACTTTCTGTTACTTTTGTAATTGCTCTAATTTAAGAAGCATTAGAAGAAGACAAAAAGGGTCCGTTAAACATATTTGGTGTGTCATCATTAGTGGTCTCTGACTTACATTGAGACTTACTCAGGTGGAACAAACTTAAACTTGCACCTTTTTTCAATTCTGAATTGAATGTCATTGAGAACACAGAAAAGTGTCAATCTATTGTTTTCTCAAACCTTTTTTAATTCAAAAGTAATCCAAGCAATAATCGTGTAGTGTGTCCGAATTGGCACCCTACAATACAACACAATACTACATGGGAATTTTGGGAATGCTACTGGAATTTTATAACCTTAGGACGAATCAACGAATGGTGTTGCTGTGTTGTAGGAGATGTGGATGACTCCGTGTCTAAGCAGGCCTTACCAGGCTCTGTTTCTACTCTCTCTGTACAAACCCAACGACCAGAGGTACTGGAACTTCTCCAATGACGTCATCCGCAGATGCAGAGAGGACTTTGGCTATGCAAATCAAATGTATTTATATAGCCCTTCGTACATCAGCTGATATCTCAAAGTGCTGTACAGAAACCCAGCCTAAAACCCCAAACAGCAGGCAATGCTGGTGTAGAAGCACGGTTGCTAGGAAAAACTCCCTAGAAAGGCCAAAACCTAGGAAGAAACCTAGAGAGGAACCAGGCTATGTGGGGTGGCCAGTCCTCTTCTGGCTGTGCCGGGTGGAGATTATATCAGAACATGGCCAAGATGTTCAAATGTTCATAAATGACCAGCATGGTCCAATAATAATAAGGCAGAACAGTTGAAACTGGAGCAGCAGCACGGCCAGGTGGATTGGGTACAGCAAGGAGTCATCATGTCAGGTAGTCCTGAGGCATGGTCCTAGGGCTCAGGTCCTCCGAGAGAGAGAAAGAAAGAGAGAAAGAGAGAATTAGAGAGAGCACACTTAAATTCACATGCCTACTCACCCAACGAAAAGGTGTGCGATAAAACACACACACACCTGTCGATTGAACCTGTCTGGAGTGCCAGATGGGGTGGCCTTTGTACTTTTGGGATTATTTCATTCGTTCCATTGCGCAGCTAAAAGATTTGACCGATTTCCAAATACTATTTTGAAACCGGGTCTGGTACTTAGCTACTATGTTTAACTATATATACTGTACACTCTTAGGAAAAAAAGGTGCAATCTAGAACCTAAGAGTGCTTCGGCTGTCCCTGTAGGAGAACCCTTTGAATAACCTTTTTTGGTTCCAGGTAGAACTCTTTTGGGTCCCATGTAGAACCCTTTCTACAGAGCATTCTACCTGGAACCCAAAAGGGTTCTACCTGCAACCAAAATGGGTTCTGCGAAGAATCCTTTTGGAACCCTTTTTTACAAGAGTGGATATACAGTATATGTAACTCTCTGTTTCTTAACTGTTTGTCCAATGGCAGGTGTCGGTCCTGGCAGCCATAGCCCATGACTGTATGGCTGTACGCTCAGGCTCTGAATGAAACCCTGGCGGAACGTGGAGACCCATACGATGGCTTCACCATAACTTGCAAGATGTGGAACCGAACCTTCACAGGTCAGCCATTTTGTATTATTCATTTCACCTGTATGTTATCAGATAGGTAGTTAGTTCCTTTAATGATTAATGGTTGCAGTTAAAGTTCAGTGAGATTATATACAGATATTATTTACAGTTATTTACAAGAGTAATTGTGTTTCATTTATAAAATACAATTATTTCATTTGATTCTTTATGTTTTGCACAGCAGTCCCATTGAGGTCAAAATAGCTATTTTTCTATGGACACCTGGCCAAGAAGGCAGCTTCTTTGCCTCACAGAGAGATATACAGTAAATGAGGAATGCAACGTACATTGAAAGCAATTGCTTCAACACAGGTGTGGTTCCTGAGTTAATTAAGCAATTTACATTCCATCATGCCCATTATTTTGGCCCAATGCCTTAAAATGTGTTTCCTTTATTTTGGCATTTACTTGTATATGACTGTATTTAAAACATAATGACACTTCAGGTGTGGATAGCTCACATGTTTGTTTTCTGGATGTTACCATGGACGCCAATGGAGACAGGGAGTCAGCACATTCAACTATGTAAAGAAGAAAGTATTTAATAAGAATATTTCATTCATTCAGATCTAGGATGTGTTATTATAGTGTTCCCTTTATTTTTTTGACCAGTGTGTGTATATATATATATATATATATATATATAAAAATATATATAAATATATATAAATATATATATAAAAATATAAATATAGAGTTGATATACAGTTGAAGTCGGAAGTTTACATACACTTAGGTTGGAGTCATTAAAACTCGTTTTTCAACCACTCCACAAATTTCTTGTTAACAAACTGTAGTTTGGCAAGTCGGTTAGGACATCTGCTTTGTGCATGACACAAGTCATTTTTCCAACAATTGTTTACAGACAGATTATTTCACTTATAATTCACTGTATCACAATTCCAGTGGGTCAGAAGTTTACATACACTAAGTTGACTGTGCCTTTAAACAGCTTGGACATAAGCTAATTGACATAATTTGAGTCAATTGGAGGTGTACCTGTGGATGTATTTCAAGGCCTACCTTCAAACTCAGTGCTTCTTTGCTTGACATCGTGGGAAAATCTAAAGAAATCAGCCAAGACCTCAGAAAACAAATTGTAGACCTCCACAAGTCTGGTCTATCATTGGGAGCAATTTCCAAACACCTGAAGGTACCACACAATAGTACACAAGTATAAACACCATGGGACCACAGAGCCATCATACTGCTCAGGAAGGAGACGCGTTCTGTCTGCCAGAGATTAATGTACTTTGGTGCGAAAAGTGCAAATCAATCCCAGAACAACAGCAAAGGACCTTGTGAAGTTGCTGGAGGAAACAGGTACAAAAGTATCTATATCCACAGTAAAATAAGTCCAACATACTTCCAAAGTTGTGGCAAAATGTCTTAAAACTTCGTTGGGATAGGGGGCAGCATTTTCACTTTTGGATGAATAGCGTGCCCAGAGTAAACTGCCTCCTACTCAGTCCCAGATGCTAATATATGCATATTATTATTAGTATTGGATAGAAAACACTGACGTTTCTAAAACTGTTTGAATGATGTCTGTGAGTTTAACATAACTCATATGGCAGGCAAAAACCTGAGAAAAAATCCAAACAGGAAGTGGGAAATCTGAGGTTTGTAGTTTTTGAACTCAGCCCTATCAAATACACAATGGGATATGGGTCAAGTTGCACTTCCTAAGTCTTCCACTAGATGTCTTTAGAACGTTATTTCAGGCTTCTACTGTGAAGTGGGACCAGATGAGAGCTCTTTGAGTCAGTGATCTGGCAGAGAGTCACGCGCTGGTCATGCACATTTCACATGAGAGGTAGCTCCGTTCCATTGCTTTTCTACAGACAATCTAATTCTCCGGTTGGAACATTATTGAACATTTATGATAAAAACATCCTAAAGATTGATTCTATACTTAGTTTGACAAGTTTCTTCGACTTGTAATATAACTTTTTGAACTTTTCGCGCTTTTGGATTTGTTTACCAAACACCCTAACAAAATAATCTATTTGGACATAAATGGACATTATCGAACAAAACAAACATTTATTGTGGAACTGCGATTCCTGGGAGTGCATTCTGATGAAGATCATCAAAGGTAAGTGAATATTTATAATGCTATTTATGACTAATGTTGACTGCGCAACATGGCTGATATTTCTTTTGACTGGTTTGGGCTCTGAGCGCCGTACTCAGATTATGCTTTTACTGTAAAGTGTTTTTGAAATCTGACACAGCGGTTGCATTAAGGAGAAGTGTATCTAAAGTTCCATACTTGAATTTTCAACAACATTTATAATGAGTATTTCTGTGAATTCATGTGGTTCTCTGCACAATCACCGCATGTTTTAGAACTACTGAACGTAATGCGCCAATGTAAAATGAGAATTATTTATATAAATATGCACTTTATTGAACAAAACATACATGTATTGTGTAACATGAAGTCCTATGAGTGTCATCTGATGAAGATCATCAAAGGTTAGTGATTAATTTTATCTCTATTTGTGCTCTATTTTGTGACTCCTCTCTTTGGCTGGAAAAAATTGCTAGGTTTTTCTGTGGCTTGGTGGTGACCTAACATAATCGTTTGTGGAGCTTTCGCTGTAAAGCATTTTTGAAATCAGACACTGTGGGTGGATTAACGAGAATTCTATCTTTAAAATGGTGCCTAATACTTGTATGTTTGAGAAATTTGATTATTTGAGATTTCTGTTATTTGGCACCCTGAAATATCATTGGCTTTTGGCGAGGTCTTCCGCTAGCGGAACCCCTGTCCTAGACAGGTTTTAAGGACAACAAAGTCAAGGTATTGGAGTTTCCATCACAAAACCCTGACCTCAATCCTATAGAAAATTTGTGGGCAGAACTGAAAAAGCGTGTTCGAGCAAAGAGGCCTACCTGACTCAGTTACACCAGCCAAAATTCACCCAATTTAATGTGGGAAGCTTGTGGAGGGTTACCCGAAACGTTTGACCCAAATTAAACAATTTAAAGGCCATGCTACCAAATACTAATTGAGTGTATGTAAACTTCTGACCATTGTACAGGTTAGGGATGACCGACTCCCACTTGCAGTACGCAAATGGGCGACATGACGGGCAGACTCCTGGGAGAGAGAGAAAGAGAGAGGTGGACATGCAGGGCAACACACACGCACGCACACACACACGCACACACACACACACACACACACACACACACACACACACACACACACACACACACACACACACACACACACACACACACACACACACACACACACACACACACACACACACACACACACTCTCTCTCCCTTACTCTTATTTCAAGTACCCACCTAGGACCAGCTTGGCAATCAGGGCCACTACTAAAAGCTCTGGAGAGTGCAGTCTTTTTGTTATCGCCTAGAAATGGCTCTGAAGATATAGCTATTTATTATACACTTATTTTGTTGCAACATTCTTCTCTGTTGGCCCCTTGCTGCTGGTTTCAAAACAAAATGAAGGACTTTCTTTCCATGTTATTTTGGCTTCTGTCAATGTGCTTCAAGACTCATGTCTTCCCAGGAAACGTGTGGTGGCAATAAAATGAGTCATTTTAAAGAAGATCTAAGGGAAATGCAAACAGATTAGCCATGAGGTTTTGAGCTTTACAGTAGTGAGGGCATGCATACCGGGAAAATAACAATGATCATTAGCATGCACTGTGAGACATTCAGTATTACAGTAGATCTGGCTCTAGTGTATATATAAATCATTGGTCTCATGATATACATTTATAATTTATTTAGTCATAATTTATTTCCGATCTTTATTCATTCAACAAAATACATTCATTTGTTTAGTTAATTTGTTTACTTGATGAAAAACAGCAGGCATTGTGGTCTGTCCTCTCCAGGCTTGTATGTCCTTATATGTCATGTAAGTATTGTCACTTGACAGCACTTGCAGTATGTTGCCACACCAACAGGGGGGGCCAGAGCCCCATATATCCTCTAAAGCTGTGTCTGTTCTGTTGCTGTCGGTCCCACTTCTCTGCTCTCTGATATGCTGTGTTTGGACCTGATTGCTCCGGCTACACCATAGGTCACCCAACTCCATCAACCTTTGTACCGGCACTGACTCCCTCAAGATTAACCCAAGGAGGGAGGGAGAAAGAGAAAGGAGTGCGTCAGAGAGAGGGAGAATGACAGTAGCAGAGAGAGAGAGAGAGAGAGAGAGAGAACCAGAGAGAACAAGAATTGACTCCCAAAAACAGTTACTCATTGAATTATTCACGTATGCCTGCAGGACGAAAGGAAATCGTTATTTTATTTTCCACTGAAGTATTACTTCTTTTAATGCCGTTTTATTAAAGTCCCCTCAGCTACCTAGGTAGACCTCAGTCTACCTCATAACGGTCTAGCCAGGGTTATGTAACGGGGTGCGTTACAAATGGCACCCTATTCCGTACACAGTCCTGGTCAAAAGTAGTGCACTGTGAAGGGAATAGGGTGCCATTTGAGAAGTAGCCAAGGTTTTTATGCTTTGTTATCAACGGTTCTCTATCTGGGATTCTCTCTGCATGGATTTGATATATTGTCCGAATATGTTTACTTTGCTGTTTCTTCTAGCTTGCTTTGGCACACGGACTCGTACATATGGTCCCTAGAAGAATGAGTGGAACTTAATGATGTTTGGGCTTTATTTTATATATATATATATATATATATATATATATATATATATATATTCATTAGTGTTAAGACGGCATTCTTGTGGAAGAGATGCAAGAATGCAAACGAGAACGTTTTGTTTGGCCACCTGTTTATGAAAATAACACTTTCCTGCATGTATTTGATAAATGAATCCCCTTAAAAGGATGATGAAGATTAGAACCTGTAATCTGCTACATTAGATACACAGTTCATTATTGATTCACTTCTCCTTTAGTTACTCGGGAGTTTATATTGAGATGAGCAAATCTATTTTCCCAAATGAGTCATGAAAAGCAATAAAATCAATGTTTTATAAAAGGTTTGTTTGAAAACCGTACTTTTTGGCATTGTTGACCTGTTATCGAAGCTTATGCTACAGTGTATTTGCCTATTTTTGTGGCAGACAGGAGGTTTGCTATAGGGGAACCTGTGGGAACCATTGCTGTTTTCCTGGCCATCGGGACACTTATCGTTGGTCTTCTCTAGTTTTTCTTGACTGGAGGGGGAGAGAGAGGTGAGAGGGAGAATATAACTTGGGCCTAGAGTTTTTCCTGGCTGTAAACTCTAGGACTATGTCAAGAGTGTGCAAAGTTGTCATCAAGGCAAATGGTTGCTATTGGAATAATCTCAAATATAAGTATTTTATGATTTTGTCCTCCCTCAATGTAGGAAATAGTATAAACCTCTTGACCGGGAGTGTATACTTTGAGACTTTTGACGCAGGTGTCCAAACTCTGACACCTGGTCCTGTGAAATGACATCTAATTGAATGATCCTGCTGATTAGAAGGCAGGCTTCGTCCTCATCATCATCATGGGGCTTTGGGTCATTTTAGATTTAATTTAATTTAAATTTTGCCTCTGTCATTCCCTCCGGTTTCTTTCAGGAGAACATCTGTTCTGTGCGACTGCTGAATGTGAATGCTGCTCACTGAACTGGAACAGGCGAGGCCCTCCTCGTTGTAGAGATGTGTTTGCGTCTGTTTATCGAGTGTTAGTAGAGATTGCAGTGCTTAAATGTGCTTAATGTGCATGTTATGAACTCTGTACGTTTAGAGTTTTGTCATATGTGTTTTGTATGGACTCCATTCGCTCTCGCACACACACATGCGCGCGCACATGTACAGTGTAGAGATTTGAGCCACCCAAAACATCTGCAGCTTCATTGGTGCTTGTCTGGAACCTCCACAGCTCTTTCTGTTGACTGAGCATTGTCCCAAAGGGAGCCTGCAGGTAACGCACGCACACACGCACACACACCACTGCTGTAAACGCACATAACCCTATCTTCACTGCTTCTTTCGGTACATCACGAGATAAAACAAGTCCAATTGCACCTCCCAAACTCCAAGACATTTTGAAGAATGGCTCCGTTAAGCTTGACTGGAGCTTCAGGTTCTCTCTGATGCTGGAGATCGTCAAGGTACATTTTCTCACAACTCTAGAGTGTTCATGCCGTATGAGTTACATCATGTCTACGGCTGTCTCTATGAGCTGGATACAAGGCAGACAAAACTGGGGTGGAAGTTCATATCAGTGCAATTCCCGTCTGTGGGGGATTTGGTTCTGTCAAACTGAAATGTGTGTGTGTGCGCGTGCATCTGCTCTAGGGGATGGACTACCTGCACCGCAGCCCCCTGGTCACCTGTCGTCATTTAACTATCCTAAAGGTGACCGACCATGGCCTCAGTCTCCTCAGAAGACCCCCCGACCAGGACGAGGAGGGCTGGTCCAATGAACACTGGACATGTGTAGGGTGTAGGGTTGCAAAATTCCGGTAACTTACCCACTTACCTCAGATTTTCCAGATTTTGACCAGTTTCCCTGAATCAGGAGGGAAAAGGCAGCTTGTCCAGAATCTTCCAATCAGGATTTCTGGAAAACCTTGGAATTTTTTAAACGTTACCATAAAAAGGGAGGGTACAGCGAGAGGGGCGAGAAAGAAGAAAGGAGAAGAGGGAGAAAGAGAAACAGTATAACTAACAATATGAGCTTTTCATACATTAAGCCCCTCTCTCTTCCCAGCCTTGCTGTGGAGGGCCCTGGAACTGCTGAGGGACAGCATGCCCTCCTCTGGCACCCAGAAGGGGGATGTCTACAGTTTTGGCATCGTCGTTCAGGAGGTGGTGTACCGCAGCGGCCCTTTCCACATCCCCAACAAACACCCTCAAGGTAAAAGTTATGTAGAGAGAGACCCCCATACCTCGCTGCTCTGGGGTGTGTTCTCTCCTCACTGTCTTATTCAACACTCTCTCTTTCTCTCTCCCCCCCAGACATAGTGGAAGGGGTCAAGGCCGGGGGGGGGGGGGGGGCGGGGGGCGGAAGTAGCCCACTCAGGCCCCACACGGACAGAGTGTCCAGAGGGTGTGGATGCTCTGCTGGGGTGCGTGCTGGAGTGAGAGGCCCAGTGATCGACCAGACTTCTCCTCCCTCAGAGTGACTGTAAAGAGACTCTGCCCCAGCGGGTGAGACACCAGAGTCCACAATCACATATACACCCCTCTTTGCCCTCAGAACAGCCTCCATTCGTCTCCAATCCTTTCCACGGTTGTGTCAAGTTGGCTGGATGTCCTTTGAGTGAGGGGGCCATTCTTGATGCACATGGGTAAACTGTTGAGCGTGAATAACCCAGCAGTGTTGCAGTTCTTGGCACACTCAAACCGGTGTGCCTGGCACCTACTGTACAACACACCATACAACGTTCAAAGGCACAGTGAGAATCGCAGAATGGTGAACTTACTAAATGACTGAGAGTTTGACTGTGTGATATTAGATTGCTTCTTGTGTAAATATCTTCTGTCTGGATTTGAATGATTTGGGTAATTTTGAGCTGCAATATGACACTTTTTGGGCAACCTGACCAAATGCACATAGAAATGTTAGTTATAGATCTGTCATTCTCATTTAAAGAAAGTCTAAGAAGCTGTAGATCTATTCTGTGTGCTATGTCTATGCTTCCCGTTTCTTAAGTTTCGTTTTTTGTGTCTTTTACTTTCGGTTTTGTATATCAGCCTCAAACATCTGAAAATATAGTATTTTTTATAATAGAAAATGTACCGTATTTCACAGCTATTTAGATGGTACACTGATTCTCTACACTATACTTGCTTGTTTTGTCATATAAATTGAAATAAGGCAAACTGAGGGAAATTTTTCAACCAGGAAATGGCAGAGCAATTTCAACATAGTGCCTCTTTAAATCCTTTGTCTTGCCCATTCACCCTCTGAATGGCACACATACACAATCCATGTCTCAATTGAAAATCTATCTTTAACCTGTCTCCTCCCCTTCATCTACACTTGCTTTGAAGTGAATTTAACAAGTGACATCAAGAAGAGATCATAGCTTTCACCTGAATTCCAAGAGAATTCTCTTCGATTATAATCACAGCCGTATATATCCCCCCCCAAGCAGACACATGTATGGCTCTGAACAAACTTTATTTGACTCTTTGTAAACTGGAATCCATTTATCCGGAGGCTGCATTCATTGTAGCTGGGGATTTTAACAAGGCTAATCTGAAAACAAGACTTTTATCAGCATATCGATTGCGCAACCAGGGGTGGAAAAACCTTGGATCATTGTTACTCTAACTTCCGCGACGCATATAAGGCCCTGCCCCGCCCTCCTTTCGGAAAAGCTGACCACGACTCCATTTTGTTGATCCCTGCCTACAGACAGAAACTAAAAAAAGAAGCTCCCACGCTGAGGTCTGTTCAACGCTGGTCTGACCAAGCTGACGCCACACTCCAAGACTGCTTCCATCACGTGGACTGGGAGATGTTTCGTATTGCGTCAGATAACAACATTGACAAATACGCTGATTCGGTGTGCGAGTTCATTAGAACGTGCGTTGAAGATGTCATTCCTATAGCAACGATTAAAACATTCCCTAACCAGAAACCGTGGATTGATGGCAGACCACTGCTTTTAATCAGGGCAAGGTGACTGGTAACATGACCGAAATACAAACAGTGCAGCTATTCCCTCCGCAAGGCTATCAAACAAGCTAAGCGCCAGTACAGAGACAAAGTAGAATCTCAATTCAACGGCTCAGACACAAGATAATACAAGGTATGTGGCAGGGTCTACAGTCAATCACGGACTACAAGAAGAAAACCAGCCCAGTCACGGACCAGGATGTCTTGCTCCCAGGCAGACTAAATAACTTTTTTGCCCGCTTTGAGGACAATACAGTGCCACTGACACGGCCTGCAACGAAAAAATGCGGACTCTCCTTCACTGCAGCCGAGGTGAGTAAGACATTTAAACGTGTTAACCCTCGCAAGGCTGCAGGCCCAGACGGCATCCCCAGCTGCGCCCTTAGAGCATGCGCAGACCAGCTGGCCGGTGTGTTTACGGACATATTCAATCAATCCCTATACCAGTCTGCTGTTCCCACATGCTTCAAGAGGGCCACCATTGTTCCTGTTCCCAAGAAAGCTAAGGTAACTGAGCTAAACGACTACCGCCCCGTAGCACTCACTTCCGTCATCATGAAGTGCTTTGAGAGACTAGTCAAGGACCATATCACCTCCACCCTACCTGACACCCTAGACCCACTCCAATTTGCTTACTGCCCAAATAGGTCCACAGACGATGCAATCTCAACCACACTGCACACTGCCCTAACCCATCTGGACAAGCGGAATACCTATGTGAGAATGCTGTTCATCGACTACAGCTCGGCATTCAACACCATAGTACCCTCCAAGCTCGTCATCAAGCTCGAGACCCTGGGTCTCGACCCCGCCCTGTGCAACTGGGTACTGGACTTCCTGACGGGCCGCCCCCAGGTGGTGAGGGTAGGCAACAACATCTTCACCCCGCTGATCCTCAACACTGGGGCCCCACAAGGGTGCGTTCTGAGCCCTCTCCTGTACTCCCTGTTCACCCACGACTGCGTGGCCACGCACGCCTCCAACTCAATCATCAAGTTTGCGGACGACACAACAGTGGTAGGCTTGATTACCAACAACGACAAGATGGCCTACAGGGAGGAGGTGAGGGCCCTCGGAGTGTGGTGTCAGGAAAATAACCTCACACTCAACGTCAACAAAACTAAGGAGATGATTGTGGACTTCAGGAAACAGCAGAGGGAACACCCCCCTATCCACATCGATGGAACAGTAGTGGAGAGGGTAGCAAGTTTTAAGTTCCTCGGCATACACATCACAGACAAACTGAATTGGTCCACTCACACAGACAGCATCGTGAAGAAGGCGCAGCAGCGCCTCTTCAACCTCAGGAGGCTGAAGAAATTCGGCTTGTCACCAAAAGCACTCACAAACTTCTACAGATGCACAATCGAGAGCATCCTGGCGGGCTGCATCACCGCCTGGTACGGCAACTGCTCCGCCCACAACCGTAAGGCTCTCCAGAGGGTAGTGAGGTCTGCACAACTCATCACCGGGGGCAAACTACCTGCCCTCCAGGACACCTACACCACCCGATGTTACAGGAAGGCCATAAAGATCATCAAGGACAACAACCACCCGAGCCACTGCCTGTTCACCCTGCTATCATCCAGAAGGCGAGGTCAGTACAGGTGCATCAAAGCTGGGACCGAGAGACTGAAAAACAGCTTCTATCTCAAGGCCATCAGACTGCTAAACAGCCACCACTAACATTGAGTGGCTGCTGCCAACACACTGACACTGACACTGACTCAACTCCAGCCACTTTAATAATGGGAATTGATGGGAAATGATGTAAAATATATCACTAGCCACTTTAAACAATGCTACCTAATATAATGTTACATACCCTACATTATTCATCTCATATGCATACGTATATACTGTACTCTATATCATCTACTGCATCCCTATGTAATACATGTATCACTAGCCACTTTAACTATGCCACTTTGTTTACATACTCATCTCATATGTATATACTGTACTCGATACCATCTACTGTATCTTGCCTATGCTGCTCTGTACCATCACTCATTCATATATCTTTATGTACATATTCTTTATCCCCTTACACTGTGTATAAGGCAGTAGTTTTGAAATGGTTAGTTAGATTACTTGTTGGTTATTACTGCATTGTCGGAACTAGAAGCACAAGCATTTCGCTACACTCGCATTAACATCTGCTAACCATGTGTATGTGACAAATAAAATTTGATTTGATTTGATTTGAATTCACCTGGTCAGTCTATGAAATGGAATGAGCAGGTGCTCCTAATGTTTTGTACACTCAGTGTATATCAAAGATGTCAGAACAAGAACACAGTGATACAGTATTGTAACACATTAACGGTCACCAAGATGTCTGAAGATCTTGTTGGTTCAACCCCATCACTCCCACCATAACACAGATAGGGATGTTTTTTTTTATTGTTGCACAGTTCCAGTTCAGTTTGTCAACCCTACTTGTGTGTTAAGTACCCTGTGCTCCCTTTAAATGTTGTAGTGTTGAGGGCAATAAAGGCCCTGTTGGGACTTAAGATCTCTGAGAGGGCCGTTGGGCACGTTACACACAGACTGGGTACAAATAATATTTGTTTCCTTTCAGACACTTTATCCGTGCGTGCCTGGCAGAGTAGAACCAATACAAATTGTCCCGAAATGTCCAACCATGCCCAACTGGCACCACAGGCAGACTGGGAGCAAACGCTCAAAGTATCTGAATAGCAAACAAATACTACTTGAACCCAGGTGCTGTAATAGAAAAGAACAACAGAGTTGCAGAGTGGCGGAGGCCCCGTTATACAGGTTTGGGGTAAAAAAAATAACGTAAAGGGCGACGTGACGGGCAGACTCCTGGGAGAGAGAGAGATAGGGACATGACGGGCAGACTCCTGGGAGAGAGAGAGATAGGGACATGACGGGCAGACTCCTGGGAGAGAGAGAGGGGGGGAAATGACGGGCAGACTCCTGGGAGAGAGAGAGATAGGGACATGACGGGCAGACTCCTGGGAGAGAGAGAGATAGGGACATGACGGGCAGACTCCTGGGAAAGAGAGAGAGGGGGACATGACGGGCAGACTCCTGGGAGAGAGAGAGATAGGGACATGACGGGCAGACTCCTGGGAAAGAGAGAGAGGGGGACATGACGGGCAGACTCCTGGGAGAGAGAGAGTGGGGGACATGACGGGCAGACTCCTGGGAGAGAGATAGAGAGAGGGGGACATGACGGGCAGACTCCTGGGAAAGAGAGAGAGGGGGACATGACGGGCAGACTCCTGGGAAAGAGAGAGAGGGGGACATGACGGGCTGACTCCTGGGAAAGAGAGAGAGGGGGACATGACGGGCAGACTCCTGGGAAAGAGAGAGAGGGGGACATGCCGGGCAGACTCCTGGGAGAGAGAGAGAGGGGGATATGGCGGGCAGACTCCTGGGAAAGAGAGAGAGGGGGACATGACGGGCAGACTCCTGGGAAAGAGAGAGAGGGAGACATGACGGGCAGACTCCTGGGAGAGAGAGAGAGGGGGACATGACGGGCAGACTCCTGGGAAAGAGAGAGAGGGGGACATGACGGGCAGACTCCTGGGAAAGAGAGAGAGGGGGACATGACGGGCAGACTCCTGGGAAAGAGAGAGAGGGGGACATGACGGGCAGTCTCCTGGGGGAGAGAGAGATAGGGACATGACGGGCAGACTCCTGGGAGAGAGAGAGAGGGGGACATGACGGGCAGACTCCTGGGAAAGAGAGAGAGGGGGACATGACGGGCAGACTCCTGGGAGAGAGAGAGAGAGAGAGAGAGAGGGGGACATGACGGGCAGACTCCTGGGAGAGAGAGAGAGAGGGGGACATGACGGGCAGACTCCTGGGAGAGAGAGAGAGGGCGACATGCAGTGCAGCACACACAACACACACAGTCTCTAGGGACAGGCACTGTGCATGCATCACAACAAGCATGAATCCTGCTCAGAGATAGAGAGAAATAAAGAGGGAGGGGAGAAAAGGAAAAGAAGGTAGCGTGGGGAGGGAGCAACATATAAGGAGAGGGGAGGTGCAGAGGAATGGGAGACATGTCAAATACACAAGCATATCCAGGTGACATCCAACCAAACTTCCTTTGAGCATCCAACTAATACCCTTTCCCATAGGAAAGGAAAGGCCTGTGCCCATGAGCGTGCCTTCATCTGTGCCTTTGACTGTGTGCGTTTGTTTGTGTGTGTTTGTCTGCGTGCATACTGTATGCGTGTATGTTTCTGTGTGTGCATGCATGTACAGTGCGTTCAGAAAGTATTCAGACCCATTCCCTTTTCCCACTTTGTTACGTTACAGCCTTATTCTAAAATGGGTTACAGAAATAAAAATCTCATCAATCTACAAACAATACACCATAATGACGAAGCGAAAACATGTTTTTAGATTTTTTTGCAAATTTGTTCCACATAAAACAGAAATACCTTAAGCAATTCAGACCCTTTGCTTTGAGACTCAAAATTGAACGCAGGTGCATCCTGTTTCCATTGACCATATTTGAGATGTTTCTATAACTTGATTGAAGTCCACCTGTGGTAAATTCAATTTATTGGACATGATTTGAATAGGCACAACCTGTCTATAAGGTTCCCACGGTTGACAGTGCATGTCAGAGCAAAAACCAAGTCATGAAGTCGAAGGAATTGTCCGTAAAGCTCCGAGACAGGATTGTGTCGAAGCACAGATCTGGGGAAGGGTAGCAAAAGAATGTCTGCAGCATTGAAAGTCCCCAAGAACACAGCGGCCTCCACCATTCTTAAATGGACAAAGTTTGGAACCACCAAGACTCTTCCTAGAGCTGGCCACCTGGACAAACTGAGCAATCGGGGAAGGGGCTTGGTCAGGGAGGTGACCAAGAACCCGATGGTCACTCTGACAGAGCTCCAGAGTTCCTCTGTGGAGATGGGAAAACCTTCCAAAAGGCACTCCTCCAATCTGGCCTATATGGTAGAGTGGCCAGGAAAAGGCACATGCCTGCGTTCTTGAAGTTTGCCAAAAGGCACCTAAAGACTCACAGGCCATGAGAAACAAGATTCTCTGGTGAAACCAAGATTGAACTCTTTGGCCTGAATGCCAGCATCATGTCTGGAGGAAAGCCTTTTAACGTCTCTATTTGGTTTGGTCAGGGTGTGATTTGGGGTGGGCATTCTATGTTTTGTTATCTATGACTTAGTTTAGGGCACCTAGCCTTTAGCTTCATGGTTTGTTTTGTAACATTTATAGTTTTGTTCTGCATCTTTTCTCAAATAAAATAATATGTACGCTCAACACGCTGCACCTTGGTCCAGTTCATTCGACAGCTGTGACAGTGATTTGATTGGGGTGAAGCCAAATCCAAACTGACCTCTCTTGAGGGGTGATTTGCTGCTCCAGGACAACCCACAGCTGATTGGCTAATTATTTTATACTTTTTTATCAAGGGAGGCCAAATGATTGCGGGCATCAATCAATCAAATGCTACGGCGGCAACATGTCATACTCTTTTGTTGCAGACAGCATCAGATACATGGGCTACACATACTGAGACAGAGGTGGCTCTGTTTCCCTCGATAGGATGATTTCTCCAGTGAGATTCAGCCACTAGTGAATTGACAGAAAAAAAATATTAGAGGTGTAATATGTACCTCCGTTCAAAAGTTTTGGGTCACTTAGAAATGTACTTGTTTTGAAAGAAAAGCTCATTTTTTACTGTCACACCCTGACCTGTTTCACCTGTCCTCGTTATTGTCTCCACCCCCTCCAGGTGTTGCTTGTTTTCCCCAGTGTATTTATCCCTGTGTTTCCTGTCTCTCTGTGCCAGTTCGTCTTGTATGTTCAAGCCTACCAAGGTTTTTTCCCCCCCAATTTCCTGCTTTGCCTTTTCTCCTTTTTCTAGTCCTCCTGGTTTTGACCCTTGCCGATTCGGGACTCTGTACCTGCCTGCCTGACCTCGAGCCTGCCTGCCACTCTGTACCTCCTGGACTCTGATCCGGGTTATGACCTTTTGCTTGTCCACGACCATTCTCTTGCCTTTGGATGTATTAAACATCTTAAACTCCAACCATCTGCCTCCTGTGTCTGCATTTGAGTCTCGCCTTGTGTCATGATAGGTTCAGGTTAATGAAGCATATAGAAGTGGACTAATTCCACTAGGACTAGGCAGATCATTCTGTAGATGGAGAAGATAAATCCAACTTAAACAAATGGGTTACTGCTTTTTGTATGACCCCTATCTCCTCTCATTTGTCTCTATTAAGGAGGATACATAAAAGCATATCAAGTGTACAACATTCTTGTAAAGTAGCGGCCATTTTAGTTGATTGGCCACAGCTGGAGCTTGGGATAAAAATAAGCTTGGCTGCATTATGACAGCTTTTTCTATTGAAGGCAATTTCTAAGTTTGTCCACTCTATACATTTTCGCCCTCTTTGTTTTATTGCAGGGGAAGGGACTTTTGAGGACATTCTGGCTTTTGGGAGAAGACCAATGAAAATGTTATGTTTTCTGTCATTTGATTTGGTCCGTCTCTCAGAAGTAAAAACTAAATCTCATATATTTGTATTTACTGTAACCTTCTTTTTTTCTTGTGGTTGCAATTTGTAGTTTGAGTACAATGTCAAGGATCACTGAGCAAATGCATGTTCTTGGAAAAACTGATGTAATATCAAAAGCTATCACCATTTCAATTCTTGGATGTTGTGTAATGTACAGTATTTTCTCTGCCTTTATGTTTTTTTATGACTTCTTATTTATTGGTTCACCTTTAAAGAGCCAACTTGATTCACTAGAGGTTTTATATATTTCTACATTTTATATATATACAGTGGGGAGAACAAGTATTTGATACACTGCCGATTTTGCAGGTTTTCCTACTTACAAAGCATGTAGAGGTCTATAATTTTTATCATAGGCTGCTTGCCTATTGTCCTGTAGCTCATCCCAGCCTTGTGCAGGTCTACAATTTTATCCCTGATGTCCTTACACAGCTCTCTGGTCTTGGCCATTGTGGAGAGGTTGGCGTCTTGTTTGATTGAGTGTGTGGACAGGTGTCTTTTATACAGGTAACGAGTTCAAACAGGTGCAGTTAATACAGGTACTGAGTGGAGAACAGGAGGGCTTCTTAAAGAAAAACGAACAGGTCTGTGGGAGCCGGAATTCTTACTGGTTGGTAGGTGATCAAATACTTATGTCATGCAATAAAATGCTAATTAATTACTTAAAAATCATACAATGTGATTTTCTGGATTTTTGTTTTAGATTCCGTCTCTCACAGTTGAAGTTATAAAAAAATAGGAAAAGTAGGAAAACCTGCAAAATCGGCAGTGTATACAGTAAATGTTATATACAGTAAATGTTATATACAGTAAATGTTATATACAGTAAATGTTTTTAAAATCTTATATAAGCACCCCAAAAAAACAATCACGCTCACTGCTTTGTGTGTTCATAACTATTTCACAAATAATTTTTCAGACTCAAGTAGAGGTGGAACATTTATGTTATGTGATTCACAGCATTTCTTTATTTGTTTACAACCAATTTGGATAGATTAAGCAACTAATGGAACTCTTTTATTGAGCAGTGACAATGGTAATTTCACTCTGTACCAGAGAGATAAGCTAATTCATCTTAGTTCACTTCCTAAAGGGGTGCAGCCTATGTCAGCACATTTGAATGGAAAAAACATTATTTTATCATTGTTTTGACTCAGTGGCAGATCGTTTAGGAGAGATCAATCGTTAGAAGGACTAAATTAGACTTGACAATAGCCGGCCATTCAGGCCATTGACCGAAAGCACACACGCACGCACACACACACACGCACGCACACGCACGCACGCACGCACACACACACTCACTCACACACACACACACGCACGCACGCACACACACACACACACACACACACACACACACACACACACACACACACACACACACACACACACACACACACACACACACACACACACTCCCCTACTCTCCTCTCAAGTACCCACCTAGGACCAGCTTGGCCATTAGGGCCACTACTAAAAGCTCTGGAGAATGCAGTCTCTTAATTACCGCCTTGAAATGGCTTTGAAGATTGGATCTTAATGTTGTTTCAAATTACAGTTGTTGAAATTAACTTCTTTTGATGCAACATTCTTCTCTCTTGGCCTTCGCTGCTGGTTTCAATGTGGCAAAACAAAATGAAGGACTTTGTTCCTGTCCCATGTTATTTTGGTTTCTGTCAACGTGGTTTCATCTGACCATGCATCACCTTTCAAGACTCATGTCTTCCCAGCAAACGAGTGACTGACAATACAATGAGTCATTTTAAAGACGATCTATGGGAAATTTAAACAGATCAGCCAGGAGCTTTTGAGCTTGCCAATAGTTACCGGGAAAACAACGATTAGAATTGGCATGCACTGTGAAACGTTTAGTTTTACACTAGATTTGGCTTGCATTTTGGATAGCAGCCGGATGCTACATTGATTACTATGGCAAGTTAAGATGATGCCAGCTGCTATGTGACGTCCATAGACCATTTCTAAAGGGGAAATGACTTATACACTTTTACTTCCTGGTCCTCCTTCCTGTGATTGCCTTCCCTGAAATGGGTTGCTTTCCAAATGGCACCCTATTACCTCAGCCTATAAATTGGAAACACCGTATAAGGAATCAAAAGTAGTGCACTTGATAGGGAATATAGTGCCATTTGGAACTCAGACATAGTCCTACTGATGCAACTAAACTCTTAAGTCAGCGTTTCTCAAACTCGGTCCTGGGGACCCCAAGGGGTGCACCTTTTGGTTTTTGCACTAGCTGATAATGAACTCATCAAGCTTTGGTTATTTCAATCAGCTGTGTGGTGTTCGAGCAAAAACCAAAACGTGCACCCTTTGGGGTCTCATTTTGGAAAACGCTGTCTTATGTACAGTGAGGGAGGAGGGACAAATGAGAGACCGATAAAGGTTAAAACCCTTACAAAATTGACTGATAACAGATGGCTTTAAAGGTTGCTCTGCATGCTTGAAGATTGTCCATTGAAAAGGTGGTCCCAGTGTATCATAGTCTAAGGTTATTTTATTGATCTAAAATGCCAGGCTTTGTATTTTTCTTCTAGCACTGCATTCACCCGCAGTGTGACTATTTAAAGGTGGCCTCTCTTTCTTATAGCACTGCGTTCACCCTCAGTGTGACTATTTAAAGGTGGCCTCTCTTTCTTATAGCACTGCGTTCACCCTCAGTGTGACTATTTAAAGGTGGCCTCTCTTTCTTATAGCACTGCGTTCACCCTCAGTGTGACTATTTAAAGGTGGCCTCTCTTTCTTATAGCACTGCGTTCACCCTCAGTGTGACTATTTAAAGGTGGCCTCTCTTTCTTATAGCACTGCGTTCACCCTCAGTGTGACTATTTAAAGGTGGCCTCTCTTTCTTATAGCACTGCGTTCACCCTCAGTGTGACTATTTAAAGGTGGCCTCTCTTTCTTATAGCACTGCGTTCACCCTCAGTGTGACTATTTAAAGGTGGCCTCTCTTTCTCTGTTTGTCTAATGTTGTGGTCTGGTCTGGTCAGGTCTCAAACCTTTATTAAACATTTATCAAACATATTTTTCATAAATGTTTTATTAAACATGGACCTTTATTAAACATTTACCCCCCTTTAATGTGTGTTATTTGATGTGTGTTCTTCAAAATATTTACAGTATGTTAATAGGGAACATTATTGCACCGACTATTGTTGTTTTCTAGACAAGGACCAGTCTTCTGTGATCCTTGATTCAAGACAGGTTTTTAGGAGTTGACGTTTCAAACGCATTAGGTGTCGGGTGGTACAGTACATTTAGTGTCCTGCCGAAATGACACATTATTCCCTACTTACCCATTGGACTCTGGTCCAAAGTAGTGCACTATGTAGGGTGCCATTTGGGACACACACCTAATACAATGATTAATAATAAGTACATGGAAGACCTATTATGGAAGTGTATCAAAGGAACGACTGCGGTGTGGTCTGAATGCAGCACTTCCTTTTAATTGAGTATCATTCAATGATTGATTTAGATACTTTCAAGTGGAACATTGGGTTTTAATACACACAAATGTCTATTTTAAAGCAGCCCGACTTCATTAAGAGAACGCAGATGAGGACGAATGAATCCCTAATAAGCAAACTCATGAATATTGGTCTCCATAGCAATAGCTGTGAAACAGGATATGAAAGTATAATTATGCACAAGGCTGATATGGGTTATGTGCTACACTTTAGAAAAGCAATTGATTTTCATTTAAAATGTGTATTACACCTATTTATTCTCAGGATGTTGTGGTTATTCTATGATACTGTAGTGAGAAAGATTTTTCATAGGTTTTTCCTAAGACCAGTAAGAAAACCAGTAAGGCCACAGTTTACCCTGTTTTTTTTGCATGGGCTGTGTCTCAATCCTCCACATCCGCCGACAACGCCCTTTCACATCTGTGGTGAAAGTTGGCAGAGCTAGAGCATGTTTGTCTGACCTTGAGATAACCCGAAAATCGGTCTTCTCACAAAGATCTCTGTAGTGTCCAAACGGTTTGACCTGCAAAGTATTGACCACGAGACTCTCACAAACAAGATGGCCTTGTCCGTTTTGCTCTAGGATGCCCTCAAGCCTCACAAGACTCGTCTGAAGGTCCCGATACCAGTAAAAAAAAAAAAAGGAATGGAAGCGTGTACGGAGATAGTTCAGTGCCTAAAATAAGGGGATAAATAATCCTGATATCTCTTCTATCTCTCAGATATAGGACAGACACTTCAGAACAAACTTCCTTTTGATTTTTTCAGGGGGGATTATCTGAAACAGAAATGCCAAATAAAAAATGTCATCCAATAATTTTGGGATATTTTTTTTTCTCTTAAAATTCAAAATCAAATAGCTAAATGATCCTTGGTATGACCATCTTAAAACAATTCCATACGTTAGACTGGGTCACGGTGCCCTGTCCCTGCCACGAGTAACAGTCAGACACAATTTGACCTGGGTTCAGATCGTACTTGTCTTCTTTCATGAGAGTTTGATTGAGCACTTTTGGAATAGTCCCAAAAGTGCAAAGTCCCTTCCCATCCTGCACTCTAGGCAGTTTAAATCAAATATTCAAACTGTTTGGAAGTAAACAGATACTACAGAACTCCACTGTAAGCCTTCAATCTCTTGTGGCAGACAACTGATGGCCCTTTAACAATTAGAGGTAATTTTGGGTTGAGAGGATTTTGTGTTTGGCTGTGAGTGCTTTTTCTGGGACTCACAGAAACAATTAGGTGCCATTGTTGTGAGAAAGGCCCAATCTTGAGGCACAAAATTCCATGAAGTTACCGTACATCATTACAAGTGACCAAGATTTGAACCCAGATCTCCTGCGCACCAGTAGAGCACATAAGCCTTTTAGCCAAAGCAAGGTAAGGTAAGGTTACTTGAGCATGGTTCACTCCACAACCCGCCTCTGTTACATCAGTTGCACATTGACATCATCAAAACATTCTTCCCCACCATAAACCTCATGCTGCTTCTTCCTATAGTAATATGCGTGATCATGTTCTCGATTAATCAGCCAGGCCAATTGAGTGAACCCCTTGAGTGAACATAGCAAATCGCCCATTGCCCAAGAATCGAACCACATCCTCCCTTTTCAAAAGCAACAGATGTGCCCGCCGACTGCCGCTCCTCTCTTCCTCACCTTTCCTCTCCGCTGCAGAGGGAAACACTCACATTACACATATGAATGACTGGTCTAAAAAAAACACTAGTCGGGCAAGCTTTTTCCCCCTGCTTAATTAAAAACTCTCAGCATGGTTAATTAATTCAAATACGTCCACAAATATGTACTCGATACCATCTACTGTATCTTGCCTAAGCTGCTCTGTACCATCACTCATTCATATATCTTTATGTACATATTCTTTATCCCCTTACACTGTGTATAAGACAGTATATATTTTTTTGAATTGTTAGTTAGATTACTTGTTGGATTATTACTGCATTGTCGGAACTAGAAGCACAAGCATTTCGCTACACTCGCATTAACATCTGCTAACCATGTGTATGTGACAAATACAATTTGATTTGATTTGATTTGACCGTGCTGCACTTGAGAGACAGAAAACGGTCCACTCCCCTGGTTGAGATAGAGATCCCAGGTATGTAGAATAGGGGTGGGAAAATCGGCTCCACTTTAATGCATTACTGGGGAGATGAAAGAAGAGCGTGAGAGCCGGGCTGTATACCAAAGGCACCCTATTCCCTAAATAGTGCACTGCTTTTGACCCGGACCCTAGTCAAAGGTAGTGTACTATGTAGGTAATAGGATGCGATTTGGGAACGCAACCTTTGTCTAGTGGTGGGAGGACAGCAGGGATGGTAGGTACCTATCAGATACTCAGGTAGTCACCCGCTATGCATTTATGCTCTTGTAACAGGGTGTTCCGGAACCACGCTCAAGTGAAGAGTAACCTTGCCTGAGACCTGAAGACTTGCATTGGCTCCCAGAGCTAAAACCTTGGCTTTAACTCTGTGAGCTAATATAGTCTTGTGGGTAGTAGTCTTGTACAGTATGTGAGTCGCTCCCATCCTCTTGTAACGTGGCAGACTTGCCTCATCTGGTAGAATCAAGGTGATAGAATCAGGGATGTAAGCAAAGTTGTCTTTAACAGAGGGATGAAAGTGAGAGACAAGTGTCAGTATTAGCATCACAATGCCCAACCCTGCGTTTCCCCCCACCCACCTCCCTCCCTTCCGTTACCCATCCACCCTTTTGTGTACGATGACAGGGGACTGCCTTCGTTTACCCTGACACGCCTTATCATTAGAGCGACACACTTCTCCGCATCTCCTCATCCCTTCACCGTGACGAGGTGAGCCATAAGAAAGGAAGCCGACGCCTGTTGTCCTGTGATGTGCAGCATGGCGAAATGAGGACGGGCGACCAACCATCTCACTCACAGGTGAGTGCTACTGTGCTTTCACTCTTTTCCTCTTTTCTAAAAAGGTGTTTGTGCCAGGAATTCTTTTGTTAGATCAAATGTATTCAAATCAAGAGTTGGATGAATTGGAATTTTCGTCTCCAATGACTACAGATGGTATCTGAATAATTGAACTCTATTATGACTTGCAGATTAAAATGAGCCGGCTGGTTAAATCTGGCAGATTCATATAGGTTTGGATGAATATGCGCAAAGTTACAGTTTGCAGCTTTATTACACATTTGATAACTCCATCGCTAGCTTTTTTTTTTTAACAGTTTCTTTTCTCACATTTGTTAAACCGGATGCCATTGGTTAGACATGTGTAATGTGTGCTTTACCATTGTCTTGCTTAGGTTCACTCTCTTTTTCTCACTGTGGCATAACCGTGCAGTTATGGAGCAGTGCACTCTTTGACAATTTTATTTTCTATATTGTCACATTTATTCCAGTCCCAGTTTATATCAATATCAGTTTCCACATTTCCTCAAGGAATGACACAATCCACAGCCATTACATGTGAATTGACCCCTGGGGAACATCCAGCATTTTTAATCTGTGTTAAATCTGTCAGCAATGAGTGTAATAAAACTCAGATAAACCGGCCAGGAGTCAAATTATGATTCAGTTGAATGAATCATTTTCAATTATTACTCATTATTCATGCTACTCTTCTGACAGAAAGATATCAAGTGATACTCTCAAAATGATCAGTTGTGGATTTACAGTTCCGTAATGACAAATATACTGCTAGACAATGTGGAACAAACCCTCGCTCCCAATAGAAAGTGAAGTCAAAACATACTTGCCAAGTCTACTGGCAGAGCAAATCATTAAGATTGACTCCCCTAATCTGTTTATTTTGGAAAATGCCATAGGAGTGCTCGCACAAAAATAACATGCCTCAAAAGTGCATTAATAGGCTAACTCCACTCCAAGGTCTTATTCACAAGGCACAAAACGGAAGAAACCTGGCTGAAATGGGACGATACGTTTTCTGTTTCTGTTTGCACAATCTTTTGAAACGCTGCACCCTAATGAACAACTGCAACATACAACCCCTCTGCTTTTGAGAGGTGTGTGGCTAGATTAAAAGGGACAAACAGGAAATGATCCGTGTCAGTCCTTAGTAAGGATTAGATAAGAGATCGAAGCTAGAAACAAATAGAGGACATCCAAAACCGTCTTCTCGTCCCTAGAGGGATGAGAGTGGGGAGCTATGTGCTGTCCACCCCAGTGGATTTTATTGAGCTTCAGGCTATTATGGGTTATATAGACTAATTGAGTGTTGCACCCCTCTGTTCATGGAAAGTAAATGTTTAATGTTGCTGGTTGTTCGCAACGTTGCATCGAATCCTCTCTGCAGTGTGTCACGAACCGGACAGAGTGGGAGGGTCGTCACAAGTGTTTCTCAAATGATGCAGATATATGGACACAACACTCGGCAGACAGGAAGACCAGCCTGATTACTACAAACAGACTGCGATTTTGGAGTCTCATAAGGTCCTGAGAACATCGATAAATGCCTTCTTCGGCACCCCCAAAAAATCTAGAGAGATTTCCCAGCAATGGGCGCCAACTCGTTCTGAGCCGAAGAGCTCTGCTTATAACACCACGCCACCGCAGTTCACCATGTCCTAGCAAGCCGCGAGAATACTTGATGATAGTTGATGGTAATAGAGCCTCCTTTTTAGTTATTTTGTCTTCAGCCTTCTCCAAACCATAGCCCTGACCTTTTAACCACTCAGGATGAATACCTAAATGTAACTCTTTGAAAACAAAAAGTTTATTGGTCGCCTACACAGATGTGCAGATTTTATCGCAGGTGCAGTGACATGCTTGTGTTTCTCGCTCCAACAGTTCATTAATAAAATAAAACAATTTAAAAAACTATACACATAATCACCCCCTCAACAAAAAAAAGAAAGACATATCAGATTGAGCCATGTCAGAGTGCGGAATATATATATATATTATATATGTGTATGTGTATATGTATATGAATAGAAAGGTGTGTACAGCAGTAGTTATATAGGATGAGCCATGACTATAGAATACAGTATATACATATAAAGTGTGTAAAACCGTATGTACACATTATTAAAGTGACCAGTGTTCAATGACTCAGTTTCTGTTTTAACCCTGTAACCACGAGTCAAAAATAGATGTTCATCCATAATAAACTCAGCAAAAAAACGGAAGTCCTTTTTTCAGGACCTTGTCTTTCAAAGATAACTTGTAAAAATTAAAATAACTTCACAGATCTTCATTGTAAAGGGTTTGAACACTGTTTCCCATGCTTGTTCAATGACCCATAAACAATTAATGAACATGCACCTGTGGAACGGTCTATAAAACACTAACAGCTTACAGACGGAAGGCAGTTAAGGTCACAGTTATGAAAACTTAGGACACTAAAGAGGCCTTTTAACTGACGCTGAAAAACACCAAAAGAAAGATGCCCAGGGTCCCTGCTCATCTGCGTGAACGTGCCTTAGGCATGCTGCAAGGAGGCATGAGGACTGCAGATGTGGACGGGGCAATAAATTGCAATGTCCGTACTGTGAGACGCCTAAGACAGGATGGACAGCTGATCGTCCTCGCAGTGGCAGACCACGTGCAACAACACCTGCACAGGATCGGTACATTCGAACATCACACCTGCGGGACAAGTACAGGATGGCAACAACAACTGCCTGAGTTACACCAGGAACGTACACCAGGAACGCACAATCCCTCCATCAGTGCAAAAACTGTCCACAATAGGCTGAGAGAGACTGGACTGAGGTATTTTAGGCCTGTTGTAAGGCAGGTCCTCACCAGACATCACCGGCAACAACGTCGCCTATGGGCACAAACCCACCGTCGTTGGACCAGACAGGACTAGCAAAAAGTGCTCTTCACTGACGAGTCATGGTTTTGTCTCACCAGAGGTGATGGTCGGATTTGCGTTTATCGTCGAAGGAATGAGCGTTACACCGAGGCCTGTACTCTGGAGCGGGATCGATTTGGAGGTGGAGGATCCGTCATGGTCTGGGGCAGTGTGTCACTGAGCTTGTTGTCATTGCAGCTTATTGTAATTTCAGGCAATCTCAATGCTGTGCATTACAGGGAAGACATCCTCCTCCCTCATGTGGGACCCTTGCTGCAGGCTCATCTTGACATGACCCACCAGCATGACAATGCCACCAGCCATACTGCTCTTTCTGTGCCTGATTTCCTGCAAGACAGGAATGTCAGTGTTCTGCCATGGCCAGCGAAGAACCCGGATCTCAATCTCATTGAGCATGTCTGGGACCTGTTGGATCGGAGGGTGAGGGCTAAGGCCATTCCCCCCAGAAATGTCTGGGAATTTGCAGGTGCCTTGGTGGAAGAGTGGGGTAACATCTCACAGCAAGAACTGGCAAATCTGGTGCAGTCCAAGAGGAGAAGATGCACTGCAGTACTTAATGCAGCTGGTGGCCACACCAGATACTGACTGTTACTTTTGATTTTGACCCCCCCTTTGATCAGGGACACGTTATTCAATTTATCTTAGTCACATGTCTGTGGAACGTGTTCAGTTTATGTCTC
The DNA here is from genome assembly GCF_002021735.2 of Oncorhynchus kisutch. Classification (NCBI taxonomy): domain Eukaryota; kingdom Metazoa; phylum Chordata; class Actinopteri; order Salmoniformes; family Salmonidae; genus Oncorhynchus; species Oncorhynchus kisutch. The sequence continues at coordinate 11,156,248 of NC_034180.2, forward strand.
AGTTGTTGAATCTTATGTTCATACAAATATTTACACATGTTAAGTTTGCTGAAAATAAACGCTGTTGACAGTGAGAGGGCGTTTCTTTTTTTGACGTTTCTTCACATGTTCTTCCAACCTCACAGAAAGACACTCACAAACGCACCCACCCACCCACACACACACCCACACACATTCCACACTCCTGTTCTGTTCTGATGTGTTCTGATGTTCTGACCTACCCTCTTGACCACTCAGTAGTGGGCGCGGTGTTCTGTCTGTTTGTCTGTCTGTTGACACGCCCCCTTCTTAGAAGACCAGAAGCAACAAGCAACCCTATGTGCACTGGGTAGAGTTATTATTTTAGCTTGTACTCATACTGTGTGTTGAAGGTGTTTGTGTGAGTGGTGGGCGGGTGGTGACACAGGGTGGTGCATGTGTGTGTGTGTGTGTGTGTGTGTGCACTGTGTGGAGTCTGTCTGTCTGTGAAGTTGAGAGAACATAACATATTTCTATAATCACATTGACCAAGATTCATCTCCCTTGATCCTTTGAACCAACGTCCAAAACTCCAAAGATCCATCATGTGCACTGGAAAGAGACAACATATCGGGTTTAGTGGAGTTTTGCTCAGGGGTTGGTGTGGTTATTTAAGCACTAACATTTCTGGAATAAGAGGGTAAAACTATAACTTATTTCCATTTTTTTCAGAGAAGCGTCATTGATTTGACCCACTGATTTACTGACTAAGATAGAACTTTTCCGTAAATGTGGCGTCTGGGACAGTCCAAATCGACCTGCTTGTCCTATCACTTGTCCCACCGACATTCTCCGTCTGCGTCCCAAATGGCGCCCTATACCCTTTATAGTGGTGTGTGGCTCTAGTCAGAAGTCACTGTATAGGGAATATGGTGACATTTGAGACAAGATATTCTCTGTGTCAGGCTGTGAACTTTGTTTATATTCCGTCTCATTGCCGAGCCAATATAAGTAAGTTATGTGGAGTTGCTTGATTTACAAATGCAGTGTGGGTTTAAGTATAAATAAGGAAAGGTGAAAACTTTCTGATAGAATCAGGTCAACTGTCATAAGATGAGAGGAATGGTGTTTCTTCCTGCTCTGTTGTCTCTTGCAAAAGCATGAGTTCTGCTCATGAGAATGATGACAGCGATGACGACCATGATGACCAGAATAGGAATGACAGCGTTGTTGATGGTGATGAGAAGGATGACGATGATGGTAAGTAGTGGCAACAATATTCACAAGGATCGTGACAGCGATAAAGACGGTGATGATGACGATGATGGAGTCCTTTGTTTTGACATGTTAGCATGACTGACAGGAGCAGGGGATATTACTTCCCTCGGCCCCTAGAACACTACAGTCCCTTTGGTGTTAATTAAAAAAACATTCTTACTGAACTAAAACCATTTCTCTATGCTTCCTCTGTTTTAGTCTCCGGAAACAATGAGCACCTCCGGCTGCTGCTTTCGCGCCACAGTAATCCGATGAGTTGCGTACCAAACGCCCATCCGAGTAACATTATATTCACTGAGCATGATAATGTCTAACAGATCAGACATTATCACTGCAACAGCGAAGCGGTGCTATCCCTGCTTTCAATCAGCCCTTCTCAGGAATATAGTGAACATATTAGGACAGGTTGTGGACAGATATCTATCGAAATATGGACACCATACTCGACCACGAACAACCTACTCTACCAACCTGTCAGATAGGAAATCCCCAGAACAGCCTGCAAATATCAGTTACGTTTAGGAGAGAAAGGAGTAGACTGCTTTGTGCCACGGTTAAATAGGTCCCCAAAGGGTTCAGTGGAAAGGTGTGAAATGGTATGCCTGTCTATCTGTCACTGTGTGATTATGTTTCCTGCTGGATAGTTCCACTCCAACAGAACTGATGACAGCTGTATCCACAGTGGAATATTCTTGAATGTTCCACTGGGGAAAGGGAGCCCAGGGAAGGTCAAACAAAGTGCCCTCTTTTGCATTGTGCTTGACAGTCTTCCAAAATGGCCGCCTCCGAGCCCCACACAGGCATCATCCCAGCAAACATGACCCCATTGGCCCCATGTGTGTATTCTTTGGGCAAGGTGAGCACGGGCTAGCACACACCAACCCCACACCAAGCTCACACCAGCCGTTAGGCTAGCCCAGCACGAGCTAGCCTAAGGCAATCCCACACCAGCCCAACACAGGCCAGCCTACACCAAGCCCAGCTAGAGGCGGGGGCACGTTAGAATATTGTGGGCATGTTTACTGGGAGGTGTCTCGCTGTTTGATTGTTTCTGATAGGTTTTGCCAACATCGTTCATTTGTGATTTCCTTTGCGCTGGTGAGGCTTGTAGATAAAATTTGAGAGAGCATCTGGTTTTCCTCAGTTAGCCCACCAGGGAGATCGCAGTCTAGATAAGAACCCGAAACCGGCACCAGAACTATTAGCTTCTTCCGCCAAGGTTCCTGGCTGTGTGATCTCATCAAACACTGATTTAGCTACGTATCAGACTAAAACACACAGTTTGAGGTTTAACTAACAATGAAGTGCCTTGGAGAGGGATGGATTAAGCAGAACCAGCAGAATTCTGGGTGGTTTGTTTGTATTGGTAAGATTGTTTGAGTACACAGATTCCTCACAGGGGGTAAATTTCCTGTTTTGGAAATGTCTCAACCTACTGCTTAAATCATGCCAAAACGTTTATTAACATCATGGATATTGTGTGTTTTTGACAGAACAAGACCAAGCCATGGATAATACCAGTTTGGGATGGCCAGAGGATCTGGATGATGATGCCAACCTTTCTTCTCTCCAAGGTGACCTGGAGGACTTCTGCGCTACGTCGTCAAGGCACCAGGCATCCCAGGTGATCCTGTATGCCTTCTTTACAGCGGGCATCGTGTGCACGGTGGTGGGTAACTTCCTGGTGGTCCTGGCCATCGCGTACTACAAGCAGCTGCAGTCGCCCACCAATTCGTTCGTCATGTCCTTGGCGGTGGCCGACTGCCTGGTGGGGTTGGTGGTCATGCCCTACAGCATGGTGCGCACCGTGGAGGGCTGCTGGCTCTTCGGCGCCCTCTTCTGTCGGGTCCACTCCAGCCTGGACGTCATGCTGTGCACCGCATCCATCTTCCACCTCAGCTGCATCGCCTTCGACCGCTACTACGCCGTGTGTAACCCCTTGGTCTACCACCTGAAAATGTCCCAGGGCCGAGTAGCCTTCCTGATCGTGGTCTGTTGGGCCGTCCCGCTGCTCATCTCCTTCGGCCCCATCATGCTGGGCCTCCACAAGGCTGGGGTGGACATGGTGCCCATGCCGCCCGAGGACGCCTGCGTCTTCCTGGTCAACCGTGTCTACGCCGTCATGGCCTCCCTGGTGGCCTTCTACCTGCCCATGGGCATCATGCTAGCGGCCTACTGGAAGATCTACAAGGCGGCCAAGCGGCAGGCCATGCAGATCAGCGCCATGGAGAGCCAGTTTTTGGCCGGGGTGGGCAAGGACTCCAGCAAGAAGCAGAGGCACCGCAACGCCATGAGGAGGGAGAGGAAGGCGGCTAAGACCCTGGGGATCATCATGGGGGTCTTTCTCCTCTTCTGGCTTCCCTTCTTCACTGTCAACATCGTGGATCCCTTCATCGACTATAGCACAGGGGTGGAGGTGTGGGAGATTTTCCTGTGGCTGGGGTACGTTAACTCATCGCTTAACCCATTCTTGTATGGGTTCTTCAATAGATCCTTCCGTAGAGCGTTTATGATGATTATGGGATGTCGGATATGTCTGTCGAGCTCCTCACCGGGTCTGGACCTATCAAAAGAGAGCAACGAACGCAAGGTCAACCAATAGGAGACAAGAATTGCAACACTCCACACATGGATGTGACATCGACCTATCACACGCCAAGAAAGAGGGCAACGGGACACACAGACAACCAATAGGAGACTTTTAAAATACTTCATTTACCGGCTAATTGTGTACAGGTAGAGGACAATTGAAGGGATTAAGTTGTTATTGTTATATTAAAGAGGATTAAGCCACTGACTGATGAAAACATTGACGTTTAAAACAATCTGTGCATTTCTGAGACGGACAAAACTGAAGATTGAGCTGCAAAACCCTCAAATGACAGGGTGCAAATAAACACTGGATTTTGGTAGTCGTTAAAAATAAAGAAAGAGAGAAAGAAAATGCATGTAAAAAAATAAAGAAGTGACTACTCTTCAGCAAATGTTGTTCTAGTGTGGAAATAAATATAATGTCTGGTTCTTCTTTTGCATTTCAAAAGTCTTTTTGTGTACGTTTTTTCCTTTTTACATTTTAGCAAGTGGTAGTGATGCACAGGCTTTTTTGAAACATCGCCATCTCCTGGCCGCATTAACCCGCAAGATTCAGTTGCTTGAAAACGCCCCAAAAGCTTGAAAACCCAATTCGGTTTAGCTAAAAAATAATTCATGATTGATTTTAGTTTGTTTTGGAGTCAAAGATTTGTTAATTATTTTACTAAATCATTTTTGTTTTCGTTGAATTTTTAGCTTACAATAATAACCTTGTACACAACTCTGATGAAAGTTTTAATCATCTTACATAGTCACCTTATAATGAGGATACTGTCCACACTCTGTTTGCATAGAGTGCTTCTGACTACCGACTATCGTGTTGATTAGAGAAGAGAGGAGCACACAGAAGTAATTGGGCTCAACTTGTTTGCAATAAGAGGATGGTCTCTGTATGACTTTGCCATGAATGTGAGATGTGTCCCCTGCCAAGTGTGGACCCGTTACAAACTAGTTTCAAACTGATTGCTGTAATAAAGCAGTATGCACACACACACACACACACACACACACACACACACACACACACACACACACACACACACACACACACACACACACACGCACGCACGCACGCAAACATGCACACACACATTCGCACACACATAAACACACACGGTATAAACACTTGGGTTTAGATTGCCTCTCAGGACATATTTGTTAGAGGAAATAGCCGGGGCGAAAATAGAATCTGAAATATGGTTATGTTTTGATTAAATGGTGCTTATGAAATGATTACTGCTTGTGACTGGACAGACGGGGTCAAGCACTGGCACCAGCCAGTCCGGCCATGCCAAGTAAGAATAATAAGGGAGAGAATGGACTTTAGGTTCGTGCCAAGGAGAGAGAGGAAGAGAAGGATAGCGGGGGACGAGATGAGAGAGAGAGGAAGGGGGAAAAGGAGAGATTAAGTAAGAGAAGGAGAGGGTGTCAGTGAATAACAATGTGAAGAAGGAAAAGAGGGAATAGCACGAGATGAGAAAGGAAATTCCACCTGTGTTCTTCAATGTACTTTGTGCAAAAAAGCTAACACATCTCCCAAATGTTCTCTCCACTCTCTATTCTAACAAAGTGAGTCTCCACTTTTTTTTAGAGACCAAATGAACCACAACTAAATCAGAACCTGGCCAACATTGAAAACAGCCAAGACAAAAAAATCCTTCAAGCAGGTTAACGAATTATATAATTTTGTGAACATTTGCTTAAATTTCACGAGATATATAAACTCAGCAAAAAAAGAAATGTCCCCTTTTCAGTGCCCTGTCTTTCAAAGATAATTCTTAAAAATCCAAATAACTTCACAGATCTTCATTGTAAAGGGTTTAAACACTGTTCCCAATGCTTGTTCAATGAACCATAAACAGTTCATGAACATGCACCTGTGGAACGGTTGTTAAAACACTAACAGCTGACATACGGTAGGCAATTAAGGTCACAGTTATGAAAACGTAGGACACTAAAGAGGCCTTTCTACTGACACCTAAGACAGCGCTACAGGGAGACAGGATGGACTGATCGTCCTCGCAGTGGCAGACCACGTGTAACAACACCTGCACAAGATCGGTACATCTGAACATCTCACCTGTGGGACAGGTACAGGATGGCAACAACAACTGCCTGAGTTACACCAGGAACGCACAATCCCAGACTGTCCGCAATAGGCTGAGAGAGGCTGGACTGAGGGCTTGTAGGCCTGTTGTAAGGCAGGTCCTCACCAGACATCACTGGCAACAACGTCGCCTATGGGCACAAACCCACCGTCGCTGGACCAGACAGGACTGGCAAAAAGTGCTCTTCACTGAAGAGTCGCGGTTTTGTCGCCCCAGGGGTGATGGTCGGATTCGCGTTTATCGTCGAAGGAATGAGCGTTAAACCGAGGCCTGTACTCTGGAGCGGGATCGATTTGGAGGTGAAGGGTCTGTCATGGTCTGGGGCAGTGTGTCACAGCATCATTGGACTGAGCTTGTTGTCATTGCAGGCAATCTCAATGCTGTGCGTTACAGGGAAGACACATCCTCCTCTCTCATGTGGTACCCTTCCTGCAGGCTAATCCTGACATGACCCTCCAGCATGACAATGCCACCAGCCATACTACTCGTTCTGTGCGTGATTTCCTGCAAGACAGGAATGTCAGTGTTATGCCATGGCCAGCAAAGAGCCCGGATCTCAATCCCATTGAGCACGTCTGGGATCTGTTGGATCGGAGGGTGAGGGCTAGGGCCATTCCCCCCAGAAATGTCCGGGAACTTGCAGGTGTCTTGGTGTAAGAGTGGGGTAACATCTCACAGCAAATCTTGTGCAGCCCATGAGGAGGAGACGCACTGCAGTACTTAATGCAGCTGGTGGCCACACCAGATACTGACTGTTACTTTTGATTTTGACCCCCCGTTTGTTCAGGGACACATTATTTCATTTCTGTTAGTCACATGTCTGTGGAACTTGTTCCGTTTATGTCTCAGTTGTTGAATCTTATGATGTTCATACAAATATTTACACATGTGAAGTTTGCTGAAAATAAACGCAGTTGACAGTGAGAGGGCGTTTCCTTTTTTTTCTGAGTTTATTTATGGCAGAACCAGGGGAAGTGGGAGAGACAGATAGGGTAACAGAGTGTGACTTGAAGCATGGCTTTGTCATGCTGAGTGCTTTGTGTTTATGCCCAGAGAGATTCATCGCTCACACACACCTCAGGTGGATTAGTCATCTGGAGGTGCAACAGGAAGAGCACATGCACGCAAACAGGAACACACATGCACACACACATTTTTCAGATTTGTTTCTCAACCCTTCATCTGAGGCAAAGAGTCTTGAGATCTGGTCTGTGTGAGGGAGACGAGAAAAGGGGAAGAAGAGGCATACACATTTCCCATGTTTACCCTATACAGAATCTGATGTGTCGCGGGCCGTACGGTTGACCTTCTCACAAGAAAATGATCAAACAGTTCCATTATTCGAATGTCTGTTCCTACAACGTGCCCTAAAAGGACCCGACCCTGTTTCTTCACAGCAGGAAGCCTTTGAGAGGCGGTAAAAACACGTGTCCTCCTGGACTTCCTAATCTGCCCTTGCTTGGACGATTATCGCGATAACAACAGTCCACCCAGCATGGGATTGGTGATTTGGAAGAGGAAGAGGAACATTTAACTTCTCACCCTGCAAAAGGTTATATAGGCTGTCTGATGAGTGAGGCACAGTTTATAGAGCATCACTTGCTTTGGCTGTTTTCATCTGCAAGAAACATCAAAACAAGTTCTGATGGAGGACGAAGCTTATCGGCTGGGTAGTAGTTTATGATATTTTTTTTACCAGGCAAGTCAGTTAAGAACAAATTCTTATTTTCAACGACGGCCTAGCAACAGTGGGTTAACTGCCTGTTCAGGGGTAGAACGACAGATTTGTACCTTGTCAGCTCGGGATTTAAACTTGCAACCTTTCGGTTACTAGTCCAACGCTCTAACCACTAGGCTACCCTGTGTTTATGATATAACACTGTAGGTTCCCATCCTACACCGCAGTTGTGTTGCACCAGTTCATTTTGTCAGTAAAGTCATGTGTAAAGTCTTACTAAATCCTTAGGCATTACTAGGGAGTTTATAATGGGGAAGGGGGGGGGGGGTTCTAAATTTGATTGCACCATGGACATGTACAGTGCTTTTGGACAGTATTCAGACCCCTTGACTTTCCACATTTCTGTTATGTTTCAGGCTTATACTAAAATGGATCAAGTTTTTTTTTGCCCTCATCAATCTAAAGACAATACCCCATAATGACAAAGCAAAAATCTGTTTTTTAGAAAAGTTTTCAAATTCATAAAAAATAAAAACTGAAATATGACATTTACACAAGTATTCAGACCCTTTACTCAGCACTTTGTTGAAGCACCTTTGGCAGCAGTTACAGTCTTGAGTCTTCTTAGGTATGACGCTACAATCTTGGCACACCTGTATTTGGGGAGTTTCTCCCATTCTTCTCTGCAGATCCTCTCAAGCTCTGTCAGGTTGGATGGGGAGCGTTGCTGCACAGCCATTTTCAGGTCTCTCCAGAGATGTTCGATCAGGCTCAAGTCCAGGCTTTGGCTGGGCAACTCAAGGACATTCAGAGACTTGTCCCGAAGCCACTCATGCGTTGTCTTGGCTGTTTGCTTAGGGTCGTTGTCCTGTTGGAAGGTGAACCTTCACCCAAGTCTGTGGTCCTGAGTGCTCTGGAGCAGGTTTTCATCAAGGATTTCTCAGTACTTTCCTCCGTTCATCTTTCCCTCCATACTGAATTGTCTCCCAGTCCCTGATGCTGAAAAACATCCCCACAGCATGATGCTGCCACCACCATGCTTCACCATAGGGATGGTGTCAGGTTTCCTCCAGAGGTGACGCTTACAGACGTGACGTGCCTCTTACTGAGGAGTGGCTTCTGTCTGGCCTGATTGGTGGAGTGCTGCAGAGATGGTTGTCCTTCTGGAAGGTTCTCCCATCTCCACAGAGGAACTCTGGAGCTCTGTCAGAGTGACCATCAGGTTCTTTGTCACCTCCTGACCAAGGCCCTTCTCCCCCGATTGCTCAGTTGGCCGGGCGGCCAGCTCTAGGAAGATACTTGGTGGTTCTTAACTTCTTCTATATAAGAATGATGGTGGCCACTGTTCTTGGGGACCTTAAATGCTGCAGAAATTTTTGGTACCCTTCCCCAGACTGATATATTTTTGGAATATCTGTTGTTCCATGTAGAGAATGTGTTATTCAATGTGTTTGTATGGGCTAATAGCAGTAGGCCTATTTGTTAATATTTTTTTATACTTCAAAGGGTCTTACATTTCAAAATCAAATAGCAAAATAATCCTTGGTATCCATTTAGAAGAACCTGAACGGCTAAGACAGGGCTTAGTCTCTGAGGGGTTAGACTTGGGGCAAAGTTACCATTTTATCACACATGCAGTGTTTTGGGCGAGATAACCAAGATTTGTTGGGCCTCCATGTTGTTTATTCTACTAGAGTGTGTGTCATATACAGCGTTCCTCACTGAGTTCCCTGAATTCCTATCGGACCTTGTAGTCATAGCAGATAATATTCACATTTTTTGTGACTTTAATATTCACATGGAAATGTCCACAGACCCACTCCAAAAGGCTTTCGGAGCCATCATCAACTCAGTGGGTTTTGTCCAACATGTCTCAGTCATACTCTGGACCGAGTTTTGTCCCATAGAATAAATGTTGTGGATCTTAATGTTTTTCTTCATAACCCTGGACTATCGGACCACCATTTTTTAAACGTTTGCAATCGCAACAAATAATCTGCTCAGACCCCAACCAAGGAGCATCAAAAGTCGTGCTATAAATTCTCAGACAACCCAAAGATTCCTTGATGCTTCCAGACTCCCTCTGCCTACCCAAGGACGTCAGAGGACAAAAATCAGTTAACCACCTAACTGAGAAACTCAATCTAACCTTGCGCAATACCCTAGATGCAGTTGCACCCATAAAAACATTTGTCATAAGAACTAGCTCCCTGGTATACAGAAAATACCCGAGCTCTGAAGAAAGCTTCCATTAAATTGGAACGGAAATGGCGCCACACCAAACTGGAAGTCTTCCGACTAGCTTGGAAAGACAGTACCGTGCAGTATCGAAGAGTCCTCACTACTGCTCGATCATCCTATTTTTCCAACTTAATTTAAGAAAATAAAAACAATCCGAAATCGCAAAGCTAACCGAAAAGGAGGATTCTCCAAGAGAGGAGGGCTTTCACTTCAGCAGTAATAAATTCATGAACTTCTTTGAGGAAAAGATCATGATCATTAGAAAGCAAATTACGGACTCCTCTTGAAATTAGCATATTCCTCCAAAGCTCAGAGTCTGCACAACTCTGCCAGGACCTAGGATCAAAGGAGACACTCAATTGTTTTAGTACTATATCTCTTGACACAATGATGAAAATAATCATGGCCTCTAAACCTTCAAGCTACATACTGGACCCTATTCGAACTAAACTACTGAAAGAGCTGCTTCCTGTGCTTGGCCCTCCTATGTTGAACATAATAAACGGCTCCCTATCCACCGGATGTACCAAACTCACTAAAAGTGGCAGTAATAAAGCCTCTCTTGAAAAAGCCAAACGTTGACCCAGAAAATATAAAATACTATCGGCCTATATTGAATCTTCCATTCCTCTCTAAACATTTTGAAAAAGCTGTTGCGCAGCAATTCACTGCCTTCCTGAAGACAAACAATGTATATGAAATGATACCGTCTAGTTTTAGACCCCATCATAGCACTGAGACTGCACATGTGAAGGTGATAAATGACCTTTTAATGGCGTCAGACCGAGGCTCTGCATCTGTCCTTGTGCTCCTAGACCTTAGTGCTGCTTTTGATACCATCGATCCACCACATTCTTTTGGAGATTGGAAACCCAAATTGGTCTACACGGACAAGTTCTGGCCTGGTTTTGATCTTATCTGTCGGAAAGATATCAATTTGTCTCTGTGAATGGTTTGTCCTCTGACAAATCAACTGTAAATTTCGGTGTTCCTCAGGATTCCGTTTTAGGACCACTATTGTTTTCACTATATATTTGACCTCTTGGGGATGTCAATCGAAAACATAATGTTAACTTTCACTGCTATGTGGATGACACACAGCTGTACATTTCAATGAAACATAGTGAAGCCCCAAAATTGCCCTCGCTAGAAGCCTGTGATTCAGACATAAGGAAGTGGATGGTTGCAAACGTTCTACTTTTAAACTCGGACAAAACAGAGATGTTTGTTCTAGGTCCCAAGAAACAAAGAGATCTTCTGTTGAATCTGACAATTAATCTTGATGCTTGTCCAGGCGTCTCAAATAAAACTGTGAAGGACCTCGGTGTTACTCTGGACCCTGATCTCTCTTTTGACGAACATATGAAGACTGTTTCAAGAACAGCTTTTTTCCATCTACGTAACCGTGTTCTGTTATAATCTCCACCCTGCACAGCCAGAAGAGGACTGGCCACCCCTCATAGCCTGGTTCCTCTCTAGGTTTCTTCCTAGGTTTTGGCCTTTCTAGGGAGTTTTTCCTAGCCACTGTGCATCTACACGTGCATTCCTTGCTGTTTGGGGTTTTAGGCTGGGTTTCTGTACAGCACTTGGATATATCAGCTGATGTTAGAAGGGCTATATAAATACATTTGATTTGATTTGATTAGTATTCACCCCTCTCAAATTTTGTTGCAGTACAAAGTGGGATTGAAATGAATGTAATCAGGATTTCTTTGTTGTCATTGGTCTACACAAAATACAAAAGTGGAAGAAAAATCACCCCCAAAAAATAAATTATAAAAAAAACAATACTATACCTTGATTTGATACATATTCAACTCCCCGAGTCAATATACGTTAGAAACACCTTTGGCAGCTATGAGTCTTCTTGGATAAGTCTCTAAGGGCCCGATTCCGATTGAGGAAATTACGCCTTTCTTACACATGCCTTTCCTTTGCACTTCTCAGTAGTTTGTATTCAGACTTACCTTAGGAAGGTGTGTAACAGGCTTTGCAGGTGTGGTTCCCTGAATACATGTAACAACCCGCTTGGAGTTTGCCAAAAAGGCACCTAAAGACTCTCAGATTCTCTAGTCTGATGTCTGGGGGAAACATGGCACCTTCCCTACGGTGAAACATGGTAGTGGCAGCAATGTTTTGGTACCATTCCACAGATCTGTGCCTCAACACAATCCTGTCTCAAAGATTTACGGAAAATTCCTTCATGGCTTGGTTTTTGCTCTGACATGCACTGTCAACTGTGGGACTTTAAATAGACAGGCGTGTGCCTTTCCAAATAGTATCCAATCAATTGAATTTACACCAGGTGGACTCCAATGAAGTTGGAGAAACGTCTGAAGGATGATCAATGGAAACAGGATGCACTTGAGCTCAGTTTCGACTCTCATAGCAAAGGGTCTGAATACTTATGTAAATACGTTATTTTTTTTTAGATTTGCAAACATTTCAAAAACCTATTTTTACTTTTTCATTATGGGATATTACGTGGAGATTTCAGAGTATTTTTTCGTATTTAATCTATTTTGGAATAAGGCTGTAACGTAACAACATGTGGAAAAAGTCAAGGGGTGTGAATAGTTTCCGAAGGCACTGTAGCACATTCATACGGACTCTACGCACACACACACACACACACACACACACACACACACACACACACACACACACACACACACACACACACACACACACACACACACACACACACACACACACACACACACACAATCACCATATACTGTATGCTGCTCTGTTTATCATGTACAGTATCCTGATGACTAAATCACACCTTAGCCCTATACTTGTCTGCCCCTACCACTCCAGTATTCCTGCACATTGTAAATATGGTATTGGCACTGACCCTGGAACTGACCCTTTATATAGCTCACTTACTTCCTTGTGTTCTTCTTTGTTCTGCTTTACTATTTGTACAGTTGAAGTCGGAGGTTTACATAAACCTTAGCCAAATACATTTAAGCTCAGTTTTTCATAATTCCTGACATTTAATCCTAGTAGAAATTCCCTGTGAAATGTCAGAATAATACTAGAGAGAATGTTTTATTTCAGCTTTTATTTCTTTCATCACATTCCCAGTGGGTCAGAAGTTAACATACACTCAATTAGTATTTGGTAGCATTGTCTTTTAAATTGTTTAACTTGAGTCAAACATTTCGGGTAGCCTTCCACAAGCTTCCCACAATAAGTTGGGTGAATTTTGGCCCATTCCTCCTGACAGTGCTGGTGTAACAGAGTCAGGTTTGTAGGCCTCCTTGCTCACACACGCTTTTTCAGTTCTGCCCACAGATTTTCCATAGGATTGAGGTCAGGGCTTTGTGATGGCCACTCCAATTGCCTTTGTTGTCCTTAAGCCATTTTGCCACAGCTTTGGAAGTATGCTTGGGATCATTGTCCATTTGGAAGACCCATTTGCGACCAAGCTTTAACCAAGCTCTGATGTCTTGAGATGATGCTTCAAAATATCCACATTATCTTCCTTCCTCATGACTCCATGTATTTTGTGAAGTGCACGAGCCCCTCCTGCAGCAAAGCACCCCCACAAAATAATGTTTGTGCTGTTGGGATGGTGTTCTTCGGCTTGCAAGCCTCCCCCTTTTTTCCTCCAAAAATAACGATGGTCATTATTGCCAAACAGTTCTATTTTTGTTTCATCAGACCAGAGTACATTTCTCCAAAAAGTATGATCTTTGTCTCCATGTGCAGTTGCAAACTGTAGTCTGGCTTTTTTTATGGCGGTTTTGGAGCAGTGGCTTCTTCCTTGCTGAGCGGTCTTTCAGGTTATGTCGATATAGGACTCAGTTTACTGTGGTTATAGATACTTTTGTACCTGTTTCCTCCAACATCTTCACAGGGTCCTTTGCTGCTGTTCTTGGATTGATTTGCACTTTTCGCACCAAAGTACGTTCCTCTCCAGGAGACAGAACGTGTTTCCTTCCTGAGCGCTATGATGGCTGCGTGGTCCCATGGTGTTTACACTTGCGTACTATTGTTTGTACAGATGAACGTGGTACTTTCATGCGTTTGGAAATTGCTCCCAAGGATGAACCAGACTTGTGGAGGTCTACAATTTTTTTCTGAGGTCTTGGCTGATTTCTTTTGCTTTTCCCATGATGTCAAGCAACGAGGTTCTGAGTTTGAAGGTAGGCCTTGAAATACTTCCAAATACACCTCCAATTGACTCAAATGATGTCAATTAGCCTATCAGAGGCTTCTAAAGCCATGTGATCATTTTCTGGAATTTTCCAAGCTGTTAAAAGGCACAGTCAACTCAGTGTATGTAAACTTCTGACCCACTGGAATTGTGATACAGTGAATTATAAGTGAAATAATCTGTCTGTAAACATTTGCTGAAGAAATGACTTGTGTCATGCACAAAGTAGATGTCCTAACCGACTTGCCAAAACTATAGTTCGTTAACAAGAAATTTGTGGAGTGGTTGAAAAACTAGTTTTAGTGACTCCAACCTAAGTGGATGTAAACTTCCCACTTCAGCTGCATTACTACTGATATTGATTACTTCATTGTTGGGAAATCAATGAAGGCATTTCACTGTTCTTGTGCACAGGACAATACAACTCTCTCTCTCTCTCTCTCTCTCTCTCAGTCCTCTTAGCTGAAGTCTCTGTCTGGAGTAATTGCTTGCATGGCCATTTTGTTATTGTCAGCTTGGCAGAGATTTTGGCCGGGCCCCTCACACAGCGGCTGACTCATACAGTACTTAAGGTAACGTCCCAAATGGCACACTATCCCCCATTAAGCACTATAGCGCTCTGGTCAAAAGTAGTGCACTATATAAGGAATGGGGTGCCGTTTGGGACACAGGGACTATGATTTATGTCTAGTACTTTCCTTTGTCTCAAAAATGATGGGGGGGGGGTGTACACTGAGTTGACAAAACATTAGGAAAACCTGCTCTTTCTGTGACAGATTGACCAGGTGAATACAGGTGAAAGATATGATCCCTTATTGATGTCACTTGTTAAATCCAATTCAATCAGTGTAGATCAAGGCTGTCAAACTCATTCATGCAGGTCCTAGTGTCTGCAGGTTTTAGTTTTTCCTTTGAATTAAAACCTAGACAACCAACTCAACATTAGGAAGGTGTTCTTAATGTTCTGTACACTCGGTGTGTAACACACAGAGGCAATGAACCATTTTTTATGCCCTCATCTGTGATACAGTAGTTATACTACTCTGGTAGTGCTTCTATTACTCCATTGGTGTCAGAGAAGACATCTTTGATGTGATCATGGACATTTTTAACTGAACTGTGATTATGAGGGAATGCAGCTGGTAGGGCATTACAGTAAATGGTAAATAGCAGCTGCCAATAGTGACACCTGCTGGGAATAACAGGTACAATACAATATGTAGTTACAATGCATATGTGGTGTGTAGTTTGTGTGGGTATTTTGTCCAAACCTAACCACCGTAAAATGTACCTGATACAGCCAGTTAAGGTTTCTCCAGTTGCTCAGTTGAATCGCTTCAGCCTAGAGTTTTAGTGCTAGGCTGGAACAAAAGCCTGCACCGACCAAGGCCCTCCAGGACTGACATCCATTTTATTTTGCTTAACATTGACAGACGTCATTGAACCATCAGCAAATACAAACGAAACAAAAGCGTATTTTTGGCAATGCAAAGAACAGACAAATACTGTAATCAACGTGTTCAAGGATTTCATTCTGTCAATCCTTGTCCTTTCAAAAGATAAAATGACCTCTCTTCTCTCTGACCTCTCTTCTCTCTGGCTCTGATTGCCGTTAAGGTAAATACACCATGCTACTTATTCAACTGCTCCGTACATTGTTTCCAGTCTGAATGTGACCCATCACTTTTATAATGCAATTTCACAGAGGTCTGCTAATGTCAGTTCATCACAGTTCACCTCACTCATTCACTTAGCCAAATAATCAGATGCAATTATTATCACCCATACACTACCCTATGTTTACTCACTTCACCCCGAAATGTTCCTGTGCAATGCTTTCGTCATTCAAGTCAGTGGCTTTCACTTTGTGATATGTGCTTTCTCTAAGAGAACACACGTCTATGCCCAGCTGCATTGTGTTAAGTTGAGCTGGATGAGCTGATACCCTAGCAAAGGGGTGTTTGTCAGTAGGTTATGGTAAAATGGGAGTTGTGAGTTGTGACATTGTGTCTCGATGTTGCTGCTGGTTGTAGGGGTTGAGCTGTTTGGACTTGAGAGTGAGAATGCTCAAAGGATATAGGCTGGAGCCGGTCACTATCATCAGCAGCCGGTCACTATCAATGAGAAGTCAGTTTGACATCTTGCTACTTGTCCAGAAAGTGCCTTTTCCATACCCACTTATTGTTCTGCGCTTGTCTTTTGAACGCAGCTCAAATAAATAACGCTCCCATTCCACTTCACTTCAATCGCCATCCAACAAAATGAAACAAACGCGATACAATCATTAAGGTTCGATATCATATTTTGGAGCAATTTGTGCTCGGATCAAATTGGGCCATTTCCAGACAAAATGAACTCAGGCCTTTGATCGATGTCCAAACAACTCTCTGCAGACAAATGTTCCTCCAGTCTTGTTTGTTTGCTGGTCAAATGGTCCCATGATAACCCCAAGTTCCGATCTTACATTTTGTGGAATTTCCGCATTCCATTCCATTGTGCAAGTGGAAAAGAGCACTTCCTTTTGACTCTTACCTCTTTCTGCTTCGCAACGATGAACCCCAACTAGGTGATTTAAGGAAGGAATTATATTGGTCATTCCCTGTGTTGATACTCCAATGGCAACCATCACGTGCTTTCACTTGCAGCGTCACTGCAAATGTCATTGAAGAAGCAATTGAAATGACAGTAGCCATCCACATTCGCCACTCCTTTTGTCTGTCCCTCTAGAATCTAGATGTCTGTCTCCTTCAGGCCGTAGCACTCTGTGAGGTCATAGATCTGATAGCAGCTCTGCTCGGCGACGTCGTTGTAAATCCCCATGGAAACCGTGTCAATCTCTGTCCTCGCAAGGGAGGGCGTCGCGACGCCTCCCTTAATCTTATTGGACAGATTGTTCATCTTCTCCTTGAGCTGGAACGATGACTTCTGTAGTGGCGGGAACAGGCTCCACCCTTTAAAACTCAGTGAACGTCCTTTAGTACCCTTGTAGTAGTGCGAGCTCCCGCACGACTCATGGTTGATGGAGTACCCCGGCCGGTAGTCTGTCACACTGGCATTGCCAATACCCATAGTACCCATTTCCCTGCCATCTATGCCCTGGTTGTGATGGCCCTTGACGGCTGTGCGCCAGTGCTGGTCATAGAAACGCCGCAGGACTCGGCGGCGGCGGTGGCACTGGCAGCGGAGGAGGCGGGTGAAGGCGCGCTGGAACTCTTTGCTGGAGCACGGGTAGATGACAGGGTTAATGCAGCTGTTGAAGTAGCCCAGCCAGAAGATGACCTTAAAGACCATGTCAGATGGCTTCAGTGCCGGGAAGAAGGAGCCTGGGAGGGGACAGAGGAGAGAGGTGTTAGGTTCTGTGATAATCTTGAAGATTTTGTGTGTAAGACAAGAATTGGCGAACGGCAGCTTCTTCGGGTAAGGTTAAGGTGGGAGGTGTGTGTTTCTTTGTAAACAACAGCTGGCGCGCGATCTCTGGAAGTCTCTAGGTTTTGCTCACTTGAGTTGGAATACCTCTTGATAAGTAGCAGACCATACTATTTATCTAGAGAGTTTCAATCTATTTTTTTCATAGCTGTATATTTACCACCACAAACCGATACCGGCACTCAACGAGATGTACAGTATAGTGCCATAAACAGCTATATAGGGCCAGTGATTTTAATGCAGGGAATCTGAAAAACTGTCTTACCAAATGTTTTCCAGAATGTCACCTGTGCAACTAGAGGGGAAAAACTCTAGATTACTATCACACCCTGACCTTGGAGATCCTTTTTATGTCTCTATTTTGGTTTGGTCAGGGCGTGAGTTGGGTCGGGCATTTCTAAGTTTTGTGTTTCTATCATTTTCTATCTCTATGTTTTGGCCGGGTATGATTCTCAATCAGGGACAGCTGTCTATCATTGTCTCTGATTGGGAACCATACTTAGGTACCCTTTTACCACCTATGTTTGTGGGAAGTTGAGGGCACATAGCCTTTGAGCGTCACGGTTTGGTTTTGTAGTGGTTATTGTTTTTTTTGGGCGTCATTTTGAGTTAATAAAGAAAATGTACGCTAACCAAGCTGCACCTTGGTCCTCTCCTTTCATCAGCCATGACAATTAACTTTATTCCACCAACAGAAATGTATACAAAGCTCTCCCTCGTCCTCCATTTGGCAGATCTGACCATAACTCTATCCTCCTGATTCCTGCTTACAAACAGAAAGTACTAGTGACACGCTCAATATTGAATTGGTCCAATGAAGGGAATAATAAGGTAGAAGACTGTTTCGCTAGCACAGACTGGAATATGTTCCTGGATTCATCTGATAACATTGAGGAGTTTACCACATAAGTCACTGGTTTCATGAATAAGTGCATCGACGACATCGCCCCCCATAGTGACCGTATGTACGTATCCCAAGCAGAAGCCATGGATTACAGGCAACATTCACACTGAGCTAGAGCTGCCACCTTAACGGAACGGGACACTAATCTGTATGCTTATAAGAAATCCCAAGACAACCTCCAAGCCATCAAACAGTCATAACGTCAATACAGAACTAAGATCGAATCCTACTATGCAGGCTCTGATCTTTTTCAGATGTGGCCGGGCTTGCAAACTATCACGGATCACAAAGGGAAACCCAGCCGCGAGCTGCTCAGTGACGCAAGCCTACCAGACGAGCTAAATTCCTTCTATGCTCGCGTTGAGACAAGCAACAGTGAACCATACCTAAGGGCACCAGCTGTTCGGACAACTGTGTGATCTTGCTCTCCGTAGCCGATGTAAGACCTTTAAACAGGTTAACATTCGTCTGGAAAGAGCAGTGTGGAGTGCAATTGAGATTGCGTCATCTGTGGATCTGTTGGGGTGGTATGTGAATTGGAGTGGGTCTATGGTTTCCGAGTGGTGTTGATGTGACGCATGACCAGCCTTTCAAAGCACTTCATAGCTACAGATGTGAGTGCTACGGGTCGGTCATCATTTAGGCAGATGACCTTAGCATTCTTGGGCACAGGGACTATGGTGGTCAGCTTGAAACATATAGGTATTACAGACTAGGTCAGGGAGAGGTTGAAAATGTCTGTGAAGACACTTGCCACTTGGTCCATGCATGCTCTGAGTACACGTCCTGCTAATCCTTCTGGCCCCGTGGCCTTGTGAATGTTGACCTGTTTAAAGGTCTGACTCACATCGGCTACGGAGGGAGTGATCACACAGTCGACTGGAACAGCTGGTGCTCTCATGCGTGCTTTAATGTTGCTTGCCTCGAAGCGAGCATAGAAGGTATTTAGCTCGTCTTGTAGGCTTGTGTCACTGGGCAGCTCACGGCTGGGTTTCCCTTTGTAATCCTTAATAGTTTGTAAACCCTGCCACATCCGACGAGCGTCAGAGCCGAAGTAGGATTCAATCTTAGTCCTGTATTGATGCTTTGCCTGTTTGATGGTTTGCCTGAGGGCATAGCGAGATTTCTTATAAGCGTCCGGATTATTGTCCTGCTCCTTGAAAGTGGCAGCTCTAGCCTTTAGCTCAGTGCTGATGTTGCCTGTAATCCATGGCTTCTGGTTAGGATATGTAACTGTGGTCACTGTGGGGATCACGTCATCTATGCACAATTGATGAAGCCGGTGACTGATGTGGTATACTCCTCAATGCCATCGAATAAATCCCAGAATATATTCCAGTCTGTGCTATTAAACAGTCCTGTTGCATCCGTGTCATCTAACCACTTCCGTATTGAGCGAGTCACTGGTACTTCCTGCTTTAGTTTTTGCTTGTAAGCAGGAATCAGGAAGATAGAATTATGGTCAGATTTGCCAAATGGAGTGCGAAGGAGAGCTTTGTACGCATCTGTGTGTGGAGTTAAGGCAGGCTAGAGTTTTTTTCCCTCGAGTTGCACATATAACATGCTGGTAGAAAAAAGGTAAAACAGATTGAAGTTTTCCTGCATTACTAGACGTTAGGTAAAACAGATTGAAGTTTTCCTGCATTACTAGAACTTAGGTAAAACATTCAAGTTTTCCTGCATTACTAGAAGTTAGGTAAAACATTAAAGTTTTCCTGCATTACTAGAAGTTAGGTAAAACAGATTGAACTTTTCCTGCATTACTAGGAGCACCGCTTCTGGATGAGCATTTTCTTGTTTGCTTTTGGCCTTATACAGCTTGTTGAGTGCGGTCTTCGTGCCAGCATTGGTTTGTAGAGGTACATAGACCGCTACGAAAAACGGTACTCTTGGTAGAGATGTTTCAGTGGAGAGGAACGCTTGGTACAGCCCCCACGTCCCTAATCTCATCTCATCTCCGCCACGGTGTTGACTGGCCCTCCTTTCCTTCATCTCTCCTTGCCCTGGCCTGAGCCCTCTCCTTAGGGACCTGTGGGCAGTTTAGTTTAGATTGGAGCTGACATGGCACACACGCACACTATCCTTGTGGGGACCAAACAACTGATTCCCATTCAAAATCCAATTTTCCTTAACCACTAACCCTAAATCTCTAGGGCTTAACCTATTCTTAAAGGGACATTTCTATATTTTTTACTTCATATTCATCATCTCCAGCACCACCCCAACATCAACATATGTGAAAATAGCGCTTTTCTATGTTTTGTACAAAAAAAGAGGATAGATGTTTCCAATGACATCATCAGCCAATTAGTAGGCAATTAATTAGTAGGCAATGCCTACTCATAAGTGGTTAAAATCACATAAGGCACACCAATATTGCTGGAAAAACCTGTCTTCCTCTAAGTTTTTTAGTACTGTAACGATCGTTGTTGGAAGGATTGGACCAAGGTGCAGCGTGGAAGGTGTTCATCATATTTATTAATGTGAACCAGCAACAAAACAATGAAGAGTAACAAAACGAACGTGCAGCTTTGTAGGGCTGAAAAGCAACAATACAAAATCAAGATCCCACAAACAGGTGGGAAAAGGCTGCCTAAATATGATCCCCAGTCAGAGACAATGATAGACAGTTGCCTCTGATTGGGAACCATACCAGGCCAACATAAAAAAAGAAACAACAAGACTAGCCACTCTAGTCACACCCTGACCTAACCAAAATAGAGAAATAAAAGGTTCTCTAAGGTCAGGGCATGACAACTACAAACATAGAAACGTCCCACTTTAAGATATGTTGTGGTGGTGCTGGAGATTAATATTAAGTTGAATTTTTTTTTTTTATCCTTTAAACCTAACCTTAACCCCAAACCACTAACCTTAACTTCTAACCCTAAACCTAACCCCTAACCATAATTCTAACCAAATAATTAAACAGCAGCAGTAAAATAACAATAGTGAGGCTATATACAGGGGCTACCGGTACAGAGTCAATGTGCTGGGGCACCGGTTAGTCGAGGTAATTGAGGTAATATGTACATGTAGGTAGAGTTAAAGTGACTATGCATAGATTATAAACAGAGAGTAGCAGCAGGGTAAAAGAGGGGTCTGGGTAGCCGTTTGATTAGATGTTCAGGAGTCTTGGCTTGGGGGTAGAAGCTGTTAAGAAGCCTCTTGGACCTCGACTTGGCGCTTGGTACAGCTTGCCGTGCGGTAGCAGAATGAATAGGGTGACTAGAGTCTTTGACCATTTTTAGGGCCTTCCTCTGACACCACCTGATATACAGTAGAGGACTTATATGGCAGGAAGCTTGAGCATTTGCCATACCAGGCAGTGATGCAACTAGTCAGGATGATCTCAATGGTGCAGCTGTAGAACCTTTTGAGGATCTGAGGACCATTGCCAAATATTTTCAGTCTCCTGAGGGGGAATAGGCTTTGTCGTGCCCTCTTCACAACTGTCTTGGTGTGTTTGGACTATGATAGTTTGTTGGTGATGTGGACACCAAGGAACTTGAAGCTCTCAACCTGTTCTACTACAGCCCCGTCGATAAGAATGGGGGAGTGCTCGGTCCTCCTTTTCCTGTAGTCCTCAATCATCTCCTCACCACACGATTAGGTCTCTGACCTCCTCCATATAGGCTGTCTCCTCGTTTTCAGTGTATTGGTGCAATAGCCAATTGATGTAATAGCTTACAGCTTTCTTGACATTTTGATTGAATTATTGTGGTAGGCTCATGTTTTTTTTCTCCCCAATTTCATGGTATACAATTGTTAGTAGTTACTATCTTGTCTCATCGCTACAACTCCTATACGGGCTCGGGAGAGACGAAGGTCGAAAGCCATGCGTCCTCCGAAACACAACCCAACCAAGCCGCACTTCTTCTTAACACAGCGCGCATCCAACCCGGAAGCCAGCCGCACCAATGTGTCGGAGGAAACACCGTGCACCTGGCGACCTGGTTAACGTGCACTGCGCCCGGCCCGCCACAGGAGTTGCTTGTGCGCGATGAGATAAGGATATCTCTACTGGCCAAAACCTCCCTAACCCGGACGACGCTAGGCCAATTGTGCGTTGCCCCATGGACCTCCCGGTCACAGTCGGCTGCGACAGAGCCTGGGCTCGAACCCATATAGGCTCATGTTTTACTTCTACGATGTACCCACATTATTTATTTTGCCGGGACACCGTACCGGACCGTACCGCCTTACTTTTACCCCTGACCCAAACCCTAATTGTAACCCTAACCCTAAATCTAACCCGTAAGCCTAAAATAGCCTTTTTCTTTGTGTGGACAGGTGAAATGTCCCCACTTGTCCAAATGTTCCTTGTTTCACTATGCTTGTGAGGAAAACACACACACACACACACACACACACACACACACACACACACACACACACACAGTCTACTTGCAAGTGTCAGCATTGCACCGGCTTCACAGGCACTATACCAGTAGCAAAGATGTAAATAGCAAAAGAGAGGCACACTTGCAAGTAGAGAGGAAAGGAGGTAGTGTAGTGAGGGAGGGGAGGAGAGGTTATCATCAGCCATCATCACCCACTGGAGTGGCTTTAACAACCTGACATAGGGTCACAACAGGCCTCCTCTCTTGGCCAGTATGGCGGTAATTTGGGTGGTAGTCAGGTCTCTGAGATGAAAGCGTGTTCCTTTTGGACAAGATTGGTGTGTGTGTGCATACGTATGTGTGTGCAATGGGTAATTGGTGTGTCTGCGTGTGCTTGTGTGTAATGGGTAATTGGTGTGCTAGTGTTGCTCGGAGGAACCCACCACCACCAAACCAGATTTTTGGGGGCATTACTGTACATAACGATCCCTTTAAAGAACCAGACAACCCCTTGTGACCCCCTGTGTGGGATCTGACTGATGACACCATTATAGACTACTGTACTGTTGTCGGATGTATGTGGCCCATTAGGCTACTACTACAGGAAGACTCGGTACCATTAGGTGGGTGATGGAGACAGAGTGAAACTCACTGGTGGTTCATTGTTTGAGGTCCTGCTTTGTTTTCTCTCGTTATTAGTGTTGTGTACTTGATGTAGAAGGCTGATGACGAAACAATGATACAACTATCATGCTCTTTTTGGGGGAACTATACAATAGTTTGCTGTTTGCTGTGATTGAGCTTGCCTGTCGCAATGTAACCAATGAAAGAGTCCCTAAAGTGTGCCCATGTAAGGGGGTGCGTGTTGGTGGCAGGGAAGTCAGGGGCAGGAGATCGAACTTGGTATAAACGGAGCAGTTTAATAAGTGCTCGAAAACTCAGAAAACCAAAATATACAAAATAATACAAGTGGGTACAAAACCCGTCGCACCACAAGAAAATAACTTGCACAATGCTTACAAACAAAACAATCACCGACAAGGACATGAGGGGGAACAGAGGACTAAATACATAACATGTAATTGATGGGATTGGAACCAGGTGTGATACAAGACAAAACCAAAGGAAAATGAAGAGGATCATCGATGGCTAGAAAGTCGGTGACTT
This sequence comes from Oncorhynchus kisutch, assembly GCF_002021735.2. NCBI lineage: Eukaryota > Metazoa > Chordata > Actinopteri > Salmoniformes > Salmonidae > Oncorhynchus > Oncorhynchus kisutch. Next base: position 11,180,111 of record NC_034180.2, read on the forward strand.
CGACCTCCGAACGCTGGCCGAACAAGGAGAGGGACCAGCTTCGGTGGAAGTCGTGACAGCCCATCTGGCACTCTAGGCAGACTCAAGGGAACGTTCAAAGTATTTGAAAAGATTTCAAACCCAGGTCTGTTGTGTATACAGTACACACAGATTCATTATTCACACTCACATGCACACACTCCTAACTTTGCCGCAGGGGGGGTATGTGTCATATAAACAACTCTATACCCTCCTTCCCCTAGTCTGCCCTCATCTGCCCAGTTTGAGATTGGTTTTCATCTGGTGCGGAGCTAGGAATCGTGTTTCAAGAATGAGTCACGCCAATTTACATCTGCCAGAAGGAGAGATTTATGTCCCTTTGGTCCTGTTCTTCCCAGAGGCTTCACTGCTGACTGGTTCAACACAACAACACAGCATTAAAATGAACTATCAGACGCAAGGCATCATGGGAAAAGTAGTTGTGTATTGATTCTAATTGGCAAAATGACATCAACTTTGAGCAATGAATTCCGATTGTAGTCACGAGTCATATGCTACTTAGGAAGTGCCTGGATTGATTTGGCTTGATGCCTTGACACATCGCCGCTGTTGCCATGACCACGTCAGCAGCCGGAGATGAATAACTACTTTATAGTACTTTAGCTGCTTTTAGGAGTTTACGGAGTCTCTTTTATGTGGAGCTTCTCTTTCGAGAAGATGTTTTTTTTTTGTATTTTGTGAGGATATGGTTTTGAAAAGTTCAGTCGTGACAGTTTAACAGTTCCCAGAGTCCCAGCCTTACAGTGCCTTCAGAAAGTGGTCATACTCTTTGACTCCTTGCACATTTTGTTGTCTTACAATCTGAATTCAAAATGTATTTAAATATGATAAATTGTTTCACCCATCTACACACAATACCCCATAATGACAAAGTGAAAACAGGTTTTTGAAATACAGACCAGCTGCACACCTGGATTGTGCAATATTTCTAAATTCTTTCTAGGTGTGTCCAAACGTTTGCCCTGGAGTTTTTTATCTAGAAGTTCCTCCTCTGTAATTAGGCGTCCAATGAGTATTTCTGTATAGCTGTAAATTTTACACTATTAATTTTAAAAAATCCTTTCAAGTAACTTCAGTTCGTGGATATGGAGGAGACTGAAATTAAAACATATGCTTAAAGTACGTTGCTTCCTCTTTCAAAATATAGTTTGGTGAATCATGGATGACTCATTTGTAAATTATTTTTAATTTATTCTTAAAGCTCTGTCAAGTTGGTTGTTGATCATTGCTAGACAGCCATTTTCAAGCCTTGACATAGATTTTCAAGCTGCATTAAGTCAAAACTGTCATTAGGCCACTCGGGAACATTCACCATCTTCTTGGTAAGCAACTCCATTGTATATTTGGCCTTCTGTTTTAGGTTATGGTCCTGCTGAAAGGTGAATTAGAATTTACTTGAGTGCCTTATTGCAAACATTTGTCAAGCCCTCACAATTTGTCTTCTTTCAAATAGATGATGAGAGAAACAAATGGCAAAGCCCCTCTCGCTATTGGCCAAAGTACTCTCAGAACCTATCAAGAATGTGAAATGAAAAAAAAAGAATCCTCAAAGATAACATCGTGCAGGCCTGTTTTTCCTGAGCTAATTATTTCCTTTGGCAAAGCAGAGCTCCCCTTGCCCCCTCCCACCTCTCCATGGGTATGGGGATATTCATAATGGTATCATGTGAAAAAAGCGCAACAACATGTTAGTCATGTCCAAAATGGCACCCTATTCCCTATATAGTGTACTACTTTTGACCCATATGGCTCTGGTCAAATTAGTGAACTATGCAGGAGATGGTGTAATCTTTATTTATCTAGGCAAGTCAGTGAAGAACAAATTCTTATTTACAATGACGGCATACCTCAACCTAACCCTAACAACACTGGGCCAATTGTGCGTTCCCCTATGGGACTCCCAATCACTGCCAGTTGTGACACAGCCTGGAATCGAACCAGGGTCTGTAGTGATTCCTCTAGCACTGAGATGCAGTGCCTTGGACTGCTGCGCCACTCAGGAGCCCATTTTGGGACAAATCCACACAGTAGTCTCGTTTTGCTTGGAGTCAAAGACCTTCCTTACAACATCAGTGTCTTCAATAACATGGTGATACTGGTGCCGAGGCCATCATCAGATGCCTTTGTAACAATCAGAAGCGATACGTAACTACAGTTTCAGGTTACGTACAACGTGTCTGTTCTGTTTGTAAAAGTACTGAGTTCGGATATCTACAGTACCAGTCAACAGTTTGGACACCAACTCATTCAAGGGTTTTTCTTTATTTGACTATTTTCTACATTGTAGAATAATAGTGAAGACCTCAACCCAATTGAGATGGTTTGGGATGAGTTGGACCGCAGAGTGAAGGAAACGCAGCCAACAAGTGCTCAGAATATGTGGGAACTCCTTCAAGACTGTTGGAAAAGCATTCCAGGTGAAGCTGGTTTAGAGAATGCCAAGAATGTGCAAAGCTTTCATCAAGGCAAAGGGTGGCTACTTGGAAGAATCTCAAATATTGTAAAGGAGTGCGTAACTGGAAGCAGGGAAGTCAGGCGGAGAGAGCAAAACTGGGTAATCAACGGAGCAGTTTTATTCATAAAACCACTGGTAACCAGAACAACAAACAAATGGGTAAAAAACCCGTTGCGCACCAGAGAAAACGTGCACATGCACTTACAATCAACAATTCCGCACAAAGACATGGGGGGAACAGAGGGTTAAATACACAACATGTAATGAGGGAAATGAGACCAGGTGTGTGGGAAGACAAGACAAAACAAAAGGAAAATTAAAAGTGTATTAATGATGGCTAGAAGACCGGCGATGCCGACCGCAGAGCGCCGCCCGAACAAAGAGAGAACCGACTTCGGCGGAAGTCGTGACAAATATAACATATATTTTGATTTGTTTAACACTTTTTTGATTACTACATGATTCCATATGTGTTATTTCATAGTTCTGATGTCTTAACTATTATTCTACAATGTAGAAAATAGTAAAAAGAAAGTAAAAACCTTAAATGAGTATGTGTGTCCAAACTTTTGACTGGTTCTGCATATGGTTAGAGTTGTATTACTAATTACTATGCCTTCCTGTGTATCCTTTATCAAGGTTTCTGTCACATTACTATACACATTGCCTACTGCATATAATATATGACGAGTTTATGTCCTTAAGGCAGAGACATTACGGCCTCAAATTGTATTTTTTGTTTTGTTCCTCGGCTTTAACAGCACACGGCCCCAAAGTTGATATTTTTCGCCGTTTTAGATTAGACCTATGGACAGCACTGACATTTTGTTTTTGGGAAAAAGTGAAACGTTGGGCTTGACTGTATTACAATATTTTCTCCTGCTGTCAGTCTGTCGCAGTTCCACCACCACATTAACACGGACATTCCTATAGTGATAAGGCTCGTAGAAGAAGTGTTAAACATTATCTCTTTTGAACTGCTCTGCATTCCTAGAATTGGAGGGTCGCTCGACATTTGAGTGGCGAGGTGATGACATTTGAAAGATTTTGGCAACTATTTAAGGCTGTGTGTGTGTGTGTGTTTGTACGTGTGTATGTGTGTGTGTACGTGTGCGTTTGCGTTTGCGTGTGCGTTTGTGTGTTCGGACAAATGCTAAAAGCTTGTGTTCCAACACAAATAGATGTGTCATGGGGACTGGAGCCACAGAAATTGAGTCACGAGCATCATCAGAGCCACATTTCTTTAGCCTAAGATAATGACAATGCCTTCAGTGGTTGCTTAGTGTGGATTTATTGTTGCACCCTGAATGAAATGTCTTGGTAGTTGACTTCCTCGCTCTGTGCACTATCATGAGGTTACCAAGCGATGTTTCTCACTTCGTTCTACCAAGACATTGCATGCAAAGGCTAACTCAGAGACATGAAGAGGAAAGGCAGAGAAGTTTTGAGAGGGGGAGAGAACAAAAGAACGAGAGGGGTATTGTACGTGTGGAATGGTGCCATCTTTACCTCCTCCCTTCCCCCTCATCCTGGCTGTTGGGCGTGTGTTGTTGAGACTATGGGAGGAATTCAATTACAGCTGTCATAAGGGCAGTGGACCGTTGGGTTCCTGGGGTCAGCGGCCTGAATATTGCAATTAGAGTTACCCATCTCTCTTAATAGACTCTTTCGTGTCGATGAAACATCCTTGTTTAATATTTCACTTTCTTAATAGTGCACTTGGAATATGTAAACATACTCACAGTGAAAGAGATATATAACTTAAAAGTAATTGAATCGGGGTTGGGGAGCTGGGGACTGAGGGACTGGAGGTTGGAGGGCTGGAGGACTGAGAGGCTGGGAGGTTGGAAGGCTGGGGCTGGGGCTGGGGGGCCTCAGCTAGCCTGGCACAAGTAGCAGAGCGTGCTGGTTGGAGCCGAGCCAGGAGATGCTATCAGCCAACCAACAGCCAAGTACGCACAATAACATTCCGGGGGATTGTAGGAACTGAAATCTAAGGAACTCAACTTGATTAGTAGGCATAGTATGTTATGTGTAGGCTTATACAAAACAACGAGGCTGTGTTGGCTTGCAACAATGTTACAAACAGTGGTCCATTGAGATGGAAATCCCCAATGGTTTTAAACACACTTTCCTTTTTCAACCTAACACCTGTGGTGCGAATAGGATTTCCCATGATAGAAATCCCTATTGCAAAGTTAGTTGTTGTTTACTCTCAGAGGTAGAGTACAACTTCTGAAAGATGCCTCCCTCTCTAAACTCTATGGTGCCTGACTAAACTCCACCCTTTGTTCCAAAAGCAATGTTTGCCAGAATATCGCTTTTAGAATTACCCATCTCTAAAATATTTTGTCTATCTTGGGGGCACAGTCCATTTGTTCTGTTGTTAAGAGTACAGAACTGCAGCCAAAAATTTGTGCGCTGGGTGGAACTAACGAAGTGGTGCTGGCCATCTTTCTGCTTTTGAATGATTTTCCTGATACATACTGTAAATAATGCAATAGAAAGGACGAGGTATAGAGTGCGTGTGTGTGTACCAGTGGAGGCTCCTCAGAAGAGGACGGGGAGGACTGTACTCCTCAGTGAATTTCATAAAAATAAAAATGGTAAAACATTTTAAAAGTTATCCTTTTTAGATAAAACTAGACTAAATATACTCCCGTCATCAAATAATTGATTAAAATACACCGTTTTGCAATGAAGGTCTATTGTAGCCTCAACAGCACTTGGTATGGTAGCACCATGGTGTAGCCAGAGGACAGCTAGCTTCTGTTCTCTTCTCTGTACATTGACTTCAATACAAAACCTAGGAGGCTCATGGTTCTCACCCCCTTCCATAGACTTACAGAGTAATTATGACAACTTCAAGAGGACATCCTCCAACCTATCAGAGCTCTTGTATATCAGAGCTCTTGACATGTTGTCCTCCCAATCAAAAGATCAGATAATGAAACTAGTACTGAAAACATAAGCTACAGCTAGCTAGCCCTGCAGTGCATAAAATGCGGTGAGTAGTTGACTCAAAGAGAGAGAAAGACAATAGTTGAACAGTTTTGAACAAATACATTTCTTCCAACATAAAGGAAAAGCAAGAGAGAGATAGAGAGAGATTACATTTTTTCTTTTTCACTTTCAATTTCAATTACTTAGCTAGCAAACCCAGTCGTTCCTTCTAAATGTTCCATTTCCATACTGGCTGGCAACGTTCTTATCCCTTGTTTGTTAACTAGCCAACTATGACTAACTTGCAGTCATTTCAAAAAGTGCAGTCAGAATAACATCAACAGTAGCTGCATTTGCATTTGTTTAAGCTGTTTTCTAGTGACATTTATTTGGATGCATCCATAAAAATGAGCTAATGAGGTGCGATTTCGCCTGGCATAGAAAATGTGCTCACTTGTTAGGACACTGTTGTTCCGAGGAGCTAGCCAACAACACAGATAAAACAATCACTTCCAACTGACGCTGGAAAGACTGCAAACTAGCTACACTTTGTTTCATTTGACCTTTTTTTCAATTGACATTTCTTTGTATACAGTGCATTCGAAAAGTATTCAGACCCCTTGAATTTTTCCACATTTTGTTACGTTACAGCCGTATAAAAAAAGTTATTAAATAAAAAAATGTCTTCACTAACCAACACCCCATAATGACCCCATGTTTTTTGATTTTTTTGCAAATTTATAATATAATAAAAACTGAAATACCTTATTTACATAAGTATTCAGACCCTTTGTTATGAGACTCGAAATTGAGCTCAGGTGCATACTGTTTCCATTGATCATCCTTGAGATGTGGTAAATTCAATTGATTGGACATGATTTGGAAAGACACACACCTGTCTATATAAGGTCCCACAGTTGACAGTGCATGTCAGAGCAAAATCCAAGCCATGAGGTCCAAGGAATTGTACATACATTTCAGAGACAGGATTGTGTGGCGCAGATCTGGGGAAGGGTACCATAACATTTCTGCAGCATTGAAGGTCCCCAAGAACACAATGGTCTCCATCTTTCTTAAATGGAAGACATTTGGATCCACCAAGCCCTTCCTGGGGCTGGCCGCCCAACCAAACTGAACAATCTGGGGAGAAGGGCCTTGTTCACAGAGGTGACCAAGAACCCGATGGCCACTCTGACAGAGCTCTAGAGTTCTTCTAGAGCTCAGTTCTTTCCAGAAAGACAACCATCTCTGCAGCACTTCACCAATCAGGCCTTTATGGTAGAGTGGCCAGATGGAAGCCACTCCGCACATGACAGTCCGCTTGGAGTTTGCCAAAAGGCACCTAAAGTCTCTCAGGCCATGAGAAACAAGATTCTCTGGTTTGATGAAACCAAGATTGAACTCTTTGGCCTGAATGCCAAGCATCACATCTGGAGGAAACCTGGCACCATCTTTACGGTGAAGCATGGTGGTGGCAGCATCATGCTGTGGGGATGTTCTTCAGTGGCAGGGACGGGGAGATCAAGGGAAAGATGAACAGAACAAAGTACCAAGATATCCTTGATGAAAACCTTCTCCAGAGTGCTCAGGACCTCAGACTGGGGTGAAGGTTCACTTTCCAACAGGACAATGACCCTAAGCACACAGCCAAGACAACACAGGAGTTGCTTAGGGACAAGTCACTAAATGTCCTTGTGTGCCACAGTCCAGACTTGAACTCGACATCTCTGGAGAGACTTGAAAATAGTTGTGTAGCGACTCTCCCCATCCAACCTGGCAGATTTTGAAAGGATCTGCTTAGAAGAATAGGAGAAACTCCCCAAATACAGGTGTGGCAAGCTTGTAGCGTCCTAACGAAGGAGACTTGAGGCTGTAATTGCTGCCAAAGGTGCTGGAACAAAGTGCTGAGTAAAGGGTCTGAATACTTATTTAAATGTGATATTTCCGTTTTTTGGGGGGATGAATTTGCTAAAATGTCTAAAAGCCTGTTATTGCTTTGTCATTATGGGCTATTGCGTGTAGATTGATTATTAATTTCAGGCTGTATATTAATAGGGCTGTTAATTTCAGGCTGATTATTAATAAGGCTGTAACATACCAAAATGTAGAAAAAGTGGTGACACATTCATTACTATGGGTCAGCTGGAGATAGAATTTGAATATTAAAACAATGTTGTAAATGTCATAGAGACAGACAACAAGGTTTATACATATTTCCGCCATTGAAAACTACATGTTAGTCTAAAAGAAATGTGAGATAATGTTTGGATGCTTTTTACAGTGGAGATCAAGTTTATACATTCCCTGGCTAGTCTGATGAAACTGTGGATTGCGCAGTCAGACGAAACAGAATAAATAGGTATTTTAATGTCATAGACTTAGCTGGTGTGTTGTGGATTGAAGTCCACAAGCAAAGTGAAAAGGTAAGAGGAGGAGAGTGCATAATTGTGAGAAGGAATACAACATGGCTGCTAGGAAAGTGAACTGTGTTTACGTGTGATCAGGGGTGTATTCATTTAGCCAAATTCTGTTGAAAAATGTTTCTTAAATGGAAGTAATCAGAACAAAACGAAACGATTACACCCTAGATCAGCTAGATACAGGCAAGAGTATGCAAGGCAGTATTGAATGTGTCACTGTCTGTCCATATGACACTTTCTGTCACCTCAAAATGTTTCCTCGACCTGTGTGCACCTACGTTGTAAACTTTCATTCATAGGCTAGGTTGTAGCAACCTCATGATGGGTATAGGGAAAACGTCAGTATCATGTAGTAGCCTTAAACTATCCCTGTTACATTGAACTGGGTGAATGGAATATGAATGACAGCCATCCAATATGCTGTAAGAGACCATGCTCAAGAAAAGAGAGGTGTGTCCTCCCTCATCTTAAATGGCACTGACCGCCATTGGTGTGTACAATGTGTGTGTCTTTCTTATTTGACATCACAGTGGGCAGAGACGTCAGTTCAACATCTAGTTTTGATTTGAGTTGTCAACTAACGTGAATTCAACGTGAAATCAACAAAAAATGTCACCATGTCATTGGACTTCGGTTAGAATTTGGGTGAAAAAAAAAAAGAAATGCCCTTACATGGATCCAATCAGTTTCCCATGTCATCACATAATTTTGGGAAGGTTGAAATGATGTGGAAACAACGTTGATTCGACCAGTTTTTGCCCAGCAGGATGTCATCATAAAAGGCTCCGCCACACATCATCAGTAGGGTAAAACTAACCTGTCTCACGGCGGTCTAAACCCAGCTCACGTTCCCTATTAGCGGGTGAACAAGCCAACGCTTGGTGAATTCTGCTTCACACGTTTGACCCCCGTGTCTTTCTCATTGATGCTCCTTATAAAACGTATTACTTGACATAATTAGGGTGGCATTTGATTAACTCCTGTTATGCCTCTCGTCTCACATCTGACCCTATTTCACCAGAGTAAAGCACTTTTCCACTCATTAGCATTTTATTGACCGTCTGCCGCTCCGTGAGCAAGTCACCTGTTTGTTTCTCAAATCACTATCAGCCAAAGGTTCTTGCACTGACTCTCACACATTGTTTTTATTGCTGTTTAATGACCTGTAGAGTATATTGTGTTGCGTTTGAACACCTTCTACTCCCTTTCAACTCCTTTTCTCTATTGAGCAGTTTGTTGTAGAGAAATACATTGTAAAAACAAATACCCACAACTCTTATTATTAAGTAACTGGTTACAGGCCTTTTTCTTCTTCTGTTGACTCAACTTCTCTGTCCTAGTGTTAACCTGAACTAAAAACTATTAGTTGGCCCAAACTAAGCTCCAACTTGAGAGAACTTTGTCAAAAAATTCTGTCAATAATAAAATGATGTTTTCTCAACTCATATGTTCATTCAAGTAGAAACTATTATTTGGGAATCTTAACAAAAAAAAGTATGTGCAGCTGATTACACACAGCTTATTAAACTTACATAGTTGATACACAATTGCATGGTGCATGTTCATTTATACAGTAATTAGGATTCAACATGTCCTCACCTGGGATATGAACATACAACCTCTTGGTCCATGGCATGCCAATCTTCCTGCTACACCACCATGTCTGTGGCAGTTATCAATTAACCTGATTATTCTCTCATCATTGATTTCATGTACTTATATAAGCAATTCAAATGTTCAGTATAGTTGTCTAATGTTGGTGGGGAATAGTATATATTTTAATGTGACTCCTTAATCACTATGATAAATAAAATAATTTTTCTTGAATGTACTTTTATGTCAGGAAAGAAATTGGAATGGCTTGTTTTTGCTCTTCAACATACTGCTACAAAACAGTAGGGCTTTAAGCACAATTGATGACGCCTTTGAAGGATATTTTATGTCTATGGACTGTAAACAATACATCGATGAATTGCACATGTATATATATAAGTGAAAAATCGGACTTATACTTTTGTGTAATGATGCCGGATGCCAAAATTAGAACTCTTCATGATAAGTTGTAGTACATTGTTACCGAGCCTATGTCGTGTGTAATAGTGCGTAATTGTGGATTTTCTCAGTATGCTACGTTTATCTTCCAGAGAAAAAGAAAAGAAAAGAAAAACCAATACCTCACAATTTCAGATACGAAAAGAGTGTATTGTATTGACAGTTTGCACGCTGCGCGCAACCTTCTCATCCTAATTATGCACTTGGATGAATTTCAAACATCCTTGTTTCACGTGCTAAATAGTGCACTTCAATATGTAAACATAAGCACAGTGAACAAGATATAAGTTCAAAGTAATTTAATTGTATTTGAGTGATATGGACACGAGGTATAGGCTACATCCTCGCAGTAAAATGCACACTCGTCAATCAATACAGCGAATCCTACTGATCACACAAGGGAGAGCACCCACAAATGTACAGATTCAGAGACGCGTATTTTACATATGGTTAAAACAGAGAAGCAATTAGCCTGTAGTCTCTATTGTGGTCCTCTTTAACTCCCAATCAATTGCTAATTAAATGTTGATAATGCAAACCAACACTTACCCAGTGGTAAAACAAAGAAAAACGGTAGCCAACATAGGATGAACATCCCGACGACAATCGCCAGGGTTTTGGCAGCCTTCTTCTCCCGGGAGAACTTCATCAAGCGCACGGACAGCGAACTCCGGAACGGGTGGTTTTTACTCTTGGAAGTATCCTCCAGCATGCTCCGACAGTGAATCCTCAGCACCACTTCTATCGACTTATTTCTCTCCCGTTTGACCCCAGCTTCTAAACTCTTGGTAGTCCTCCGGGCCACCACGTAGACCCTAAAATACATCACTAGGATGACCATAAGCGGCAGGTAGAAGGAAAAGAGCGAGGAGAAGAGGGCATAGCCCGGTTCCTCGGTGATGCTGCAGACGCTCTCGTCGGTCGGCGGCGGTTCCTTCCATCCCAGCAGCGGTCCTATGGAGATGACCATGGAGGAGACCCAGACCAAGACCAAAATGACAGCGGCTTTCTTCTCCGTCATGATGGTAGGGTATTTGAGGCAGTGTTTGACCCCGATGTACCTGTCTATGGAGATGATACAGAGGCTGAGGATGGACGCGGTGCAGCAGAGAACATCCACCGCTGCCCAGATGTTGCAGAAGACCCGGCCGAACACCCAGCATCCCAGCACTTCCAAAGACGCGGAGAAAGGCAGCACAATAATGCTCAATAGCAAGTCCGCTATGGCCAGGTTGACTATAAAGAAGTTGGTGACGGTCTGTAAGTGTCTATTGCATAGCACCGAGAGGATAACCAAAATGTTCCCAACGATAGCCACCAAGATGAACACGGATAGAAAGACCCCGACCGCAATGACCTGGGGGTCCAGGGTGATGTTGGTGCAGCTGGTGGAGTTGGTGCTGTTGTCTGTGAATAAGATTCGGCCCAGGAAAGATTCGTTGAGAGCTTTTTCAAAATATATTCCATCATTGCTTTCGTTCATCAAATTAGAATATGTCATTTTGAAACTCCATAAAGAAAACGTTATAGTTTGATTCCAAGGGAAAACAAAGTGGTTTTCATAATGTTTTGTGTGTTTCCATTATGAAAAGAAAACGAGATGAAATGGGACATTCTTCTCACAGATGTGAATTGTCTTGAATTTATAAACATCTCTAGTGTTATCTAGATTGTTTCATCTATTAAATGCGTATTTTTTCCCCCAACAAAAATAAAATCGATGCGCAATTACAGCACCATCCCTCTGTCTGAAAATGCGGGATCAACTATTCCTTTTTTTAAACTGAATACTGTTCCAGCCAGGGATTTTCTTTGAGTTCTTTGAGGTAGTGAAAATGTCAGAAAAGCTCAAATGAAGTATCAGTAAGTATATTTTTGTAGCTCCATAGCACCGGATGGTCCGATTCTAGTCCACTGGTGGTATACTTTTAGTAAGAAGTCCAACCCGAACGACAGAGTCTCAGCCTGCCTAGGACCCCAGCATCTGAGCCCTGCGCTCCTCCCTAGCAAGTGGATTAAGTGACGCGTCTCCTAATAACTGCGATGCCACGAGAGGGAGTCGCGCCCGTTTCCACACACTCAACGCGCATGCCAGTGTTGCCACGAGTGTATATATTTTACCCACAGCCTAATATTCAGTTGATGTTTAGACTACTTCAGTATAACATCGCTGACATATGCAACCTGAAGCCAGACTACATGCAAACTAAACCCATCAGTAGAATATAATACACGACATTGCCAAAAGTATGTGGACACCTGCTCGTCGAACATCTCATAAAAAATCATGGGCATTAATATGGAGTTGGTCCAGCCTTTGCTGCTATAACAGCCTTCACTCTTTTGGGAAGGCTTTCCACTAGATTTTGGAACATTGCTGCAGGGACTTGCTTCCATTCAACCACAACAGCATTAGTGAGGTTGGGCAATGATGTTGGGAGATTAGGCCTGGCTTGCAGTTGGCGTTCCAATTTATCCCAAAGGTGTTCGATGAGGTTGAAGTCAGGGCTCTGTGCTTGCCAGTCAAGTTATTCCACACCGATCTCAAAAACAAATTCTGTATGGACCTCGCTTTGTGCATGGGGTCTTTGTCATGCTAAAATAGGAAAGGGCCTTCCCCAAACTCTTGCCACAAAGTTAGAAGCACAGAATCATCTAGAAAGTCATTGCATGCTATAGTGTTAAGATTTCCCTTCACTGGAACTAAGGGACCTAGCCCAAACCACGAAAACCATCCCCAGTCCATTATTCATTCTCCACCAAACCTTACAGTTGGCACTATGCATTTGGGCAGGTAGCGTTCTCTTGGCATCTGAAAACCCAGATTTGTCCGCCGGACTGCTAGGTGGTGAAGCGTGATTCATCACTCCAGAGATGCGTTTCCACTTCTCTGAAGTCCAATGGCTGCAAGCTTTACACCACTCCAGCCAACGCTTGGTATTGTTCATCATGATCTTACGCTTGTGTGCTGCTGCTCGGCCATGGAAACCCATTTCATGAAGCTCCTGCTGAACAGTTCTTGTGCTGACGTTGCTTCCAGAGGCAGTTTGGAACTCTGTAGTGAGTGTTGCAACTGAAGATAGACGATTTTTATGCTAGACGTTTCTACTTCAAAATAACAGCACTTACAACTGTAAGCTGCCGGGGCAGCTCTATCAGGGCAGGAATTTGACGAACTGACTTGTTGGAAAGGTGGCATCCTATGACGGTGCCACGTTGAAAGTCATTGAGCTCTTCAGTACGGGCCATTCTACTACCAATGTTTGTCTATGGAGATTTCATGGCTGTGTACTTGTTTTCATTCACACCTGTCAGCAACGGGTGTGGCTGAAATGGTCAAATCCACTAATTTGAACGGGGTTTCACATTATTTTGGCCATGTAGTGTAAAATAGCTAGAATATAATATAATAGAATGGAATAGATACTTAATTGTGCATTTTGTAGCTCTGGTACAAAATGTTAGATGTGTTAGTATTATGACATATTTTTGGCAGAGATGTTTGAAACATAACAAATCCAAAACCACAAGTGAGTTGAAATGACCACTGCAACAAAAACACTGTCAGTCATGGCCCCAACCCAGAGCTGTAGGTTTGAGTGAAAATGGCCCTCTGGGTCCTAGCTGTAAAGTTGTAAATCCCCAGTGACTCTGTGCAGCTGCTTCTGTCCCCCAAGGGAGGGGGGGGGGGGGGGGGTCGTTATGAGCCACCAGGGAGCTCCGGGGGGGGAGCAGAGGAAGGGACACAAGCTCTGGGAAAATGGTGCGAGGCAGAATGCAGAGTCGCTGCCGGACTCACAAGGGGCAACACACATGCTGCACTCCCTTTTTTGTGCAGTTGCATTTCAAAAGATACCTAAGTGGAGAAAAAACACACAAAAGCATAGAGCAAGATGCTTGGCTGAGGAGTATAGGCTAGCCGTGATATTGCCTTAGAAAGAGGACTGAATTATGTATTTCTATGCATATTGCATGGGAAGTATGAGAAGTATGGCTATTTAGGCAGGGGCTGAATGAGCATTGGCCTACATCAAATTTTTATATCACTGGTAATAGTTTGATAATATCTGATTCAAAACGATCACTCCTTATGCTACACATCCAGGGTTAGTCCTCCAAACAAAAAAAAATCATGAATCATTCTGATTCATTGTGGCTTATGGGTGAGAAAAGGGTATGAAATGACTTAATGATGTCTGTCAGGGGTCCGGATGCTGGATGCTTTTCTGTTCATGCAGAGTAATGCAATAACTAACTACACAATGTCAGTCACCCTGAACCTCAACAGCCAGTCTGCAGTCTAGAGGCAGTTCCTCGGGAACAATCCTCCCATGGACCATGATTACGGATAGCTGGAGCCTGGAGGGGCTGCAAAATAACTCTTACAGAAATGGTCTTCTTAGATGGCCACCTGTCAATCATCTCCATTTTTCATCATGTCCTTAAAGCACCAAGTGCACATCATTTTTTAAATTTATCATAATGGTTTCTAAATCTGTCCATTTGTTGGCTCTGGACATGACTACAGAACATGTGAAGGAATGTATTTACTAGTGTGCTATGTCAGCAGAACACTAGTGTTATCCAATCCAACATACTTTTTATATCAAGTTTAATAATATTCCACTTTTGGAAACCAGACAGAAGCAGACATTTTATTTTGTTGTTGTCCTTTGAATGTATTAACTTCTACGGACAAACGTGTAACTTTAAAATGAGGAAATTAAATTAACATGGTCTGTGATGTGACTGTGTGGTGCAATTGACATGTCTAGGTGAAAGCAACCTCTATCGCTGTACTGCTTCTTGTAGCAGACACCCTTGACCATACAAGGGGACTTACAAAGTTGATATTTGACATGTTATCCATTAAGGAGGAAATAGACTAATGCTATTTAGGAGAACTTCTTGCCTCAAGCGCACAGTAGTATAGTTCATATCCAAATCTGATTAACCAGCCGACTCACTTCGGTATTTCTAAACACCACACTACATCTAAAACATGGAGAAGAGGAATGGAAAACAGTTGAGGTATATTTCCCCCCCCCTGTCCAAACTGGTAAGAGTGTCTGCAATTTAACCCCTTGTCCAGCACTTTCCTATGTAGCATTGAGGACGCTCAGCTGTCACAGCCACCGCCTCATTACAGTTCCCAGTCAGAAGCCTTTAATGTGCAACTGGGGCTACTGTCCTGTTAAAACATTCTTTCCCATCCCAATCCATCCCATTCAGACCTGGGTTCAAATAGTATTTTTCCTATTTCCTTATTGTTTGATTGAGCCCAACCTGGAATGCCTGATGAGAGGGGTTTGCAGCTGCACTTTTGGGACTATTCCACTGATTCCATTGTGCCAGGCAACCTCAATCAAGTTCAGCTTAAGTACTTAAAAATAGAATAATACTATTTGAACCCAGGTCTTGGTTGGACTGCTGATCAACATTCTGCTCTCCATAGTTTGTCTGAGCTCATCCTGTTCCCCTTGAGTGAAGGATAACTTGGAAGTTATACATTTCACCCCCCAGGATAGGGCATCCAGGCAGTGATGGCAGGATTACATTTCTCCTGTGTGTGCGCGTGCGCATGAATTCGTATGTTCATGTGTGTGTGTGTGCGTGCGGGTTGTGTGCGTGTGTGCATGAATTCGTATGTTCATGTGTGTGTGTGTGTGCGTGCGGGTTGTGTGCATGTGTGCATGTTTCTTCAATGAACAGCATTATTTGGAGAGTTGCGTCGCTGGAAAATATGTTCATCATAACAATATCACATTTCCATGAACTTCAGTGGATATATCAGTACCTGAACATGCACACTTCCGTGCAGCGCGCAAGTGCAACACTTTCATGTTCTTGGCAGTGGTTACTTAAGTAAAAATACTTTAAAGTACTACTTAAGTAATTTTTGGGGGTATCTGTACTTACTTTACTATTTATATTTTTTTAACTTTTACTTTTACTTCACTACATTCCTAAAGAAAATAATGTACTTTTTACTCCATACATTTTCCCTGACACCCAAATGTACTCTTTACATTTTGAATGCTTAACGGACAGGAAAATTGTCCTATTCATGCATTTATCAAGAGAAAAATCCCGGTCATCCTTACTGCATCTGATCTGACCGATTCACTAAACACACATACTTCATTTGTAAATTATGTCTAAGCATTTTCTATTAAGGTATCTGTACTTTTAGTAAAATCAAATCGAATCAAATTGTATTAGTCACATGCGCCAAATACAACAGGTTCACATTACAGTGAAATGCTTACTTACGAGCCCCTAACCAACAATGCAGTTTAAAAAAATATATGGATAAGAATAAGAGAAAAAAGTAACAAGTAATTCAAAAGCAGCAGTAAAAAAACAATAGCGATACTATATACAGGGGGTACCGATACAGAGTCAATGTGCGGGGGTACCGGTTAGTTGATGTAGTATGTACATGTAGGTAGAGTTGTTAAAGTGACTATGCATAGATGACAACAGAGAGTAGAAGTGGTGTGAAGAGAGAGGGAGGGGGGGGGGGGGGGGGGCAATACATATAGTCTGGGTAGCCATTTGATTAGATGTTCAGGAATCTTATGGCTTGGGGGTAGAAGCTGTTAAGAAGCCTCTTGGACCTAGACTTAGCGCTCCAGTACCATTTGCCGTGCGGTAGCAGAGAGAACTGTCTATGACTAGGATGGCTGGAGTCTTTGACCATTTTTAGGGCCTTCCTCTGACACCGCCAGGTATAGAGGTCCTGGATGGCAGGAAGCTTGGCCCCCGTGATGTACTGGGCCGTTTGGACGACCCTCTGTAGTGCCTTGCGGCCAAAGGCAGAGCAGTTGCCATATCAAGCAGTGATGCAACCAGTCAGCTCTCGATGGTGCAGCTGTAGAACCTTTTGAGGATCTGAGAAACCATGCCAAAATTTTTCAGTCTCCTGAGGGGGAATAGGTTTTGTTGTGCCCTCTTCACGACTGTCTTGGTGTGCTTGGACCATGTTAGTTTGTTGGTGATGTGGACACCAAGGAACTTGAAGCTCTCAACCAGCTCCACTGCAGCACCATTCAATGAGAATGGGCGCATGCTCTGTCCTCTTTTTCCTGTAGTCCACAATCATCTCCTTTGTCTTGATCACATTGAGGGAGAGGTTGTTGTCCTGGCACCACATGGCCAGGTCTCTGACCTCCTCCCTATAGGGTGTCTCATCGTTGTCGGTGATCAGGCCTACCAATGTTGTGTCATCGGCAAATTGAATGATGGTGTTGGAGTTGTGCCTGGCCATGCAGTCATGAGTGAACAAGAAGTACAGGAGGGGACTGAGCACGCACCCCTGATGGGCCCCTGTGATGAGGATCAGCGTGGCGGATGTGTAGTACCACCTGGGGGCGACCTGTCAAGAAGTCCAGGATCCAGTTGCAGAGGGAGATGTTTAGTCCCAGGGTCCTTAGCTTATTGATGAGCTTTGAGGGCACTATGGTGTTGAACACTGAGCTGTAGTCAATGAATAGCATTCTCATATACGTGTTCCTATTAAAGGGCAGTGGAGTGGAGTGCAATAGAGATTGCATCATCTGTGGATCTGTTGGGGCGGTATGCAAATTGGAGTGGGTCTAGGGTTTCTGGGATGATGGTGTTGATGTGAGCCATGAGCAGCCTTTCAAAGGACTTCATGGCTACAGACGTGAGTGCTACAAGTCGGTAGTCATTTAGGCAGGTTACCTTAGTGTTCTTGGGCGCAGGCCTGTGGACTGCTTAAAACATGTTGGTATTACAGATTCGGACAGGGAGAGGTTGAAAATGTCAGTGAAGACACTTGCCAGTTGGTCAGAGTATGCTCGCAGTACACGTCCTGGTAATCCGTGTGGCCCTGCGGCCTTGTGAATGTTAACCTGTTTAAAGGTTGCGGAGAGCTTGATCACACAGTCTTCTGGAACAGCTGGTGCTCTCATGCATGTTTCTATGTTATGTTCCTCGAAGCGAGCATAGCGAGATCCTATAAGCTTCCGGGTTAGAGACGCGCTACTTGAAAGTGGCAGCTCTAGAAAGAGATTGTGATATCTCACATTTCAAAATAGGGTTACTTAATGTTAGATCCCTCACTTCCAAGGCAGTTACAGTCAATTAACTAATCACTGATCATAATCTTGATGTGATTGGCCTGACTGAAACATGGCTTAAGCCTGATGAATTTACTGTGTTAAATGAGACCTCCTGCGTACACTAGTGACCATATTCCCTGTGCATCCTGTAAAGGTGGAGTTGCTATGAAATCTATGCAGCCTACTGTTTACAGGCCTCCTGGGCCAGAAAAGTCCATAGACCCACTCCAAAAGGCTTTCTGAGCCATCATCGACTCAGTGGGTTTTGTCCAACATGTCTCAAGACCTACTCACTGCCACAGTCATACTCTGGACCTAGTTTTGTCCCATGGAATAAATATTGTGGATCTTAATGATTTTCTCATAATCCTGGACTATCGGACCACCATTTTATTACGTTTTCAATCGCAACAAAAAATGTGCTCAGACCCCAACCAAGGATCATCAAAAGCCGTGCTATAAATTCTCAGACAGCCCTTCCAGACACCCTCAACCTACCCAAGGACGTCAGAGTACAACAATCAGTTAACCACCTATCTGAGGAACTTAATTTAACCTTGCGTTATAACCTAGATGCAGTTGCACCCCTAAAAAATTAAATGAATTGTCATAAGAACTAGCTCCCTTGGTATACAGAAAATACACAAGCCCTGAAGAGAGCTTCCAGAAAATTGGACTGGAAATGGCGCCACACCAAACTGGAAGTCTTTTGATTTTCTTAGAAAGACAGTAGCGTGTAGTATGAAGAGCCCTTACTGCTGCTCTAACATCCTATCCTAGAATAAGAACAATCCTACATTTATTTTTGACACTGTTGCAAAGCTAACTATAAAGCAGCATTCCCCAAGAGAGAATGGCTTTCACTTCAGCAGTGATACATTCATGAACTTCTTTGATGAAAAGATCATGATCATTAGAAACCTATTACGAACTCCTCTTTAAATCTGCATATTGGGCCCCCCGGGTGGCGCAGTGGTCTAGGGCACTGCATCGCAGCGCTAGCTGTGCCACCAGATACTCACGCCCAGGCTCTGTCGAAGCCGGCCGCGACCGGGAGGTCCGTGGGGCAATGCACAATTGGCCTAGCGTCGTCTGGGTTAGGGAGGGTTTGGCGGGATATCCTTGTCTCATCGCGCACCAGCAACTCCTGTGGCGGGCCGGGCACAGTGCACGCTGACCAAGGTAGCCAGGTGCACGGCGTCTCCTCCAACACATTGGTGCAGCTGGCTTCTGGGTTGGATGCGCGCTGTGTTAAGAAGCAGTGCGGCTTGGTTGGGTTGTGTTTTGGAGGACACATGGCTTTCGACCTTCGTCTCTCCCGAGCCCGTACGGGAGTTGTAGCGATGAGACAAGATAGTAATTACTAACAATTGAATGCCACGAAATTGGGGAGAATATTGTAAAATTTTAATAAAATCAAAAAATCTGCATTTCTCCTAAGCTCAGTGGTCCTGAGTCTGCAAACCACTGCCAGGATCAAGGGATTAATGATCAATTATGTTATGTTATGATAACTATGATATAATTTCTATTGAAATAGGGCCTCCAGGTACGTTCTTAGTGATTGATATCTTGGCCCCTAAGTCATAAAATCGGCCATGGGTGCCTTCAGGCACTTAACATGGTTCAAATGTTTAGTCTGTTCAACCCCAAGGGCAAACTTGATTTAATATTTTGTGTCTAGACATGGAAGGATGAAACAACAAACAGATAAGGAAGAGTATACAGTCGTGGCCAAAAGTTTTGAGAATGACACAAATATTCATTTTCACAAAGTCTGCTGCTTCAGTGTCTTTAGATATTTTTGTCAGATGTTACTATGGAATATGGAGTATAATTACGAGCATTTCATAAGTGTCAAAGGCTTTTATTGACAATTACATGAAGTTGTTGCAAAGAGTCAATATTTGCAGTGTTGACCCTTCTTTTTCAAGACCTCTGCAATCCGCCCTGGAATGCTGTCAATTAACTTCTGAGCCACATCCTGACTAAGGGCAGCCCATTCTTGCATAATCGATTCTTGGTGTTTGTCAGAATTTGTGGGTTTTTGTTTGTCCACCCGCCTCTTGAGGACTGACCACAAGTTCTCAATGGGATTAAGGTCTGGTGAGTGTCCTGGCCATGGACCCAAAATATCAATGTTTTGTTCCCCGAGCCACGTAGTTATCACTTTTGCCTTATAGCAAGGTGCTCCATCATGCTGGAAAAGGCATTGTTCATCACCAAACTGTTCCTGGATGGTTGGGAGAAGTTGCTCTCGGAGGATGTGTTGGTACCATTCGTTATTCATGGCTGTGTTCTTAAGCAGAATTGTGAGTGAGCCCACTCCCTTGGCTGAGAAGCAACCCCACACATGAATGGTCTCAGGATGCTTTACTGTTGACATGACACAGGACTGATGGTTGCGCTCACCTTATCTTCTCTGGACAAGATTTTTTCCGGATGCCCCAAACAATCGGAAAGGGGATTCATCAAAGAAAATGACTTTACCCCAGTCCTCAACAGTCCAATCCCTATACCTTCTGCAGAACATCAGCCTGTCCCTAATGTTTTCCCTTGAGAGAAGTGGCTTCTTTGCTGCCCTTCTTGACACCAGGCCATCCTCCAAAAGTCTTCACCTCACTGTGCATGCAGATGCACTCACACCTGCCTGCTGCCATTCCTGAGCTCTGTACTGGTGGTGCCCCGATCCCACAGCTGAATCAACTTTAGGAGATTGTCCTGGCGCTTACTGGACTTTCTTGTGCGCCCTGAAGCCTTCTTCACAACAATTGAACCGCTCTCCTTGAAGTTCTTGATGATCCGATAAATGGTTGATTTAGGTGCAATCTTACTGGCAGCAATATCCTTGCCTGTGAAGCCCTTTTTGTGCAAAGCAATGATGACGGCACGTGTTTCCTTGCAGGTAACCATGGTTGACAGAGGAAGAACAATGATTCTTAGCACCACCCTCCTTTTGAAGCTTCCAGTCTGTTATTCGAACTCAATCAGCATGACAGAGTGATCTCCAGCCTTGTCCTCATCAACACTCACACCTGTGTTAACGAGAGAATCACTGACATGATGTCAGCTGGTCCTTTTGTGGCAGGCCTGAAATGCAGTAGAACGTTTTTTGGGGGGATTCATTTCATGGCAAAGAGGGACTTGGCAATTAATTGCAATTCATCTGATCACTCTTCATAACATTCTGGAGTAAATGCAAATTGCCATCATACAAACTGAGGCAGCAGACTTTGTGAAAATGTATATTTGTGTCATTCTCAAAACTTATGGCCAAGACTGTACACTGAGTGTACAAAATATTAAGAAAAAACATTCCTAATATTGAGTTGCACCCCCCTTTCCCTCAGAGCATCTTCAATTCGTGAGGGCATGGACTCTACAAGGTGTTGAAAGCATTCTACAGGGATGCTGACCAATGTTGACTTTAATGCTTCCCACAGTTGTGTCAAATTGGCAGGATGTCCTTTGGGTGGTGGAGCATTCTTGATACAAACTGGAAACTGTTAAGTGTGAAAAACCCAGCAGCATTGCAGTTCTCGACACTTTCAAACCGGTGCGCCTGGCACCTACTACCATACCCTGTTCAAAGGCATTTAAATGTTTTGTCTTGCCCGTTCACCCTCTGAATTGCACACATATACAATCAATTGTCTCAAGGCTTAAAAATCCTTTTACCTGTCGCTTCCCCTTCATTTACACTGATTGAAGTGGGTTTAGCAGATGACATCAATAAGGGATCATAGCCTTCACCTGGATTAACATGTTCAGTCTATGTCACGGAAAGAGCTGATTTGTTTTGTTTTGTAATGTTTTGTCCACCCAACGTATATGCCCAACCTTACCTTCAGAGTGGGGAGATTATTACGAACCTTGCAGAAGTGTTGCTTTGGTCTCCCCATGCACAGTTCTGTCTAATAAAACTATTTAATAAATCTGTGCAAAAATATTTTATTTTTTATTTTTACTCAGCAAACGTCCTCTCACGGTCAACTGCGTATATTTTCAGCAAACTTAAGATGTGTAAATATTTGTATGAACATAAGATTCAACAACTGAGACAAACTGAACAAGTTCCACTCCAGAAATGGAATAACGTGTCCCTGAACAGGGAGGGAGGGGTCAAAATCAAAAGTAACAGTCAGTATCTGGTGAGGCTACCAGCTGAATTAAGTACTGCAGTGCATCTCCTCCTCATGGACTGCACCAGATTTGCCAGTTCTTGCTGTGAGATGTTACCCCACTCTTCCACCAAGGCACCTGCAAGTTTCCATACATTTCTGCGGGGAATGGCCCTAGATCTCACCCTCCGACCCAACAGGTCCTAGACGTGCTCAATGGGATTGAGATCTGGGCTCTTCGCTGGCCATGGCAGAACACTGACAATCCTGTCTAGCAGGAAATCAGGCACAGAACGAGCAGTATGGCTGGTGGCATTGTCATGCTGGAGGGTCATGTCAGGATGAGCCTGCAGGAAGGGTACCACATGAGGGAGGAGGATGTCTCCCCTGCAATGCTTAGTGTTGCGAGTGCCTGCAATGACAACAAGCTAAGTCCGATGATGCTGTGACATACCGCCCCAGACCATAACGGACCCTTCACCTCCAAATCGACCCCGCTCCAGAGTACAGGCCTCGGTGTAATGCTCAAACACGAATCCAACCATCACCTCTGGTGAGAACTCTGCGACTCATCAGTGAAGAGCACTTTTTGCCAGTCCTGTCTGGTCCAGCGGCGGTGGGTTTGTGCCCATCGGAGACGTTGTTGCCGGGGATGTCTGGTGAGGACATGACTTACAACAGACCTACAAGATCTCCATCCAGCCTCTCTCAGCCTATTGGGGACCGTCTGAGCACTGATGGAGGGATTGTGCTTCCTGGTGTAACTCGGGCAGTTGTTGTTGCCATCCTGTACCTGTCCCGCAGGTGTGATGTTTGGATGTACCGATCCTGTGCAGGTGTTGTTACACGTGGTCTGCCACTGCGAGGATGATCAGCTGTCCGATCAGCTGCCTGTCTCTCTGTAGTGCTGTCTTAGGCGTCTCAAAGTACAGATTGCAATTTATTGCCCCGGCCACATCTGCAGTCCTCATGCCTCCTTGCAGAATGCCTAAGGCACGTTCACGCAGATGAGCAGGGACCCTTAGCATATTTCTTTTGGTGTTTTTCAGAGTCAGTAGAAAGGCCTCTCTAGTGTCCCACGTTTTCATAACTGTGACCTAGGATCAAGGGAGACACTCAATTGTTTTAGTACTTTATCTCTTGACACATTGATGAAAATAGTCATGGCCTCCAAACCTTCAAGCTGCATATTCCAACTAAACTACTGAAAGAGCTGCTTCCTGTGCTTGGCACTTCTATGTTGAACACAACAAATGGCTCCCTATCCACCGGATGTACCAACCTCACTAAAAGTGGCAGTAATAAAGACTCTCTTGAAAAAGCCAAACCTTGACCCAGAAAATATAAAAAACAATTGGCCTGTATCAAATCTCCCGTTCCTCTCAAAATGTTTTGAAAAAGCTGTTGCGCAGCAACTCACTGCCTACCTGAAGACTAACAAAATACACAAAATGCTTCAGTCTGGTTTTAAACCCCATCATAGCACTGAGATTGCACTTGTGAAGTTGGCAAATTACTTTTTAATGGTGTCAGAACAAGGCTCTGCATCTGTCCTCGTGTTCCTAGAGCTTAGTGTTGCTTTTGATACCATCGATCACCCCATTCTTTTGGAGAGATTGGAAACCCAAATTGGTCTACACGGACAAGTTCTGGCCTGGTTTAGATCTTATCTGTTGGAAAGATTTCAGTTTGTCTCTGTGGATGGTTTGTCATCTGACAAATCAACTATAAATGTTGGTGTTCCTCAATGTTCTGTTTTAGGACCTCTACTGTTTCCACTATATATTTGACCTCTTGGTGATGTCATTCGAAAACATAATGTTTACTTTCACTGCTATGCAGACGATACACACCTGTACATTTAGATGAAACATGGGGAAGGCCCAAAATTGCCCTCCCGGGAAGCCTGTGTTTCAGACATAAGGAAGTGGATGGCGGCACATTTTTGACTTTTAAACTCGGACAAAACATAAATGCTAGTTCTAGGTCCCAAGAAAGAGAGATCTTCTGTTGGATCTGACAATTAATCTTGATGGTTGTACAGTTGTCTCAAATAAAACTGTGACGGACCTCGGCATTACTCTGGACCCTGATCTCTCTTTTGACGAGCATATCAAGACTGTTTCAAGGACAGCTTTTTTCCATTTACGTAACATTGCTAAAATCAGAAATTTTCTGTCCAAAAATGATGCAGAAAAATTAATCCATGCTTTTGTTACTTCTAGTTTAGACTACTGCAATGATCTACTTTCTGGCTACCCAGATAAAGCACTAAATACAGCTAAAAACAGCTGCTAGAATCCTGACAAGAACCCCAAAAATGGATCATATTACTCCAGTGCTAGCCTCCCTACACTGGCTTCCTGTTAAGGCAAGGGCTGATTTCAAGGTTTTACTGCTAACCTACAAAGCATTACATGGGCTTGCTCCTACCTATCTTTCCGATTTGGTCCTGCCGTACATACCTACACGTATGCTACGGTCACTAGACGCAGGCCTCCAAATTGTCTCTAGAATTTCTAAGCAGACAGCTGGAGGCAGGGCTTTCTCCTATAGAGCTCAATTTTTATGGAATGGTCTGTCTATCCATGTGAGAGGTGCAGACTGTCTTTATTGAAGACTCATCTCTTCAGTAGGTCCTGTGATTGAGTGTAGTCTGGCCCAGGGGTGTGAAGGTGAACAGAAAGGCACTGGAGCAACGAACCACCCTGTCTCTACCTGGCCGGTTCCCCTCTCTCCATTGGAATTCTCTGCCACGAACCCTATTACGGGGGCTGAGTCACTGGCTTACTGGTGCTCTTCCATGCCGTCCCTAGTAGGGGTGCGTCACTTGAGTGGGTTGAGTCTCTGATGTGATCTTCCTGTCCTGGTTGGTGCCCCCTTCAGGTTCGTGCCTTGGGGGAGATCTTTGTGGGCTATACTCGGCCTTGTCTCATAGTAGTAAGTCGGTGGTTGAAGATATCCCTCTAGTTGTGTAGGGTGTAGGCTGTGCTTTGGCAAAGTGGGTGGGGTTATATCCTGCCTGGTTTGCCCTGTCCGGGGGTATAGTCGGAACGGGGCCACAGTGTCTCCCGACCCCTCCTGTCTTAGCCTCCAGTAACTATGCTGCAATAGTTTGTGTCGGGGGTGCTAGGGTCAGTCTGTTTATCTGGAGTATTTCTCCTGTCTTATCCAGTGTCCTGTGTGAATTTAGGTATGCTCCCTCTAATTCTCTCTCTTTCTCTCTTTCTCTTTCTCTGTCTCCATTCCCGGAGGACCTGAGCCCTAGGACCATGCCTCAGGACTCCCTGGCCTGATGACTCATTGCTGTCCCCAGTCCAGCTGGTCGTGCTGCTGCTCCAGTTTCAACTGTTCTGCTTGTGGTAATGGAACCCTGACCTTTTAACTGGATGTGCTACCTTGACCCTGACCTGCTGATTTTGACTCTCTCTCTCTACCGCACATGCTGTCTCTAACTCTGAACGATCGGCTATGAAAAGCCAACTGACATTTACTCCTGAGGTGCTGACCTGTTGCACCCTCTAAAACCACTGTGATTATTATTATTAGTGCTTCTACATCTGCATTGCTAGCTGTTTGGGGTTTTAGGCTGGGTTTCTGTATAGCACTTTGTGACATCTGCTGATGTAAAAAGGGCTTTATAAATACATTTGATTGATTGATTGATTCTGTGAAGCATAATATACTACCGTTTTTAATGTCCCGTTAGTAGTTTAATATTCCGCGTAACTCTGCAATTTTATTCTGCAAGGATTGCACGTCTGCTAGCAGAGTGGAGGGAAGTGAAGGGTTTAGTCAGAAGGCAGACTGCCCTTCGGTCCCTCTTTCTCCTCTCCTCTTCACGCAGATCACGTTGATCAGGGCCTGTTCCTGAGGAAGCAGTATATCCTTTGCGTCGGGCTCGTCGGAGTCGTGAAAGGAAAAAAAAGATTCTGCTAGTCAGTGGTGAGAAATTGCAGTCCTGATGTCTAGAATTTATTTTCGGTAGCGGCGACATTATGTAAAAATAAGTTAAAAAATAAGTTACAAACAATGCAAATAAACAAACAAAAAACACACATTTGCCTTCTTCTCCGGCGCCATCTCAAGCATTAACAATTGGGTACTTTTTCCACCTCTGGTTCTCAGTCATGTTTACATTACAATGACAACATACTGCCATACATAGTATTGTAGAGACCAGGGAACCATTGCATGACTTTGATGCATCTGGTTTGGTCCTTTTCGGACTCGTAATATCCAGAAAATAGGACGGCATGCAGAATTAAGTTATGAAGTGCCCTTGCTATTGACTGACACATAAATGAGTAACATCACGTGACATTTCCCGTGTTGGCTGGCTGCGTTTAGACAGCCCTTTATAAGGTGAACTTTGGTCTGTCCTTTTTGTGCTCTGTAAAAAAAATGTCTGGTATTTCCTTTGATAATCTTGCTTTGACATACATCCACGGAACTAAGAATCTCAGCAATTTGGATTTCATTGCTGTGTATGAAGAGCCCTCTACCTGCCTGCCCTGTGGAGCTCTGGCCGTTGTTTTCGATTACAGACGATGTGTCCTCGTGGTCTGATATATGCCGGTCAGACAACGGAAAAACTTGACAGATATTTTTGTTGGAATGCTTTGATAGTCAATTGAAAAATGGCGTCTGTTTAATTTTTGTATTGATCTATTCTAGGGGTAAGGAGGCCGGACTGGCGCAGGCAGATAAAGAAGATCGAAAGCTCTGTTTACTTTTCAAAGCACCTCGCTCCACGATTGATGTTTCCTATTTCTCACAGCTATTACAAAGACAATTGAAACGGCACGCTTTTGCTGGCAACTGGATTTCATGCTCTTACCATAACTCTGGTGTTGGGAGGAAAGGACCTACTCATGGGCTGCGTCCCAAATGGAACCCTATTCCCCCCTTTGGGCCCTTGTCAAAAGTAATGCACTATATAGGGAAGAGGGTGACATTTGGGACGAAGTGGTCCGTCAACCGCAACCCTGTCCTCTTCGTGTGAAAACACTCATTTTGTCTGCCTGCCATGAAGATATCAATATCAGAACAGTGCACCTGTCTGTGCCACAGTTCAGCTGAAACAATAGTCTGGTTAAACAAGCCCCACAGTCCATATCAGACCTGGGTTCACATTTAGCTGGGGTTGATTGAACTTTCCTGGCGCCTTGGAACCAAGGGAATAGTTCCACATCTTCAAATCGAGCACATCTGGCACTCCGGGCAGGCTCAATCTAACGCTTGCATTTCGAATACCTTTTGAACCCAGGTCTATATACTATACCCATGCCGCTCAATATGAATGACTGTGGCGTAATACAACATTTACACACAATACAATGTTTCTTTTTACACAATGTCATGTGTTCATTATGGCAACATGAGGCACAGACATAACTCTTCAAGTAAATATCGTCACTAGTGTGGATCACCCGTCAAGCCTCTTTGATATCGTATGCTACAGCATATGACACTTTTACGTAGAGTCGTATGTTGTGATCTTACAGTATTGTAGTGGGCATACTATTTATAATGTATGATAAATACATTATAAGACTATTATAGATTATAGATTATAAGGCAATTAGCCTATTAAAAATCATTTCACATCCAGTATATTTAGTTAGCCAGATGGCACGATTTTCGCTTAAAAAAAAAAAAATCATGGATAGCCAGGGGCGCACTTGGGGGATCACTCAGAGATCATTTACAAACGAAGCATGTGTGTTTTGTGAGTCGGCCAGATCAGAGGCAGTAAGGGTGTTCTCTTGATAAGTGTGTAAATTGCACCCTTTTCCTGTCCTGTTAAGCATTTGAAATGTAAGAAGTACTTTTGGATGTCAGAGAAAATGTATGGAGTAAAAAGTACATGATTGTCTTTAGGAATACAGTGAAAAGTAAAAGTAAAAGATATGTCAGAAATATAAATAGTAAAGTAAAGTACAGATACCCCAAAACGACTTAACTAGTACTTTACACCACTGCACACATCCTCAGACTGTCTCTCATCATGACTTTCTCTGCTCCAGCCTCCAGTCTGTTTGAGTGTCTGCAGTCTTGTCAGCTTCTCTGCAGGATGCAGGTTAGGGCTTCCGCTGGACACCTATCACGTGTGTGTGTGTGTGTTTGCGTGTGTGTCTGTGTGTGTTTGCGTGTGTGTGTGTTTGCGTGTGTGTGTGTGTTTGCGTTTGCGTGTGTGTGTGTGTGTGTGTGTGTGTGTGTGTGTGTGCTTGCATGCCTGTGCGTGTATTGCAATGTGGTGACATCACCCGGCAGGGTTGTCGTCTTCTCTTCAGATGTGCAGCTGGCTGTCTCCTGTCTCTCAGGGGGTTGGTGGGGAAGCTCTCCATAGGATGTTGTGGTCCACAGGGTCAGGCTTTTCACAGATCAGCCTCTGGCCTATCACATCCGCTGGTCTGCAACATGTTTATTTGCACGGGTTAGGGGCGGAGTTGGGCTTCACACTTCAAATCACACACACACACACACACACACACACACACACACACACACACACACACACACACACACACACACACACACCACTGTTTCTTCCGTCCCTCTCTTTCTTCGCCCCAACCTGCGTTCAAACCATGGACTACCTGAACACTTCTGAACACTTCGACAACAGTCACCCTCGAAGCATCGTTACCTATCGCTCCACAAAAGCCAGGTCACTGATTGAAACGCTACTCGTGCGCAGCTCTGATTAGCTAGCCATTTTACACACACACACACACACACACACACACACACACACACACACACACACACACACACACACACACACACACACACACACACACACACACCTGATGACATGTACGCAGACTCTAAAGCCTATTCATACATGCTGTGTCATTCTTGTTATCGGTGGCATATATTCCAGACACTTCTGCAGGAAGAGCACATCCCCTATAAGGAAAGGTTACTTAGAAGCAGAAAACTGGGGAAAGTAAAGTACGCTTGTTGATTATTTAATGCAAATTTTTTTATTTGACCATCAGTCTTAAGGGAAGGTGCTAGGAGGCAGCATCATCAGCATTGTGAAAGCATGTTTTTAATCCAAATGGCACCTATTCCCTATATAGTAGACTACTTTTAACCAAAAGTTGCGCACTAAATAGGGAATAAGGTTTCATTTGGGATGCACCCACTGATTTATGGATTGGTCGTCTTCTCCCTCCAAGAGCATTCGTTACGCTAAGTACCATCTTATCAAGGGAGAAAACCCATTTTGTATTCACGGCCCTGGCCATGCTTTCTACATGTGTAAATGAATGCGTATATCACTCGTTTCCCCGGTGCGCCACTAATGCTTATGAGTTAGTGGTGGAGTGGACAACAAAGGTGTGTGTGTGTACAGTACAGTACATCATTACTGTTTGTACAGTATTATTATAATGCAGGCCCCATTGTAAATCTAATGTTGGCACTCAAGTATTTTTTCCAAACCTGGAGTAACTGCATGTAATAAATGCATAGAACATCTTCATGCATAATGAATTGGCATTAGTCACGAGTATGATCACATAGCCCATTCTTGTAAACATTCTTGTAAACCTTCTATTCATGGAAGGTTTATGGTATCGTTATGGTATCGTTATGGTATCGTGTGCCTTGTTATGGCAGGCTTGAAACTCAGCAACTGAAAAAGAAGCATTTGCCCAAAACGGAGCCTGAAGAATGTAAACCATTTTGACGTTGTTTGGGCTGGATTGGCACGCTCCTAGATTATTGTGTTGGTGTAAGGAGCTTTCGGAGTTTAGGGCTGCCTTGACTCATGCCAGAGGTAGTTCATTGCTGGTCTGTCTGGGTGACCTGCATAGATAACACACTGTGGAGAATTGGAAGAGGTATGTATTGGATGGCAGCCCCTGCCACAAGTCATGTTTGAGCCAAAATGGCTACAGAGGCTGGTGGGAACAGACATGTACCTTCCCCCCCAGGGACCAAACCGCAACAGTCAGGTGGGAGCTGAGAGATAAGGGGCTGGGAGGGTGATGGGAAGTTGGGAGAGAGAAGGTTTGGGGGTAGAGAGGAAGGAAAGGGGAAAGTGAAGAGAGGAAGGAGTGGGGGTGAGGAGGAGAGAACAGGGGAGATAGAGAGTTAGGGGATGTAGGCGCAAATGTCCTTTTCACACAGAGACAACACAGGGCAGAGATGATGGTGATTGTTTTGGAGCGATTGAGATGTAGAGGATACCTGATGGAGACAGGTGGCCAGGGAATCGTTAGGGTTTATTAGAACACAGTGTTTATTAGAACACAGTGTTAATTACAGCACACTCTTTATTAGAACACAGTGTTTATTAGAACACAGTGTTTATTAGAACACACTCTTTATTAGAACACACTTTTTATTAGAACACCATGCCTCAGGACTACCTGGCATGATGACTCCTTGTTGTCCCCAGTCCACCTGGCCGTGCTGCTGCTCCAGTTTCAACTGTTCTGCCTGCGGCTATGGAACCCTGACCTGTTCACTGTGATTACTATTATTTGACCACGCTGGTCAATTATGAACATTTGAACATCTTGCCCATGTTCTGTTATAATCTCCACCCGGCACAGCCAGAAGAGGACTGGCCAC
This sequence comes from Oncorhynchus kisutch, assembly GCF_002021735.2. Taxonomy (NCBI): domain Eukaryota; kingdom Metazoa; phylum Chordata; class Actinopteri; order Salmoniformes; family Salmonidae; genus Oncorhynchus; species Oncorhynchus kisutch. The sequence goes on from NC_034180.2 coordinate 11,210,820, forward strand.
CCCTCATAGCCTGGTTCCTCTCTAGGTTTCTTCCTAGGTTTTGGCCTTTCTAGGGAGTTTTTCCTAGCCACCATGCTTCTACACCTGCATTGATTGCTGTTTGGGGTTTTAGGCTGGGTTTCTGTACAGCACTTTGTTATATCAGCTGATGCAAGAAAGGCTATATAAATACATTTGATTGGATTTGATTTGAGAACAGTGTTTATTAGAACACACTCTTTATTAGAACACTGTGTTTATTAGAACACCGTGTTTATTAGAACACACTTTTTGTCCTACACACACACACACACACACACCAGATAATGACCTGCCAAAGTACACATACACACTGGTCCCTACTCCCTGTAGCCTCTGTCGGAATGAGAGTTTCAGTTGTAGATAAGAGGTGCCAGCAGGTTGCAGAACGCATGTTGTGAGCTCGCCTACACACAGACATTCTCTCAGTGGCTGCTGAGTGTGAGAAAAAGAGAGAGAGCAAGAGAGAAGAGGAGGGAGAGAGAGACAACGAGATAGAAGAAAGGAGGGGGAGAGAGCGACAGGGAGAGAGACAGAGGGGACTTGTGTCTGGACAGAGGCAGATGCAGACACACTAAAGGGGCTGGTTAGTTAAGGAGGCAGCAGCAGTGGCTATTTACTGGGCCCTCCAACTACCACATAAAAGAGAAACTCCCCCTGCTAGAACAACACTGGGGGGAGGGAGGTAGAGCGGTGGAAGCAGGTTACTGTTTATTGTCATGACAATAAATATCAACCTTCTTGTCCTGGAGGCAGAACCAAGCGATTTTCTCTTAGATACGCCAGCTGTAAAGTTCAAATTGGCTATATGGTAAAGAATTATTGAAAACAAAACTGCTTTTTGGTCTTAATTTAAGGTTCGAGTTAGGGCAGTGTGGTTATGGGTTAAGGTTAGGGTTATGTTTAAAAACAGATTTGATGACTTTGTGGCTGTGCCAGCTAGTGACCACTCTGCAGAGCTGCCTCCAGAATAAGACTCATGACAAAGAAATGCTAACCTGACGTACATGACAGAGGAAAAATTAAAGGTTGCAGCACAAGAATAATAACTTGTTTACACAATATACCATTGAACACAGTGACATCTGGGATGACATTTGTTGGAGGAAATATGTAAAAACTTGCAGCACATCTTATAACAACAACAAGTCGCTGTTTAAATAACAGAATTGGCATACAGGGTCATTTGGCTCAACATTTGTTGAGGTTGGTGGATTTGAAAATGATTCAGGTTGGCCATTGGACTCTTTCTCTTAAAATACAAACACAGGCAAACCAATTTATGCAAAACTATATGGCACTTGGAAACCAAACGAGGGTGGTCTATGGTCATTGGGATAAGAGTGGCTGAGGGGTGGGATTAAAGAGCTTATGTTTGGTAATGTGTTATTGTTCTGCGATGTAAATGCAAAATGTACATGTCAAATGTCTATGTAAAATGTATGTATATATGTGGCATTCACATGCATACCCAACAACAAGCATAACCTATTGAAAATACAGAATTGGCAGTCATGCATTTGGGACAAAATCTGTTCAGGCTGTTCTGTGGATTTGAAAATATTCAAGTCGGTCATTGCTTCAGTTTCAGCTTCAGTTTCAAGTTTAATGAGTGGCATGTACAGGATACACATCGGATCCACCGTCCAAAGGAATGCGTACTTCTCAACAATGCAACAGCAATAGGAAATAATACAAGATAAGAATATGAACATAAAGTAAATGGCTCTGTTATGAACCGGCAAGACGCGCGCCCTCTTCGGCGTCACCGTCTCAATGACTAGTAGGGGAAAAGAGACAATGAACAAATGTAACAATGCATTGGAATGCAGCGATTCATATTCCTAGCTGAGGTGTTCTTGGGTCTTTTGTTTTGTGTATCCTTCCCCTTTCAAGCAGTATTACCCACCGCAACACACTCGCACACTCTCCCTCCACCTTAATTCGACATCCTCAAGATCTTCAATGGCAGAGGCAGGGGGGGGGAAAAAGGCACAATGTTGAGATTGGCTTCTCACAGCATATTGTTTTTCAGGGCAGCGATGTCACCTATTATCTCAGGTTACTTGGAAACCCACTGCAGTGTTCTAAGGTGACGATGAAGGGCCATGGAAAACATACACCATTCTTCTCCAAGGTTACTGCAACACTGAGGGCGTTTACTAGTACACGCATGCACACACACACACTGAGGGGGTGTAAAAATGAGGAGCGTTATGTCACACCTTCTGACTGCTTTACAGCATATGACTCGCCATTGCCGGTAGCTGTAAACTATCTTGGACTCCATCTCTCATGATGGCTTTGATGCAAAATTCATACACACACACACACACACACACACACACACACACATCCCTCCTGTTTCATATGTTTGACAGACTGCAGTTATGTCCCAAGCAGCTGTGCGGGAGGAGCGCTCAGCAGATGGAGTACATCGAAACAACAATTCATTAGTCCACCACTAACAGATACCCATATCAAAGAGCTAATCGTCTCACAATACTGGGAACAAATCTTGTTCTTGCTTGCGAGAGATGGTTTTGGGGAAGCCTGGGGGATCCAGAATGAACACTACGATCTGGATCCACCAGGCCTGGGAAGTAAAGCCTCGGAATCTAATTATTTTAGCATTTATTTTGGTTTAACCAAACCTTAAAACACTAATGTGGCTGAACCAGCCAGTAACTTTTTAAAATAAAAAGTAGGAACAATAATTTATTTATTCAGATGTTCTATTCAAATCTCACCTGAAACTGTCCCAAACTTTCCCTCGGAGGTTGCATTGCAATTAAGGATGAAATGGAAGGAAAGAGAATATTTTTATTCAACCAAACACCAGCAGTGAGTGACCTTGCCCTTCATTAAAGAGATTTATAAACCACTGAATACATTCATAACATGCAGAACTTTGCATAACTCCCATCAGAGAATATTATCTCTAAGTGTAGCCCAAGCCTATTAACTTTCATCACACATAAACATTAAGAGGGCAAAAAAATGACAAACTGGGTAAAAGCTATACATAAACACATTATATACGAAAACACATTATCAGCAGTGTAGAGTATTGTCACGCCCTGACCTTAGAGATCCTTATTATTCCCTATGTTTGGTTAGGTCAGGGTGTGACTCGGGTGGGAAATTCTATGTTTTCTATTTCTTCGTTTGTGGCCGAGTGTGGTTCCCTATCAGAGGCAGCTGTCTATCGTTGTCTCTGATTGGGGATCATACTTAGGTAGCCCTTTTTCCCACCATTAGATTGTGGGATCTTGTTTTCTGTTTAGTGTCTGTACCTGACAGAGCTGTTCGCTTTCACATTTGTTGTTTTGCTTGAGTGTTTTTTTGAAAATAAAATATCATGAACACTTTCCATGCTGCGCTTTGGTCCACTCCTTTCGACGGGAGCCGTTACAAGTACAGTATATGCTGGGAGTCGGAAAGCAAGTGCAGGTGGTGAGATTAATAATAAATCGATCATAGAACAATACAAGAAACAGAAGTAAAATATAGACGTGAAACACACAGTCGGAGACAGTCAATAACGCCTAAGAAAAGAACCAAGGGGAGTGACAGATATAGAGAAGGTAATCAGGAAGGTGATGGAGTCCAGGTGAGTGTCATGAGGCATGAGGCAGGTGTGCATAATAATCTGGCAACGTTGAGCCGTAGCACCAGGCCGGCCAGAGGGATGGTCCCGAGGACCAGGAACGGGCCTGTCGCTTCTTTAAAAAAAATATATATATATTTCACCTTTATTTAACCAGGTAGGCTAGTTGAGAACAAGTTCTCATTTGCAACTGCGACCTGGCCCAGATAAAGCAAAGCAGTTTGACACATACAACAACACAGAGTTACACATGGAATAAACAAACATACCATCAATAATACAGTAGGAAAATCTATATACAGCATGTGCAAATGAGATAAGAGAGGTAAGGCAATAAATAGGCCATGGTGGCGAAGTAATTACAATATATCAATTAAACACTGGAATGGTAGGATGTGCAGAAGACGAATGTGCAAGTAGAGATACTGGGGTGCAAAGGAGCAAGTTAAATAAATAAATACAGTATGGGGATGAGGTAGATTGGATTGGCTACATACAGATGAGCTATATACAGGTGCAGTGATCTGTGAGCTGCTCTGACAGCTGGTGCTTAAAGATAGTGAGGGAGGTAAAGAGTCTCCAGCTTCAGAGATTTTTGCAGTTCGTTCCAGTCATTGGCAGCAGAGAACTGGAAGGAGAGGTGGCCAAAGGAAGAATTGGCTTGGGGGTGACCAATGAGATATACCTGCTGGAGTGCGTGCTATGGATGGGTGCTGCTATGGTGACCAGTGAGCTGAGATATGGCTGGGCTTTACCTAGCAGAGACTTGTAGATGACCTGGAGCCAGTGGGTTTGACGACGAGTATGAAGCGAGGGCCAGCCAACGAGAGCATACAGGTCGCAGTGGTGGGTAGTATATGGGGATATTTTGTAAATGACATCGAGGAAGTCGAGGATCGGTATGTTCAGTTTTACTAGGGTATGTTTTGCAGCATGAGTCAAGGATGCCGTGCTGCGAAATAGGAAGCCGATTCTAGATTTAATTTTGGATTGGAGATGTTTAACTTGTTATGGCTGCAATCCCGATATTGGGATCGATGTGACAACTACCAGGGAAAATAGAGGGCGCCAAATTCAAACCACAGAAATCTCAATTACAATTCCTAAAACATACATGTCTTATATCATTTTAAAGCTATTCTCGTTGTCAATCCCACCAAAGTGTCCGATTTCAAATAGGCTTTTCAGCGAAAGCACTACAAACGATTATGTTAGGTCTCCACCAAACCACAATAAGCACAGCCATTTTCCAGCTAAATCTAGCATTCACAAAAAGCATAAATAAAGATAAAATGAATCACTAACCTTGAATTATCTTCATCAGATGACACTCATAGGACTTCATGTTACACAATACATGCATGTTTTGTTTACATTGGCGCGTTATATTCACTAGTTCCAAAAACATCAAGTGATTTTGCATAGCCACATCGTTTCAACAGAAATACTCATCATAAATGTAGATGATATTACAAGTTATACACATGGAATTATAGATATACCTCTCCTTAATACAACCGCTGTGTCAGATTTCAAAAAAAGTTTACCGAAAAAGCAACCCATGCAATAATCTGAAATGGAGCTCAGAACAGTAGCCAAATTAGCCTCCATGTTGGAGTCAACAGAAACCAGAAAATACATGATAAATGTTTCCTGATGAACTTCATCAGAATGCAGTCCTAGAAATCCCAGGTCCACAATAAATGCTTGATTTGTTCGAAAATGTCCGTTATTTATGTCCAATTAGCTAATTCCAAAGTCACAAGGCGCATCCACTATAATGTGACGAAATGTCCAAAAGTTCTGTAACAGTCAGTAGAAACATGTCAAACGATGTACTGAATCAATCTTTAGAATGTTGTTTATATATATATCTTGAATAACGTTCCAGCCTGAGAATTAGAATTACTTCAGATGAGCGGTGGAACGCAAGTCCTTCCCCTGTGAACGCGCCTGGTGAAAGCATGGTCCACTCATGGCTGTGGTGACTATTTCCTGTGTCAATCGACCCCCCTTCACATTAAAGTCATCAGACAAAGTTCTATTGACTGCTGATATCTAGTGGAAGGCGTAGGAAGTGAAAACTCATCCATATCTCGCTGTAATTTCAATGAGACCTTGGTTGAAAATATGCCACCTCCAGAAAAAAAACATGAAGTGTAATGTCTCAGGTTTTTTCCTGCTATATGAGTTCTGTTATACACAGACATAATTCAAATAGTTTTAGAAACTTTAGAGTGTTTTCTATCCAATACTAATAATAATATGCAAATATTAGCAACTATGACTGAGGAGCAGGCCGTTTGATATGGGCACCTTTCATCCAAGCTACTCAATACTGCCCCTGCAGCCATAAGAAGTTAATGTGAGTCTGGAAGGAGAGTTTACAGTCAGACACCTAGGTATTTGCATTTGTCCACATATTCTAAGTCAGAACCATCCAGAGTAGTGATGCTGGACGGGCGGGCAGGTGTGGGCAGCGATCGGTTGAAGAGCATGCATTTAGTTTTACTTGCATTTAAGAGCAGTTTGAGGCCATGGAAGGAGAGTTGTAATGGCATTGAAGACGTCCGGACAACAGGCCCTCCGATTTGACATACTGAACTCTAATCGGAGAAGTAGTTGGTGAACCAAGCAAGGCAATCATTTGAGAAACCAAGGCTGTTGAGTCTACCAATAAGAATGTTGTGATCGACCTGGCTAAAGCTTTCGACTCTGTCTATGAATACGGCTGCACAGTATTGTCTCTTACCGATGGTGGTTATATCGTTTAGGACCTTGAGCGTGGCTGAGGTGCACCCATGACCAGCTCTGAAAGCAGATTGCATAGCGGAGAAGGTAAGGTGAGATTCAAAGTGGTCGGTGATCTGTTTGTTTACTTGGCTTTCGGAGACCTTAGAAAGGCAGAGGGGGATGACAGCGGCAGCTTTCCAATCTTTGGGAATCTCAGACGATACGAAAGAGAGGTTGAAAAGGCTGATAATAGGGGTTGCAACAATTTTGGCAGATCATTTTAGAAAGAGGGTCCAGATTGTCTAGCCCCGCTGATTTGTAGGGGTCCAGATTTTGCAGCTCTTTCAGAACATCAGCTTTCTGGGTTTGGGTGAAGGAGAAGTGGGGAAGGTTTGGGAAAGTTGCTGTGGGGAGTGCAGGGCTGTTGACCGGGGTAGGGGTAGCCCGGTGGAAAGCATGACCAGCCATATAAAAATGCTTATTGAAATTCTCAATAATTGTGGATTTATCGGTAGTGACAGTGTTTCCTAGCCTCAGTGCAGTGAGCAGCTGGGAGGAGGTGCTCTTATTCTTTTTGAGTTTGTACTACAGGATGCAAATTTCTGTTTGAAAAAGCTAGCCTTTGCTTTCCTAACTGCCTGTGTATATTGGTTCCTAACTTCCCTGAAAAGTTGCATATCACGGGAGCTATTCGATGCTAATGCAGAACGTTACAGGATGTTTTTGTGCTGGTCAAGGGCAGACAGGTCTGGAGTGAACCAAGGGCGATATCTATTCCTGGTTCAATGTTTTTTTTATGGAGCATGCTTATTTAAGATGGTGAGGAAAGCACTTTTAAAGAATAACCAGGCATCCACTACTGACGGGATGAGGTCAATGTCATTCCAGGATACCCCGGCCAGGTCGATTAGAAAGGCCTGTTCGCTGAAGTGTTTTAGGGAGCGTTTGACAGTGATGAGGGGTGGTCGTTTGACCGCAGACCCATTACGGATGCAGGCAATGAGGCAGTGATCGCTGAGTTCTTGTTTGAAAACAGCAGAGGTGTATTTGGAGGGCGAGTTAGTTAGGATGATATCTATGGGGGTGCCTGTGTTTACGAATATGGTAGGTTCATTGATAATTTGTGTGAGATTGAGGGCATCAAGCTTAGATTGTAGGATGGCCGGGGTGAACTTCTTACGGGGCCAACATCCGGTGAAATTGCAGAGTGTGAAATAAAAAAAAATACTAAATTCAAATATTTAACATTCATAAAAATATATGTATTTTTCATCAAAATAAAGCTTAACTTCTTGTTAATCCAGCCAACGTGTCAGATTTCAAATAGGCTTTCCCGCGAAAGCAAACCATGAGATTATCTGAGGACAGCGCCCCGCATACAAATGCATGACAAATCATATTTCAACCAGGCAATTGCGACACAAAAGTCAGAAATAGCGATATAATATATGCCTTACCTTTGATGATCTTCTTTTGTTGGCACTCCAAAAGGTCTCAGTTACATTACAAATGGTCCTTTTGTTCGATAAAGTCCTTCTTTATGTCCATAAAAACTCAGTTTAGCTGGCACGCGTCAGTCAATAATTCACAGATTTCCCTCCACCAAAATGCATACACAATGAATCCCAAACATTACCAATAAACTTATCCAAACAAGTCAATCAACGTTTATAATCAAACCTTTGGTACCCTAATACGCAAATAAACAATCAAATTTAAGACGGAGAATCGTTATTGTCTATACCGGCGATAAATAACAAAGATCGCCCTTTCCTCCACGCGCTTGGAAACACTACAGCCAAAATGGGAGCCACTTAGAAAAACTACAACTTCTCCCTCATTTTTCCAAAAAACAGCCTGAAACTCTTTCTAAAGACTGTTGACATCTAGTGGAAGTGCTTTGGAACTGCAATCAGGGAGGATTTTGCCCTATAATAAAAGTGCCAGCCATTGAAATCAGTGTTATGCTGAATTGTTTTTTTGGGGGGGATGGTTTGTTCTCAGAGTTTCGCCTGCCATTTCATTTCTGTTATACTCACAGCCATTATTTTAACAGTTTTAGAAACTCTAGAGTGTTTCTATCCAAATCTTTATGCATATCCTAGCTTATGGGCCTGAGTAACAGGCAGTTTACTTTGGGCACGCTTTTCATCCGGACATCAAAATTCTGCCCCCTAGCCCAAGAGAGGTTAAGCATGTTCCAGTTTAGGTCACCTAGCAGCACGAGCCAATCTATTCACATATGGTGTCCAGGGCACAGCTCGGGGCAGAGGGTGGTCTATAGCAAGCAGCAACGGTGAGAGACTTGTTTCTGGAAAGGTGAATTTTTAGAAGTAGAAGCTCGAATTGTTTTGGTACAGACCTGGATAGTAAGACAGAACTCTGCAGGCTATCGCTGCAGTAGATTGCACCACCGCCCCCTTTGGCAGTTTCTAATGTTAACATGCATGAAACGGCTTTTACGGTTACAGAAGTCAACAAATGAGAGCACCTGGGGAGTAGGAGTGGAGCTAGGCACTGTGCGATGACGACGATAGACCAGTCGTGGAATTAGTAAGGTTCCAAGTAGCAGAGGGGTCCAAGTCCAATTGGCAAAATGGGTATAGTGGTCCAAGAAAACTGGCCGATGGATCAGCTAACAGTCCAATATGCTCTAGATAGCTAGCAGGCCGCGGTTAACAGAAAGGACCTTCAGGGGACGTCGCATCTGAGGGGCCTGTTGGGGTCCTCGGGCAGATTATGTTGGTATTCCAGTCATGAAGGATCGGCGGGGTTCTGTGCCCCGTACCGGCAGTAGAAGGGGTCCAGATATTGTAGCCGAGGAGTGGGCTTCAGGAGTAGCCCAGGAGCCCTACCCGGGAGATGGGTCTAGCATGGGCTGGCTCCAGGCTAGTTGGTGCTTGCTCCGGAACGGAAACGTTTGCCAGGAGTAGTCAACCCGGGTTGCGCGGGTTAGATAGCTGCGGTGATCCAGATGAAAAGGTTCAGTGTTTGTGGTAGGAATCTGGGGATATGGAGAGAAAAATAGGTCCAGTATGCTCTGGTTTGAAACCCGTTGTACGAACTGGTGAGAGCTTTCTGAGCTAAAGGTTAGCTGATGACCGCTAGCAGTGGTTAGCTGACTGATAGCTGATAGCTGGTAGCTAGTTAGCTAGCTAGCTTCAGTTGAGGGATTCCAATTCGGAGGTAAATAGAAATACCTCAGAAGAAAACCCAGATCCACACCCCATTGGGTGAGGCGGGTTGCAGGAGAGTAATTTGAAGTTGAGGTTTAGGAAAAATATTTTAAAAGAATGCAAAGAAAATATATAAAAGATCTGACTGCTACGCCATCTTGAAAAAATTATGGTGAGGTGTGGGAACCTGTAGAGCGAGCTAAGGTGTGGGAACCTGTAGAGCCGGCTGAGGTGCGGGAACCTGTACATTCAGCTGAGGCATGGAGCCTGCTGAGCCAACTGAGGCTTGAGAACATGTCAAGCCAGCTGAGGCATGGAAGCCTGAGGCATCCCCTGTTGCTTTGGCAGCCACACTTGAAAAGATATTCAATGTCTGCTTTTTCCCCCCACCCATCTACCACTAGTTATCTTTCTTTGGGAAGCCTCCCTGGTCTTTGTGGTTGGATCTTTGTTTGAAATTCATTGCTCGACTGAGGGACTTTACAGATAACTGTATGTGTACTGAGTACTGAGTATGAAATGAGTACTGAGTACTTAATTACTGAGATGAGATAGTCATAAAATAATCATGTTAAACATTATTTTTGAGTCCATGCAACTTATGTGACTTATTTTTACTCCTGAACTTATTTTTACTCGCAAATTTTTACTCCTGAACTTATTTAGGCTTGCCATAAGAAAGGGGTTGAATACTTATTGACTCCAGACATTTCAGCTTTTCATTTATTATTCATTTGTAAAAAGTTCTTAAAACATAATTCCACTTTGACATTATATGGGGTATGGTGTGTAGGCCAGTGACATAAAATCTCAATTTGGTCAATTTTAAATTCAGTCTGTAACACAACAAAATGTGGGAAAGTCAAGGGGTGTGAATACTTCCTGAAGGCACTGTATATATTTTTTCTCAGAAAAGGTGGAAAGCGATGTCACATCCAGTGACCAAATAATGCATTTTTCCCATAAATTATATATGGTGAAACACACACACACACACACACACACACACACCCCTCTGTGGCTTCCCCCTGACCCTCTGAATGTCAACACTGCTGCTTAGATTTTCCTAGACTATATTAGCACTGTGTCCTCCAGCTATGCAGTAAAATACTAATTTTGGTTTTCCTGCTCATCTGCCACTATATTGACGGGGTGCAGGACACTGTGTACTGTGAAAATGTTCATTTGAACATTGATCTCGGTCTCGCTCCCTAGTAAGCTGACTGAGGAGATTACTGTGATTTACTGTGTGAGATAGGGAACACACAGTACTATCTGATTGTGGACGTCTGGACTATTGCCGTCATAACTGGTAACTTACCGGGATGGAATTGAGACACTGAATGATCAGACATTTGGAGAAGATGAGACAAAAAAACTGGAATTAGCTGGAAGCCATGAGTCATCATTCGGTTTGATAGAAGATGTCCGAATGTGTTTTTAAATTACATGAGTGATTGCCGAGTGGGAGTTCGAGAAAGGAGATTTGGTGATTATGGTTTAACTTCCCCTCAGCTGTATGCACCACACATTTAAATCACACACACCAACACACACACACACACACACACATTTGGCATCTTCTTGGCCCCTTGTTTACACTGTGTCTAATTCCCAGTTGATTGTGGAGCGGGGTCCCAGTTTACAGAGAGGAAATCTCCCGGGGCCCACCCTGTGTACTCTGTGGCCCGGACAGCTTCTTTTCTCACGCTGGACGCATCCATACTTTCAAAGAACACCCTGTCTGAGGGACAGTGAATGTCTCTCAATGGTCTTTCATAATGTCCTCGGCTCCTTCTCAAAACACATTGGAGAAGTTCGGAGTGGACCTCCAATGCGTTTTGAGAGGGAGGTGAACGATGATGAGAGGAATCAAGGAAAGACAATTGAGATAGAAACAACGCCTCTGTGCTTCCCACTCCCCTTCAAGTCTAGTGATTGTTTGTGGATTGTTTGTCTTCTTAACCTCTCTCACTGACAGTCACTTTACTCTGGGTCACCTTCTGCTCACCTGTAAAATTCTAGTATTTCCTTCCAAATCTGAAATATCCATTTACACCGGCAGGATGGTAATACTGTTTCACTTTCCACCTTAAAAAACTGTTTTTAATCCTATATCCACTTTGCCTGGTGTGACTGTGAATAGTTATAATTTCTCCTCCACACGATAACTGACACGTTAGCTAGCCAGAGTTGACAATAAGCTGTGGAAATAAAAAAAACAATTCTACGCCCACTCAGATTTGAACATGTCGAGTTCCACTGATAACATAAAGATGTTTAATGATAGGGGTATTATGTCATTGCAGTTAAAGGGGCAATCTGGAATTCAAACGATGTCAAAAAATTGGATGTGCCAATCACAGGTTGCCCTTTTTTGTATTGACATTTATTATGATCTCATGATGGTTCAAGCGAGAGGATGTTTTATGGTCACATACACCAGATTGGTGCAGTGAAATGTGTTGTTTTACAGGATCACGCCCAAGTAGTATGGCAACCCTGGTGAAAATGAGGGAAAAGTGCCTTGCTTTAGGACACGTCGACAGATTTTTCACCTTTTCTGCACGAGTATTCAAACCAGCAACCTTTTGGATACGGGGATAACACTCCATCTGCTAGGCCACCTGCAAGGGAAGAAGGGGGAGTTGGTAAGAGAGGGGGAGTGAGAGCAAGGAGAGGAAAGTAACAGCGACAAAAGTGAGTGAAAACAAGGATGATAGAAAGAGGACGGAGATGGAGAATGAGGACGGAGAGGAAGACTGAAAAAGTGGGCTCAGAAAAGGAGCTTGTCAGTCCGAATGTGGAAGACCAGGCAGGCACACTTTGGTTTGGCTGCAACAGTGAGGGAGAAGCACATCACATTTTATTTCGCTTCGTTGTCAACTAAATAGCATTACATGGAATACCAGGGACATAGCTTTCCCTCTTCTGTTCCCATCATACTATTGGTCATTTCTCAAGGTAGCCATACAATTATTAAATCTTCCACTTCAAATATTCATTGCCCTTCCGAGTTACTGTCACCAAACTGACTTGGGAGATTGTGCATGAGGTGCACACTGGTACAATTCCGTCACCATTGGCTATCACTGAGAACAAAGCAATTATAGAATCAAGTAGTAGCCATGTATTTTTTTAAACTTTTTTAAACTTGAGCTGCATATATAACCCTCTGCCAAACTGCGGGAAAGTCAGGTTTATTCTGTGTGTGGCTTGAACAGCCCAAGGCATGATAATTACGACACTGCATGGTTTGATGAACAGTTACAAAACTGGTTCAACTCTTGATGGCTAAATCAGCGTCAGTGCAGCGCAGGGACCGTGAACACAGCTCAGCGTGGGATGTGTGTGTGTCTACACTAAATAGTTAGTGGTAGAGAATAGGATTTTGAATGCGACTGAATTGTTGTTCCCCAAAAAGACCTCATAAGTATAGTAAGACATAGGTGTGTGTGTGTGTGTGTGTGTGTGTGTATCTGTGTGTGTGTGTGTGTGTGAAGTCCCAAAGCAGATCTATCTCATAGATGGTTATAGGTGGTTATTCCAGTAGCCGCATCACGACGGGCCGTAGACTTGCGTGAATTGGTTGAACAGATTTGTACGACAGTGATTAAATTATATGTGACACGTGGCCCTCAAATGGGCCCTTTTTAGTACAACATGTTTCTACTCATAATCATAAACAGTGAACTCTAGAGAACGTGTTCATGTGAAGGTATAACTAAAATGTGTCCCAGTGATGGGGTGAAGGTCCAGGACTGAAATCTGAAGCCACGGTCTGGAGCCTCCCAGCTAAATGCTCTGAATTCCACGGCGTCAGGCCTCTGAGGGAAATGTTGACGGGCAAATGTCAGCTCTGAGCTGGTCTGCCGCCCTCCACATTTTGTACTCTCATTACTTGGATAAATACAAAACAACATCGCCTCCTGAAGGTCTTTTGGCAGATCATTCTCGTGTTCAAACACATTTGCTGTAAAACCCTCTCAATGGTATTTGCTAGAAAGCATTAGCGCAGACATGGGTTCAAATAGTATTTGTTTTCTTTCAAATACCTTAGCTGTGCTTAATTCAGCTCGTTTGGTGCAATGGAACCAACCCGAATTTAAACCTCGCCCATTGAACGCTCAATATAACACTCTAAGCATTTCAACAAAAACAAATTATATTTGAACCCAGATCTGCCCCCCAAAGACTTCTATGGTGGTCTATATGCCGTAAACCACGGCAGGGCAGGGCGCTAACTCGTAATGCTACAATGAAATGTTACAATTAGCCTTAGGCTAATTACCCCGCTAACCATGTGAGGGTTGTATGCGTAACGGGGAGAGTTTTTGAAATGGCCAAAGGACCACTTTGTTTCTGTCAAATAGAGAGAAACCACCACAACCATTAGCGAACTGCCTCTGGTTGGATGATAGACCAACATAGCCGCACACAACAGTTGAGCTAGAAGTTTTAGAAGGCATTTGTGCAACACAGGTGTGTCTGTTAGGGTGGCAGGTGGCCTAGTGGTTAGAGTGCTGGGCCAGTAACTAAAACATTCCTGGTTTGAATCCCCAAGGTGAGCTAGGCAGTTCATTTGATCTAGGGGTGCCATACAATCTGACCTTGTAAAACAATACAATTCACTGTACCTAGGTGTGTGACAATAAAACATATTTTGTTGGTCAGGGAATATTTGTACTCATGTGGCCTTTAAGTACATTACCATTTAGTAAATTAGGTAGGTACATCATAGTAGATACGAAGAGGACTTTGAGTACTTTGTGGTGTCCTGCTAACTCATTCATTTCCCTCTAATATGCGTTCTATGAGGAGAATCTATTTAATCCATTCACTTTGAGACTTTGTCTCCCTCATTTCCTATGTAGAGACATGTCCACTTAAGGAATGTGCCTTAACAAATGATAGCTAATTAACCCGATGGGAATAGTTTTGTACATGTAGGGTGTGTTAGGCTTTATTCATTAGTCGAAACCAGATAAAGCCAGGAAGAGCAAGGAACACACAGAGACAGATCACACTAGGGTGCTTCACAAATGACCGCTTGTTCCCTAAATACTGCACTACTTTTGATCACTTTTGGTTAAACGTAGTGTGGTATGTAGGGAATACGGTGCCATTTGGGAAGCAACTCAGACACTATTCAATCAACTCTCCCACTGATTGTTCTGCTACTTTCAATTTAATCAATTAAATTAGTCTAGTGAAGTTTTGTACAATTACTTCCAACATTCGTTATGTGGTGCGTCATCTCACTGTGCGGTCGAGTATGAGGTACATGTAAACAATCTTGGATATTTTATTTACCATCTTCATAATCCATTATCAGCACATTTGTAACAACTTATGAGCTATACATAATGCATTATAATGTATGACAAAGTGCTTATAATTGACACATTAACATCTAACAACTATGTCCATTGAGCATCATGACCAGGTTGTATAATGATGATGTCACGTTCTGACCATAGTTCTTATGTATTTTCTTTGTTTTAGTGTTGGTCAGGGCGTGGGTTGGGTGGGCAGTCTGTTTTCTGTTTCTATGTGGGGTTTCTTGTTTGGTCTGATATGGTTCTCAATCAGAGGCAGGTGTTAGTCATTGTCTCTGATTGGGAACCATATTTACGTAGCCTGTTTTCTGTTGGGGTTTGTGGGTGGTTGTTTTCAGTCTGTGTATCTGCACCAGATAGAACTGTTTCAGTTGTCACTTTTGTTGTTTTGTAATTTGAAGTGTTCAGTTTTTTTGATTATTATTAAATTAAGATGAACACTAACAACGCTGCGCTTTGGTCCTCTCCTTCTTCCACCGACGACAACCGTTACAGAACCACCCACCAAAAAAGGACCAAGCAGCGTGGTAACAGGCAGCAGCAGCAGGAGCAGCGCGATAAGGAGGAATTGACATGGGAGGACATTCTAGATGGCAAGGGTTGCTGCACATGGGAGGAAATCCTGGCTGGAAGGGATCGCCTCCCATGGGAACAGGTGGAGGCAGCCAGGAGAGCGGAAGCAGCAGCTAAAGGGAGCCAGCGCTTTGAGGGAACACGGCTGGCAAGGAGGCCCGAGAGGCAGGCCCAAAAATGTCTTGGGGGGGCACACAGGGAGTGTGGCTAAGGCAGGTAGGAGACCTGGGCCAACTCCCCGTGCTTATCGTGGAGAGAGAGGGCGTTGTACCGGGCAGGCACCGTGTTATGTGGTGGAGCGCACGGTGTTCCCGGTGGCCCCTCGTATCGGCCAGGCTAGAGTGGGCATCGAGCCAGGTGCCATGAAGCCGGCTCTACGCATCTGGTCTCCAGTGTGTCTCCTCGGGCCGGCATACATGGCACCAGCCTTATGCATGGTGTCCCCGGTTCGCCAGCACAGCCCAGTGCGGGCTATTCCACCTCGCCGCACTGGCCTGGCTACGGGGAGCATTCAACCAGGTAAGGTTGGGCAGGCTTGGTGCTCCAGATCTCCAGTGCGCCTTCTCGGTCCGGTCTATCCATTGCCATCTCCACGCACCAGGCTTCCTGTGCGTCTCCAGAGCCTGTCATGACTGTCATGTTCTGACCATAGTTCTTTTGTGTTTTCTTTGTTTTAGTGTGGTCAGGGCGTGGGTTGGGTGGGCAGTCTGTTTTCTGTTTCTATGTGGGGTTTCTTGTTTGGCCTGATATGGTTCTCAATCAGAGGCAGGTGTTAGTCATTGTCTCTGATTGGGAACCATATTTAGGTAGCCTGTTTTCTGTTGGGGTTTGTGGGTGGTTGTTTTCAGTCTTTGTGTATCTGCACCAGATAGAACTGTTTCAGTTGTCACTTTTGTTGTTTTGTAATTTGAAGTGTTCAGTTTGAACACTAACCACGCTGTGCTTTGGTCCTCTCCTTCTTCCACCGACGACAACCGTTACAGATGATAGTATTTCCTGTTTGCTCCACTTGCCAAGCAGTAGCAGAACTAACACTCGCACTTGACTTTTTCCCCCCTTACTAGCTCAAATCAAATGTATTTTATATAGCCCTTCGTACATCAGCTGATATCTCAAAGTGCTGTACAAAAACCCAGCCTAAAACCCCAAACAGCAAGCAATGCAGGTGTAGAAGCACGGTGGCTAGGAAAAACTCCCTAGAAAGGCCGAAACCTAGAGAGGAACCAGGCTATGAGGGGTGGTCAGTCCTCTTCTGGCTGTGCCGGGTGGAGATTATAACAGAACACGGCCAAGATGTTCAAATGTTCATAAATGACCAGCATGATCAAATAATAATAATCACAGGCAGAACAGTTGAAACTGGAGCAGCAGCACGGCCAGGTGGACTGGGGACAGCAAGGAGTCATCATGCCAGGTAGTCCTGAGGCATGGTCCTAGGGCTCAGGTCCTCTGGGAGAGAGAAAGAAAGAGAGAGAAAGAATTAGAGAGAGAGCATACTTACATTCACACAGGACACCGGATAGGACAGGGGAGTACTCCAGATATAACAAACTGATCCTAGCCCCCCGAGACAAACTACTGCAGCATACATACCGGAAGCTGAGACAGGAGGGGTCAGGAGACACTGCTGATCAGCTCTGCTGATCGCTACTTTATTGAGGAAAAATGTACTTACTTTGACTGTGATATTTGGTTGTCTCATCTAGCTATCTGAAGATGAATGCACCGACTGTCATTTGCTCTGGATAAGAGTGTCTGCTAAATGACTAAAATGTAAATGTAAAATGCAACATTCTATGGCTTGGGTGGCTGGAGTCTTTGAATTTTTTTTGGGCCTTCCTCTGACACTAGCTACTATAGAGGTCTTAGATGGCAGGGAGCTCGGCCAGAGTGATGTACTGGGCCGTACTCACCACCCTGCATAGCGCCTTGCGGTCGGGTGCCTTGCAGTTGCCGTACCAAGCAGTGATGCAGCCAGTCAAGATGCTCTCAATGGTGGAGCTGTAGACTTTTTAGATGATCTGAGGGCCCATGCCAAATCGTTTCAACCTACTGGGCGCTGTCCTGTGTGGACCATGTTAATTCCTTAGTGATGTGGACACCGAGGAATCCGAAGCTCTTGACCCACTCCACTACAGCCCCATCAATGTGGATGGGGGCGTGCTCGCCCCTCTGTCACCTGTAGTCCACGATCAGCTCCTTTGTCTTGCTGACGTTGTCCTGGCACCACACTGACAGGTCTTTGACCTCCTCCCTATAGGCTGCCTCATCTTCATGAGTGATCAGTCCTACCACCGTCATGTCGTCAGTTAACTTGATGATGATGTTGGAGTCGTGCACGGCCACACAGTAATGGGTGAACAGGGACTACAGGAGGGGACTAAGCACACACGCCTGAGGGGCCCCGTGTAAATCGTGGCAGATGTGTTATTGCCTACCCTCACTGCCTGGGGGCGGCCCATCAGGAAGTCCAGGATCCAGTTGCAGAGGGAGGGGTTCAGTCCCAATGTCCTGAGCTTGGTGATGAGCTTGGAGGGGACTATGGTGTTGAATGCTGAGCTTTAGTCAATGAAAACAGCATTCTTACATTTGTATTCCTTTTGTCCAGGTGGATGAGTGCAGTGAGGGAGAAAGAGAGATGAAACAGAGAGAGTCAGAGGAGGACAGAGACAGAGAGATTGAGGTAGCGAACGTGAGACGTAAATAATGTGTCTGTTTTCAGAAGCAGTCAGCATCTAGTCCTGGTCGGATCAAGTGAAATATGTTAAGAGAGAGGGCAAGAGAGAGGGCGAGAGAGAGAAGAGCGAGCAAGCATTGGAAACCAGCCTAGTTTGAGGGTTGTGAAGGCAGAGGGATTTCTCTGGAGCAGTCTAAGGATGGTGCCCCAAATGGTATCCTATTCCATATACAGTGCACTACTTTTGACCAGGGCCCATAGGCACATGTGCAATATATAGGGACTATGGTGCCATTTAGGACGAAGCCTGAGAAGGGTCCATCCAGTCTGTCTGTGGATTTTTCTGAGAGGATGTTTAAGACCGAGTGAGGGAAGGAGGGAGGGATAAAGAAACAACTGTTGGGAGCGGAAATTAGGAGAGTGAGAGGAGTGACTGATCTCAATCCAACTCCACATCCCTAATCACCCCCTCTCTATTTTCTTCCCTTTTCCCCCCTTCCCTTTCTTTAACACTCTGGATTAATATCAGAGTACCCAAATGCTTTTAAAAGATTAGAATCCACCAGACACACTTTCATCAATTGTGACTGTCAGTATACAGAATTGTGAACTCGGTTTTGGGCGACCCCAACGTGATATATTTTTTATGAAGTTGACTTGTGTTTGCAACTGTGAAATGATAAGATCGGCAGTGGCATTTTGTGACTTTTACAAAAGTCTTGTCTGGTGGCGCATCTGTCTGATCCAGAGCCGGAAGAAAGGTGACCTCGAAACACGAGGGCACCATGACAAAGCACACCACACAAATGATAAACTCAAATTCCGAAAAGGTCACAGCAATGAAAGAAAACGGGCGGCTATTTCTACCTGGGTTCATCAAGGACTTGTTAGCCGTGTCGAAATGAACGGACCAATATTGTCTAACCCTTTTAGACACCTGCTCTATGATTGGCAGGTCCCCATATCTATGAGAAGCGGGTCCGATCAATAAATCTTGAAATATACAAAACAACTCGAGCATCGCAGCATGGCTGGCTATGACGTCTGGCCAGGCAAATCTAAATTAAAGATCAGTTTTTATAAATCTGTGCCCTAATACATGATTTGATGGGTTATTTCAGAGGACGGGTGCACCCTCTGTCCGTCTATGATTCAACTTTTCTCCGACCCAATATGCCCCATCACTCCAAGCCCCACATCACCTGACAGGCCAGACTTGGTGGATATAGGAGGACATTTGGTTTTGGAGTGTGTCTGCACTTAGATGAAACGGCTCATATTTAGCTTGCTTTCTCACTCACCCAGCATCCCAGCATTAAAAGATTAAACGGCCATAGGCGAGAGAGATGTTTGAACGTTCCATGGATTCCAATCATACACTGACACACACACACATCGCTCACAGGGCTATCCCAGCCAACCGCGAGGCTATGTCTGAGGACACAAACGCGTACAAGAAGTCCCGTTACGACCTAACGGAACAGGGTGGAATCATAATATACTGTCTCCAAAGCTCAATGCATGTGGTACTGCATGTGCAGTACATTATGGACCACAAAGGAAGCTCTAGTTGTGATCTGCACAACATTGCCTCTCTACCAGACAAACTCAATGCCTTTTTAATGCAAGCTTCGACAAAAACAACACGAGGGCCACTGCTGATCCGGAGGACTGGGTAATCACTCTCTCCAAGGCTGACGTATGGTTTTTAAAATGGGTCAACCCTCGTAAGGTCGCACGGCCAGACAGTATTCCAGGGCATGTCCGGGCATGTGCAGACCAGATGGCAGACGTCTTCACAGACATTTTCAACCTCTCCTTGTCCCAGTCTGAAATGTGGAGCATTTCAAGCTGACAACCATCATTCCTGTTCCCAAAAACCAAGGCATTCTGCCACATTGACTGCCACCCTGTAGGACTCACATCTGTAATAATGAAGTGCCTTGAAAGGCTGCTCATGGCACACATCAACTCGATCATCCCAGACACCATGGCCCACTCCAATTTATAAACTGCCCCAACAGATCCACAGACGACCCAATCTCAATTGCACTCCAGCTTGCCCACTCACACGTAGACAATACGAATACATGTATACTGTAGGTTTCATGATGCTTGCATCTAAATCAAAGTAGATAGTTGTAAGATTGTTTAATACGTCAGTTGGGGTCTCTATAAGCTAAAACATGAGGTACTAAACCTGGCATGAAAGTGCATCCACGTAGCTAGTTCATCTGTGTTGTAATTCATGCATATGAACTCATTTTTATTGTTACAGACATCATCATTCCCCCTGTAGACTGTACAAACCTAAAACAAGCAGGTGTATTTGTTATTAGGATCCCCAATTAGCTGCTGCCGAGGCAGTGGCTACACTTCCTGGTGTCCAAACAAGGAAACAACCCAAAAAATAATGTGTTAATGTATTCAGACCCCTAGACTTTTTCCACATTTTGATACGTTACAGCAATATTCTAAAATTGATGAAAAAAATCCTCAATAAATCCTCATACCCCATATTGACGAAGCAAAAACAGCATTTTAGACATTTTTGCAAATGTATTAAAACAAAAAAACAGAAATACCTTATTTATATACGTATTCAGACCTTTTGCTATGAGACTTGAAACTGAGCTCAGGTGCATCCTGTTTCAATTAATCATCCTTGAGATGTTTCTACAACTTGATTGGCGTTCACTTGTGGTAAATTCAGTTGATTGGACATGATTTGAAAAGGCACACACCTGTCTATATAATGTCCCACAGTTGACTGTGCATGTCAGAGCATGTTAGAGTAAAAACCAAGCCATGAGGTCAAAGTAATTGTCCACAGAGATCCGAGACAGGATTGTGTTGAGGCACAGATCTGGGGAAGGGTACCAACAAATTTCTGCAGCATTGAAGGTCCCCAAGATCACAGCAGCCTCCAATATGTTTAAACGGAAGAAGTTTGGAAGCACCAAGACTCTTCCTAGAGCTGGCCGCCCGGCCAAACTGAGCAATCGGTGAAGAAAAGCCTTGGTCAGGGAGGTGACCAAGAACCGAACTTGCTCAATAGCCACATTATTCAATATTAAATCTAGATGAGGTTCAGGGTTGAGCGAGTGATTTATCACCACTAACAAAACAGCTCCCACAATCGTATCGTTATCAATTTCTTTCAGCCAATCATCAGTCATTTGTGTCAGTGCCGAGCATGTTGAGTGCCCTTTCCTATGAGCATACGGAAAGTGTTGTTAATTTGTTTTCTGTGAAATAGCATTGTATCTGGTCGAACACAATTTCAAAAAAACTTTTGCTAAGCACCAGTAACAGGCTGATTGGTCTGCTGTTTCAACCATTAAAGGGTGCTTTGCTATTTTGGGGCAGCGGAATGAACTTTCCTCCAGGCCTGAGGGCACACTCTCTTTTAGGCTTAGATTGAAGATGTGGCGAATTGGAGTCACAATATACAGTAGTCCGCTACCAAATTCAATAATTTACCATCCAGGTTGAAGGTTCCATATGGTTTGTCCTTATTTATAGATAGCAAGTATTTATTCACCTCTTCCACACTAACCTTGCTGACTTCAAAGCTCCAGTGCTTGTCTTTCATTATTTGGTCCATTAACCATGAATATGAAGGCTTAGCATTTGTTGTTTGCATGTTATGCCTAAATTTACTAATCTTGTCAACAAAAAACAAGTTATTTAATAAGGGGTTGGCAATATCAAAGGCTTTTGTTATGAATGAGCCATCAGACTCAATGAAGGTTGGAGTTCAGTTAGCTTTTCTGTCTAGAATTACATTTCATGTACTTTTTACTATCATTCTTTATATCACTTATCTTTGTTTCATTTAGACTTAAATGTTTTTATTTCACCTTTATTTAACCAGGTAGGCTAGTTGAGAACAAGTTCTCATTTGGCGACCTGGCCAAGATAAAGCAAAGCAGTGCAACACAAACACCGAGTTACACATGGAATAAACAAACATACAGTCAATAATACAATAGAGAAAGTCTATATACAGTGTGTGCAAATGAGGTAGGATAAAGGGGGACGAGGCAATAAATAGGCCATAGTGACAAAATTATTACAGTATGGCAAATGAAACACTGGGGAGATAGATGTGCAAAAGATGAGTGTGCAAGTAGAGATACTGTGCAAAGGAGCAAAATAAATAAAAGAAATAGGGAGCGTTTGACAGTGATGAGGGGTGGTCGCTTGACCGCAGACCCATTACGGACGCAGGCAATGAGGCAGTGATCGCTGAGATCCTGATTGAAGACAGCAGAGGTGTATTTGGAGGGCAGGTTGATTAGGATGATATCTATGAGGGTGCCCGTGTTTACAGATTTGGGGTTGTACCTGGTGGGTTCATTGATAATTTGTGGGAGATTGAGAGCATCAATCTTAAATTGTAGGATGGCCGGGGTGTTAAGCATGTCACCTAGCAGCACAAGCTCTGAAGATAGATGGGGGGCAATCAATTTGCATATGGTGTCCAGGGCATAGCTGGGGGCAGAAGGTGGTCGGCAACGGTAAAATACTTTTTTCTGGAGAGGTGGATTTTTAAAAGTAGAAGCTCAAATTGTTTGGGTACAGACCTGGATAGTAAGACAGAACTCTGCAGGCTATCCCTGTAGTAGATTGCAACTCTGCCCCCTTTGGCAGTTCTATCTTGTTTGAAAATGTTATAGTTAGGGATGGAAATGTCAGGGTTTTTGGTGGTCTTCCTAAGCCAGGATTTAGACACTGCTAGGACATCCAGGTTGGCAGAGAGTGCTAGGGCAGTGAATAAAAAAAAACTTAGGGAGGAGGTTTCTAATGTTAACATGCATGAAACCAAGGCTTTTACGTTTACAGAAGTCAACAAATGAGAGTACCTGGGGAATGGGAGTGGAGCTAGGCACTGCAGGGCCTGGATTAACCTCCACATCACCAGAGGAACAAAGGAGGAGTAGTACGGCTAAAGGCGAAAAGAACTGGCCGTATGGTACGTTCAGAACAGAGTTAAAGGAGCAGATTTCTGGGCACCTTTGATGATCTTCTTCTGTTGACACTCCAAAAGGTCCCTGTTACATCACAAATTGTCCTTTTGTTCGATAATGTCCTTCTTTATATCGATAAAAACTTTGTTTAGCTGGCGCGCTTCAGTCAATAATCCACCCAGTTTCCCTCCATCAAAATGCATACAAAATGAATCCCAAACATTATTAATAAACTTTTCCAAACAAGACAAACAACGTTTATAATCAAACCTTAGGTACCCTAATACGTAAATAAATGATCAAATCGTTATTGTGTTTACCGGAGAAAAATACCAAAGAACGCACTATTGAAGCCCAAGGAGTGGCTGATGGACCACTACGGCTAGCCGGGAGATGGGCCTAGCAGATGGGCCTAGCAAGGCTATCTCCAGGCTAATTGGTTCTTGCTTTGGGACAGAGACGTTAGCTAGGAGTGGACACTCGAATAGCAGCTAGCTAGCTGTGATGATCCAGGTGGAAAAAAAGGAATCTGGAGATATGGAGAAAAATAAGTCTGATTTGCTCTGGTTTGAGTCTCGCTGTGCAGACTGGCGAGAGTTGTCCAGGCTAAAGGTAGCTGATGACCGCTAGCAGTGGCTAGCTGACTACTAGCTAGTTAGCTGAATAGCTTCTGTTTGGGATTCCAGTTCAGAGGACGGATCAGCAGGGCTCCATGTGGTAAACCAGGCCAATTGGCAAAATAGGTATAGTGGCCAAAGAACTTGTCCGATGGGCCTCTTAAGCGAACAGTCCGATGTGCTCTAGACAGCTAGCGAGCCGCGGCTAGCGGGTGGGCATTCAGGGGTCATTGCGACGAAGGCGCCAGTTGAAAAATCCCACTCGGGATGTTCCTTCCTCTCCTTCTCGTCTTCGCTAAATTGAATCCAGCCTCATCTATGAATATGAGTTCCTGGGGGATGGGACTTGCGTCCAACTCCATGAGTCTCTGAAATGACAATAAATACTGTAATTGCTATGCAGCAAAGTTCACTGGCAACATCAATGCATCTCTAATGTTTTAAGAGTGTGATACGAGAACATTACTTGCTTGCATGTCTTCGTACCGCTTATCCTTATCCTTCACAATTACGTCGGTAGTCCGGTCCAATTGGCAAAATAGGTATTGTAGCCCAAGGAGTGGCTAATGGGCCTCTTCGGCTAGCCGGGAGATGGGCTTAGCAGATGGGCCTAGCAATGGCTAACTGACTACTAGCCAGTTAGCTGGCTAGCTTTTGATGGGGGTTCCGGTTCTTAAATATAAAAAATAGCAGATCCGTACCACAATGGGTGAGGCAGGTTGCAGAAGAATATATTCAGTCCGTAGATGGAAAGTGATATTAAAATATATACAAGGTATATACGGAAAAAAAAACAAGGAAAAACAATATTTACACGAGACAGGACAGGACAAGACAAAACACACATCCAAATGCTACGCCATCTTGGAACAGAGATGTATAGTTTCATAGTACAGCTTCATCTTTTTGCCTTTTCTAGCGAAAGTGATTTATCAATTTCCTGTATGTTTGCCAATCTGATGTGTTGCCAGACTTATTTGCCATTCCCTTAACCTCATCCCTCACAGCCATACCGTTTTTCCATTCATCAGCTATCCATTGGGATTTGGCAGTTTTAATAACATTCTGTTTCTTTATGGGCGCATGCCTGTCAGTAACATATCAAGAATCTCCCGACCAGTTTTATGGGCTTTGTAGAAAATTCCAGCATTAGTCAGCTGATTCTAGCCATCCCTTCTGGTTAGTTCTAGTCGGGCAGCTTAACCTCCCATTCACAGGACCCCCACTTTTGTTAGTGTCTTATTGGTCAAGGTCATGCCAATTACTTATTACCACATCTAGTTCAGCCTATCAACAGCCTTGACTTTAGTTTCAGTTAGTGTATGACCCCAGCACACAGTGTGGTCAGAAACATCAATCCCCCATCCTGATGATCACTACCACAGTTTCCTCCTGCTGAACTTGTCCTCCCATGGACTGAATCCCTGTCTGATGTTTAATTGTGTGTGCATCTAAACGTAAGTGCCTTGAGATCTGTGTCACACTATGTGGAGCTAAGATGTGTGGTCTATCGTGTATAATTATATTGTGTGTTGAGCTTGATAGCTAGTTCGCTCTCCACTAGTGTTAGCGATACCGTTAGCATTTTTATTGTAATGCTTGAGCATTTGGCATGACTGTTAGCGATTAGCCGTTAATTAGCATTGCTCAGAGACAAGACAGGGAGACAAGATGGACAGCTGATCGTCCTCGCAGTGGCAGACCACGTGTAACAACACCTGCACAGGATCGGTACATTCGAACATCACACCTGCGGGACAGGTACAGGATGGCAACAACAACTGCCCTAGTTACACCAGGAACGCACAATCCCGTCATCAGTGCTCAGACTGTCCGCAATAGGCTGAGGCTGGACTGTAGGCCTGTTGTTAGGCAGATCCTCACCAGACGTCATCGGCAACAACGTCGCCTATGGCCACAAACCCACCGTCGCTCGTCCAGACAGGACTGGCACACTGACGAGTTGCTGTTTTGTCTCACCAGGGGTGATGGTCGGATTCGCGTTTATCGTCGAAGGAATGAGTGTTACACCGAGGGCTATACTCTGGAGCGGGATCGATTTGGAGGTGGAGGGTCTGTCATGGTCTGGGGCGGTGTGTCACAGCATCATCAGACTTAGCTTGTTGTCATTGCAGGCAATCTCAATGCTGTGCCTTACTGTGAAGACTTCCTCCTCCCTCATGTGGTACCCTTCCTGACATGACCCTTCAGCATGACAATTCCACCAGCCATACTGCTCGTTCTGTGCTTGATTTCCTGCAAGACAGGAATGTCAGTGTTCTGCCATGGCCAGCGACTAGCCCGGATCTCAATCCCATTGAGCACGTCTGGGTCCTGTTGGATCGGATGGTGAGGGCTAGGGCCATTCCCCCCAGAAATGTCTGGGAACTTGCAGGTGCCTTGGTGGAAGAGTGGGGTAACATCTCACAGCAAGAACGGGCACATCTGGTGCAGTCCATGTGGACGTGATGCACTGCAGTACTTAATGCAGCTGGTGGCCACACCAGATACTTTTAATCTTGACCCTCCCTTTGTTCAGGGACACATTATTCAATTTCTGTTAGTCACATGTCTGTGGAACTTGTTCAGTTTATGTCTCAGTTGTTGAATTCTTTTATGTTCATACAAATATTTACACATGTTAAGTTTGCTGAAAATAAACGCAGTTGACTGTGAGAGGATGTTTCTTTTTTTGCTGAGTTTAAGTGTTCTCATTATTTGTCTGGAAGTAGACTATTTTACTTGCCCTAGCAGAGCTGGTTAGGCTTTTTTCATGTTATCTAGAGCTTTGGTGACTGTAACTGTGCTGCTGGCAACAATTGAATTACGTTTACTGACACTGGACATATTCAACGTGTGTTGAGCTTTAAAAAATGCATCAGTTTTTCTGCGTTCTGGCACACTAAGACGAGAGTCTTTTGTTAAGAAATGTAGCTAGATAGCTAGCTAGGTAAACAATGAATCCCAACACATGACATAACGTTACTTAGCAAGCTAGACAGCTAACGTTAGCTAGCTAGCTAACAGTACACTAACTTGAAATTAAAATATTTTGTCAAAATTAGCTAGTTACCTAAACAATGGACCATAATCACAACTCATGACGTTACTACCCTACATGAATCTGCAGGTAGCTAACTAACCATGTTCTATGGCTATAACTAGTCAAGCAAATGTGTCTGAGATACGAAGAATAAGATCATACACATAATGTCAGCTAGTGACCCAGCCAGCTAACATTAGCTAACAGTACACTTTTTAACTTGACATTAGGTTTATGCAGTTTTACAACTCTACTTTTTTTTAAAGCCGAGTTCGACACGATTACCTAAACATACTCACCAGCTCCAATAGACAGACACGTACTATATGGTAGACCAATCCAAACTCATCTCTCGGCATGTCCAGCCCACTCATTATCTCAGCCAATCATGGCTAGCGGGAAGGTTGCTCACTTTTTCTGTGGCTAATTCACCTAGGCTCGTAATTTAACCTTTTTATTCATATTTACAGATGGCATACACGTTTTGATATATAAACATCCCTAGGGTACGTGGGACGTCCCACCTGGCCGACATTCGCTGAAATTGAAGAGCGCCAAATTCAAAAACAGAAATACTCATTATAAAAATTCACAAAACATACAAGTGTTACACATCGGTTTAAAGATGACCTTCTTATTAATCCAACCATGGAGTCAGATTTCAAAACGGCTTTACGGCGAAAGCATACCATGTGATTTTCTGAGAACAGCGCCCAGCAGACAAATCATTACAAACAGTTACCAGCCAAGTAGAAGAGTTACACAAGTCAGAAATAGCGATAAAATGAAACACTTACCTTTGATCTTCATATGGTTGCACTCACAAGTTTTGTTCGATAAAGTCCCTCTTTGCATCCAAAAACCTCTGTTTTGTTTGCATGTTTTGTTCAGTAATCCACAGGCTCAAACGCAGTCACAACGGGCAGACAAAAAATCCAAATAGTATCCATAAAGTCCGTAGAAACATGTCAAACGATGTTTATAATCAACAAAACAGTCAGTTCAATTCGAGGCTATGGATAAACACTCTTACCTCAGCTAGACCTGTATGTCCTGCTGTTTCTATAATACACTATATATACAAGAGTATGTGGACATGTCTTCAAATGACTGGATTCGTCTATTCCAGCCACACCCGTTGCTGACAGGTGTATAAAATCGAGCACACAGCCATACAATCTCCATAGACAAACATTGGCAGTAGAATGACCTTACTGAAGATCTCAGTGACCTTCAACGAGGCACCGTCATAGGATGCCACCTTTCCAACAAGTCAGTTTGTCAAATTTCTGCCCTGCTAGAGCTGCCCTGGTCAACTGTAAGTGCTGTTATTGTGAAGTGGAAATATCTAGGAGCAACTACGGCTCAGCTGCGAAGTGGTAGGCCACACAAGCTCACAGAACGGGACCGCCGAGTGCTGAAGCGTTTAAAAATTGCCTGTCCTCACTACTGAGTTCCAAACTGCTTCTGGAAGCAACATCAGCACAACTGTTCGTTGGGAGCTTCATGAAATGGGTTTCCATGGCAGAGCAGCCGAACACAAGCGTAAGATCACCATGCATAATGCCAAGCGTTGGCTAGAGTGGTGTAATGTTTGCCGACATGGGATTCTGGAGCAGTGGCAATGCGTTCTCTAGAGTGATGAATCATGCTTCACCGTCTAGCAGTCCAATGGACAAATGTGGATTTGGTGGATTCCTGGAGAACGCTACCTATCCGAATGCATAGTGTCACCTGTAAAGTTTGGTGGAAGAGGAATAATTGTCTGGAACTGTTCATGGTTCAGGCTTGGCCACTTAGTTTCAGTGAAGGGAAATCTTAAAGCTACAGCATACAATGACATTCTAGACGATTCTGTATTTCCAACTTTGTTGCAACAGTTTGGGGTAGGCCTTTCCTGTTTCAGCATGACAATGCCCCCATGCACAAAGCTAGATCCATACAGAAATAGTTTGTCGAGATTGGTCTGAAAGAACTTGACTGGCCTGCACAGAGCTCTGATTTCAACCACATCGAACACCTTTGGGCTGAATTGGAATGCTGATTGCGAGCCAGGTCTAATCGCCCAGCATCAGTGCCAGACCTCACGAATACTCTAATGGCTGAATGGAAGCAAGTCCCCACAGCAATGTTCCAGCATCTAGTGGGAAGCCTTCCCAGAAGAGTTCAGGATGTTATGGCAGCGAACTCCATATTAATGCCCATGATCTTGGAATGAGATGTTCGAGGAACAGGTGTCCGCATACTTTTGGTCATGTAGTGTTTATCCAAGCATTCAGATATCATTCTACCAAACTTGGTGGAATTAATGCACATTAAGTTATTTTACCTGTGGTGATTCTCTTTGGTGGAGTTTTGTCTTTGGTTTTTCGAAAAGTGAATGAACAAATCCTCTTAGTCAATATTGGAGATGGTGTGGTGTGTCAGGGTCGATATGGCTCTGGACTCGGTCCGGAAAGGCCTCTATCTGTTAAGACTAATGTTAAGATGGTGCCTGAAGAGGATGGTGGACGTTTTACATATCCGTAACCAATTGTGCTATTTTGCTTGTGTTTTTTGCATTGTTTGTAACTTATTTTGTACATAATGTTGCTGCCACTGTCTCTTACAAGCGAAAATAACTTATGGTCATCAGAACTAGGATTACTCGCCATGAACTGGAGTAAGAAGAAGCTTTTTCCTTTAAAAAGAAAGATATCTCCCGGGAACAGGGAGTTGCATGAAGAAAAGTTGGAGGAAAAGAGGAGCCTTTTGAGAATCCTTAGGCGAGCGTGTAAACTCCCACTGCCATCAATTCTAATTGCTAACATGCAATCATTGGAAAATAAAATGGATGACTTACGATTATCCTACCAACGGGACATTAAGAACTGTAATATCTTATGTTTCACCGAGTCGTGGCTGAAAGATGACACAGATAATATAGAGCTGGAGATGCACCGGCAGAACAGAGAAGCTACAGTATGTCTGGTAAGACATCTGGTGTGTCTTTTTGTCAACAACAGTTGGGGCTCAATATCTAATATTAAAGACGTCTCAAGGTTTTGGTCGCCTGAGGTAGAGTACCTTATCATAAGCTGTAGACCACACTTTCTACCAAGAGAGTTCTCATCTATATTATTCGTAGCTGCATATTTACCACCACAGACAGATGCTGGCACTAAGAATGCACTCAACCAACTCTATCAGACCATAAGCAAACAAGACAATGCTCACCCAGAATCGGCACTCCTAGTGCTTGGGGGCTTTAATGGAGGCAAAATTAAATCAGTTTTACCAATTTTTACCAGCATGTCACGTGCAACCAGAGAAAAAAAAAAACTCTAAACCTTCTTTACTCGACACATAGAGACGCATACAAAGCTCTCCCCTGCCATCCATTTGGCAAATCTGACCATAATTATATCCTCCTGATTCCTGCTAACAAGCAAAAACTAAAGCAGGAAGTACTAGTGACTCGCTCAATACGTAAGTGGTCAGATGACGTTTAAGCTACGCTACAGGACTGTTTTGCTAGAATATGTTCCGGGATTCATCCAATGGCATTGAGGAGTATACCACCTCAGTCATCGGCTTTATCAATAAGTGCATTGACAACGTCGTCCCCACAGTGACCGTACGTACATATCCCAACCAGAAGCCATGGATTACAGGCAACATCCACATCGAGCTAAAGGCTAGAGCTGCCGCGTAAATGCATGATTAAGATTGAATCCTACTACACCAGCTGTGATGCTCATCTTATGTTGCAGGGCTCGAAAGCTATTACGGACTACAAAGGGAAACCCAGACATAAGCTGCCCAGTGATGCGAGCCTACCAGATGAGTCTGTAATACCAACATGTTTCAAGCAGACCACCATAGTCCCTGTGCCCAAGGAAGTGAAGGTAACCTGCCTAAATGATTACCACTCCGTCGGTTGCCATGAAGTGGCCATGGCTCAAATCAATAGCATCCTCCCGGATAGCCTAGATTCACTCCAATTTGCATACCACCCAAACAGATCCACAGATGATGCAATCTCAATCGCACTCCACACTGTCCTTTCCTACCTGGACAAAAATAACACGTGTGAGAATGCTGTTCATTGACTACCGCTCAACATTCAACACCATAGCGCCAATGAAGCTCATTACTAAGCTAAGGACCCTGGGACTAAACAACTGCAACTGGATCCTGGACTTCCTGACGGTCCGCCCCATGTGGTAAGGGTAGGCAACCTGGTGCCAGGTTCACCAACTACTTCTCAGATGGTTGGCCTGTTGTCTGGACAACTGGCAGTCTCTATGGAGGTACCACTGGGTTCAATTCTCGGGCCGACACTTTTCAACGGTGTCACTCTTGCTTCGGGTGATTCCCTGATCCACCTCTACGCAGACCACATCATTCTGTATACATCTGGCCCTTCTTTGGACACTGTGTTAACAAACCTCCAGACGAGCTTCAATGCCATACAACTCTCCTTCCGTGACCTCCAACTGGTCTTAAATGCTTGTAAAACTAAATGCATGCTTTTCAGGCGATCGCTGCCCGCACCTACCCACCCGACTAGCATCACTACTCTGGACGGTTCTGACTTAGAATATGTGGACAACTACAAATACCTAGGTGTCTAACTAGACTATAAACTCTCCTTCCAGACTCATATTAAACATCTCCAATCCAAAATTGGAGTGCCATCCATTGTGTCACCAAAGCCCCATATACCACCCACCACTGCGACCTGTATGCTCTCGTTGGCTGGCCCTCGCTACATATTCGTCGCCAGACCAACTGGGTCCAGGTAATCTATAAGTCTTTTCTAGGTAAAGCTCCGCCTTATCTCAGCTCACTGGTCACCATTACAACACCCACCCGTAGCACGTGCTCCAGCAGGTATATCTCACTGGTCATACCCAAAGCCAACACCCCCTTTGACCGCCTTTCCTTCCAGTTTTCTGCTGCCAATGACTGGAACGAATTGCAAAAAGTTGGAGATTTATATCTCCCTCACTAACTTTAAGCACCAGATACAGTTGAAGTCGGAAGTTTACATACACCTTAGTCAAATACATTTATACTCAGTTTTCACAATCCCAGACATTTAATCCTTGTAAACATTCCCTGTCTTAGGATCACCACTTTATTTTAAGAATGTGAAATGTCAGAACAATAGTAGAGCGTGATTTGTTTCAGCTTTTAATTTATTTCATCACATTCCCAGTGGGTCAGAAGTTTACATATATTAAATGAGTATTTGGTAGCATTGCCTTTAAATTGTTTAACTTGGGTTCAAACGTTTCGGGTTGCCTTCCACAAGCTTCCCACAATAAGTTGTGGGAATTTTGGGCCATTCCTCATGACCTAGCTGAGTCTGGTTTGTAGGCCTCCTTGCTCGCACACACTTTTTCAGTTCTGCCCACAAATCTTCTATGGGATTGAAGTCAGGGCTTTGTGATGGCCAATACCTTGACTTTGTTGTCCTTAAGCCATTTTGACACAAATTTGGAAGTATGCTTGGGGTCATTGTCTATTTGGAAGACCCATTTGCAACCAAGCTTTAATTTCCTGACAGATGTCTTGAGATGTTGCCTCAAAATATCCAAAATTTTTCCTCCTCATGATGACATCTATTTTGTGAAGTGCACCAGTCCCTCCTGCAGCAAAGCACCTGCACAACATGCCACCCCTGTGCTTCACGGTTGGGATGAGGTTCTTCGGCTTTCAAGCCTCCCCCTTTTTCCTCCAAACACAACGATGGTCATTATGGCCAAACATTTCTATTTTTGTTTCAAACCAGAGGACATTTCTCCAAAAGTACAATCTTTGTCCCCATGTTCAGTTGCAAACCTTAGTCTGCCTTATTATTGTGTAACTTTTTATTATTATTTTTTACTTTAGTTTATTTGGTAAACATTTTCTTAAGTCTTCTTGAACTGCACTGTTGGTTAAGGGCTTGTAAGTAAGCATTTCACGATAAGGTCTACACTTGTATTTGGCGCATGTGACAAACTTTGATTTGATATCTGTCTGTATCAGAGTTAACAGACTGTTTCATAAAAGCTGATAATTAGCACTTTCGACGATCAAAAGGGACAATCTTGCCCAAAATCTCTGAGGCATGAATTAACATGGATGTCAGATGGAAAGTGTGTGTGAGTGTGGGAGTGTGTGTGCATTAGAGTTAACATAACTTTGTAGCGGTATTTATTAGAGAGGAGTAAAGAAAGATTTTGTTCGGGCGCCAGGCAGGTATTAACCATGCCGAAAGGAAAAGAGTAGAATAGAGAGAGTACCACTTACCAGACCCACACACATCAGCAGAAGAGACTGCCTAGAGTGTAGCCTTCTTACCAGATAGCCAGTGGAGAGAAAAGAGAATACACAACATATAAAACACACATCACAGCACAGGGGTAACCCCAACAAGAATACCTCAAACAATAATACTAATACTAATAATGGCAGAGCAATTCAACAGCAACTTCATACAAGAACGAACCCAGTCATCAACAGAGAATTTGCAATAATCTGTATTATTTTCTAGTGGATGAGTGCAGAGGGTATGAATGTGGGGGGTGTTCATCGACACAACAAAGGCCTTAAAAATGTCCACAGTCTTCTCGGCCACATGTCATTAGTACACCTCACCTCAATACAGTTCACATAACAATACACAACTTGCAAGCATCCTCCCTTTTAACTAAAATGTCCATCAAAATACTTCTGGCAGGGCAATAATAGTCTAAGGAACTTAGATGGGAAGTCTGTTGCAGGGTAAAGCACTGGAATGAGAGGGAAGAGAAAGAGAAAAAGAGAAATCTTAGCTGTGGTCTTCAGGCCTGCCGGTGTCTGACTGTCCGATGGTTTGTTTGTTAAAGCTTCGCAACAATGTTGCTACTAATCCATGCGATCCATAACGGGCGCGGTCCCAAACAAAAACCACCACAATCTAAAGTGATCACACCGATGATTGAGTTAAAATACTTTATAAACTACAAACGCTGAAAACAAACAAAACTTCTGCAGCACAGCACACACAATCAAACTGTCGCGCCACCCAAGAGCTCCTCCCCAAAGAGCTGAATGAGCTCTCTTTATTTCCTCCTTCCTTACTGCTCATGTGCTCTTAAAGTGGCAGTGCACGGTGAAGGCTCCTTGCAGATTTCGCCACACTCCTCCCCCCATGAAAAAACAACGCCTGTAGAAACAGAAAGGATGCAGGCTTTGACAGGTTCATGTTCCTGCTACACAAAACCAGGGAAGTCCTCCTCATCAGAGTCCTCCAAGAAGAGGTCCTGCAGGTGTTGCTTTTGCCTGCGATCCAGCTCTTCTGCTTTAGGGTAGCAGGGCTTTAGGTCAACAACATGCACCGTCCTGACCAGTTCACTGGTCCCAACTGCTGCACTACACAGTATGGACCTTTCCATCTCGAAGCTAGCTTGGCAGTGAACTTCTTAGATGCCTTTGACAGATAATGTGAACGTACCCAGACACGAGACTGGGGTAGAAAACACACGTCTCGTCTATGTTTGTCATAGTTTCTCAGCTGTCGTTGTTTGGCTTTGGTTTTGCTGGCCTCCACTCTGGCTAGCAAGGTGTGGTGGTGTTGTAGGGCATCAAACGCTGGGCAGTCAGGTGAAACTTTGGAACTTTGCAAGACTCTGTCCATCGGACCTTTTAGTGGTCTTCCCAGGTGGAGTTCGGCGGGAGTGACCCCAGAAGTCTCCTGCACGGCAGAGTTCAGTGCAAAGCAAAATTCTGGAAGATGCTGATCCCACCTTGTGTGTTGATCCCCCACGAATGAAGCAATCATCCCCTTCAGGGTTCGGTTTACCCTCTCGGTCAGGTTGGTCTGAGGATGATAGGCTGTGGTCAACTTGGCAATTACACCCCAGTAGGTACAGAGCTCTTTGTAGATTCCTGATATGAACTGCGGACCTCGGTCAGAGAGGATTTGGTCTGGAATCCCGAATCTGGTAAAGACCTCCCTTCTCAGAATTAGAGCAATGGCTGATGCAGTGGCTTTGCGGAGGGGAAACAACTCCACCCAGTGTGTGTAGTAGGCCACTACCACCAATAAAAATTCATTCTGTGTCCCTCGGCTGGGAGGAAAAGGTCCCATGAGGTCAATTCCCAACATTTCATTTGGATGGTTCACCACGGTCTGCTGCATTTTCCCGGCAGGTCTGCCAATGTCTGGTTTGTATTTCTGGCAGACTTCACACTGCTGTACAAACTTCCGGGTATCAACCCACATGCCTGGCCAGTAAACCATCTCTTGTAGTCTTCGATAAGTTTTAAAAACTCCAAGATGGCCACTCATGGGATTGGCATGATAAGCTTGGATTATCTGGTCACTCAATGTTGAGGGAATGAAGACGCGATAATGGGTACAGTGTATTCCATCTCCTCTTGGAGTTTTTCGATACACTTTATCGTGAATTATGCTATACGTATCATTGAAGCGACTCTTGGAGTCTTCTTCAGACAGACTCTTGTGGATCACCATGATGGCAGCATCCGTCTGCTGTGCTCTCCATACACTCTCATCATCCAGAGGAAAGGAATCATCCAGACATTTAGCGGTAGTATAAGTACTGCATAAGGGAAGACAAACATTGGCAGTCTCTGTAATCCGAGAAAGGGCATCGTTCAGTTTTCCTTTGCGATACTCAATGATGAAGTCAAACTTCTGCAGTCTGATAGACCAGCGAATAAGACGGCTGTTGGACTTGCCTGATGCCAGAACCCACTGCAGAGCAGCATGGTCTGTGACAACGGTGAAGATCTTTGCCTCCAAGTAGTAGCTCCATTTCTCCAAAGCCCAGACCACAGCGAGGCACTACCTTTCAGTCGTTGAATAATTCCTCTCGGCTGAATTAAGGGTGCGACTTGCATAGGCAAGAACTTCTTCTGTTCCAAGTCCTGTTTGTTGAGCCAAGACTGCTCCAAGTCCTGTTTGACTTGCATCCGTGTGAAATGAGCATTCAGGTTAGGATGTCCAAGCACTGGAGGAGTAATTAGACTGTTTTTGAGTGCTTCAAATGCACCTTGGCATGCAGGGGTCCATTGGAATTTCACACCTTTCTTCTTAAGGTGGTTGAGGGGTTCGGCTACCTTTGAAAAATCAGGCACAAACCTGTGGTACCATCCAGCCATACCCAGAAACCGCTGAACAGCCTTGAGGGATGTGGGAATTGGGAATTCCTGCACGGCTGCAACTTTGGCTGGATCTGCATGGATACCTTCAGCATTAACCACATGACCAATGAACTTGAGTTCTGGCAGACAGAAATGACACTTCTTCAAGTTCAAGGTCAAACCTGCAGCCTTTAGTCTGTCGAAGACGGACTGAATGTCTTGCAGATGATCCGTGACAGAGGAGGAGTAGATTATGATGTCATCCAGATACACAAGAACATTTCTACCCCTCAGATCTCCCAGGACAGTCTCCATCAACCTTTGGAAGGTTGCTGGAGCATTCTTCAAACCAAAAGGCATGACTTTGAAGGAGTACAAACCAGCAGGGGTGACGAAGGCAGTCTTGTCCTGACTAGCGGGATCCATTGACACCTGCCAATAGCCACTGTTCAGATCCAGATTACTAAAGATGGATGCTCCTGCCAGAGATTCCAGTATGTCATTTATGTTTGGTAGAGGGTAGGCATCGCTTTCTGTTATGGCATTCGGCTTCCTGTAGTCCACACATAATCGATATCCACCATCTTTCTTAGGAATCAGGACAACCGGAGAAGCCCACCCGGAAAAAGAAGGTTCCATAATTCCATTCTCCAACATGCTTTTGAGCTGTTCATTGACAATTGCCAGTTTGGCGGGGGACAGCCTGTAGGGACGCTGCTTAATGGGGACCTCATGCCGGGTATAGATTTTGTGTTTGAAGACGGTTGTACGGCCGAGTGTAAGAGTACAGACCTCACTGTTCACGTCCAACATCTGGGAGAGCTGCCACCTTTCATTATCCGACAGACATGCCTGTTCCACTGCTTGTTTGATGTAGAAATCCGCATCAGGTTTGTTTTTGCTCTCGGATAGAAGGGGGGATACGGCGGTAATCAGGGTGATAGTTGGGTTCTCAGACTTCACTGGTGGAACATGTTTTTGTCTTTGTCTCTTTATATTTTCTCTGTCTCTGACTTGACCTTGTCCGGACTCTGCATAATGTAGCAGGCTCCAGCCTGAAATCAGTGCATTACCAGGTTGAAATGGATGAGGCTGAGAATAGTCCGAGTGCAGCCGATAGGAGGGTTCGGACATCGAGATGGTCAGTCCACTGAAGAACAGGAAGTCTAGGCCAATGACTACAGCAAATGCAAGGCTTGAATCTGCAAGAATAGCCACAGGAAGGTTAATAGTCTCACCATGCAGTTTTATTATTATACTAATCCAGCCCAAGGGAGTGGTAGGTTCTCCATTGGCCAAGTACAATGGTCCCTCCTCCCATGTTCGTAGCTCCTCATGAGGTAATGCCATGTTCTACCACAGGGCCTCTTGCATCAGGGTGTAAGATGCCCCTGTGTCGATTATGGTCTTCCCTCTCCAGTTCCTAACAGTCAGAGGAACCAATAGTTGTTGCGGAATAGGAATAAGACCGCTAGCTGTGCTGTCTAAAGGCTTCATGGTGGGCATTAAGGCTGACCCAATTGTATGCAAGCCACCACGCCTGTGTAGACTTTCAGTCTTCGGTCCTTTCTGACCTTTTCCTGAATCCTGACGCTGGACATAGAGTGGGCAAGAATCTGGAGGATGTTGGACTTTACACCTCCAACACATAACTGGACCTGGATCTTGGGTACAAATATCTGAGACGGTTTAGCCCCAGGAGAGTTATGGGTATACTGGGATGAGGGAACAGGGTTTTTAGTTTGGAGGTGGTGCTTCCAGTCCTTCTCAAACTGAGTCCCAAGACGCACCAGATCATCCATGTTCTGCACACGTTCTCGAAGTTGACTAGCAAGGCGGGGAACCATGTTCTTAAGAAGGAGTTTGACCATCTCCTGCTCAGTAATGTCAGCCTTCCATCTCCTACATAGAACTCGATAGGAGAAGGCAAAGTCCCGTATTGGCTCTGCTTCACCCTGGACTCTGTTACGAACAAGTTCCGCCAGTTCATCCCCATAGTCCTCTGAGAGGAAGGCTAAGAGGAATATTTTTTGAAACTCCTCCCAGGTTGACACATGTTCACGGGCAATCTCCCACCAGTCTCTTGCTGTACCATGGAGAACACTGCGGAGGGTGGCAAGAACCTCCAAGTCAGTAAGGGGCCGGATAGAAAGAAAATCATTAAACTTAGATAAGAAAAACTGTGGATCAACATCATCTTCTGGGCTGCCAGAAGTGGGGAAAAGTAGTTTGATAGGGAGGGAGCGCTCTAGAGGAGGCATGACAGTGGCAGCGGGAGTTTTGTTGTTTAACAGTATCTTCAGAGGGGTTTTCGTAGTCCTACCTATTCCCTTACTGGCCAAGCCAGTGGCAGAGGTAAAACCTGAGGGAGGTGCAGCAGATTTGTCCAGAAGGGAAAAGCACTGCTTTACCTCCTGGTGCAGCTCTTCCAGTTGAAGGTCTGTGGCCTTCTGTGCTTTTTCCATCTCATTAACGGTGTCCTTTTGAGTCTGTTCAATCAAAAATCGTAGTTCCCCTGTGAGAGAGTTCTTCATGTCCTCCATAACTTCCTTCAGATAAGAACACACTC
Source organism: Oncorhynchus kisutch (assembly GCF_002021735.2). Lineage (NCBI taxonomy): Eukaryota > Metazoa > Chordata > Actinopteri > Salmoniformes > Salmonidae > Oncorhynchus > Oncorhynchus kisutch. Next base: position 11,249,271 of record NC_034180.2, read on the forward strand.
CCTTCACAACAGAGGCTGACTCCTCTGCTCTCTGTTTTTGTTCCTCCTCAAGAAAGATTATGACTTGATGATGGTTAGTTTCCATTTGTGTTTTGAACCAGTGCAGTTTTCCTTGAATATCCTGCTTCAGAGAATCTTGTAAATATTTCTGTCTCTGAACAATTTGTTGTTGGTTTTCCTCAATTTGACAGGGAAGGTAATCCAACCTCCGCTGCACATCTGTCTGATGAACCTCCACACATTCACTGAGTTTGCGAATGGCATTCTCCTGCATTGTCAAACTATGATTGGTGTGTGTCCATTGATGTTCCAGTTGTCCAGTGATCACAGAGACACCTCTCCCAGTCTCTCTGGACAGGGTAACCGGAAGGGTTTGAGGGGAGGGTAATGGTGGAGATGTTATAGGTGAGCCAGAAACCTGGGGATTAGGTTCAGTGCTATCCAACTCCATTAGTTCATTGAGTCCTTCCACAATGAAAGAATCCCGAACATGATTACCATCAGGTGTGTCCACATTGACACAGTATGGGGTTCCAACAAAAGACATGATTCAACCTTGTGTGGATGGTGTCATGAGTGTTTCTCTTCAAGTCCCTGTTCAGGCGCCAATTCTGTAGCGGTATTTATTAGAGAGGGGTAAAGAAAGATTTTGTTCGGGCGCCAGGCAGGTATTAACCATGCCGAAAGGAAAAGAGTAGAATAGAGAGAGTACCACTTACCAGACCCACACACATCAGCAGAAGAGACTGCCTAGAGTGTAGCCTTCTTACCAGATAGCCAGTGGAGAGAAAAGAGAATACACACCATATAAAACCCACATCACAGCACAGGGGTAACCCCAACAAGAATACCTCATACAATAATACTAATAATGGCAGAGCAATTCAACAGCAACTTCATACAAGAACGAACCCAGTCATCAACAGAGAATTTGCAATAATCTGTATTATTTTCTAGTGGATGAGTGCAGAGGGTATGAATGTGGGGGGTGTTCATCGACACAACAAAGGCCTTAAAAATGTCCACAGTCTTCTCGGCCACATGTCATTAGTACACCTCACCTCAATACAGTTCACATAAAAATACACAACTTGCAAGCATCCTCCCTTTTAACTAAAATGTCCATCAAAATACTTCTGGCAGGGCAATAATAGTCCAGCTCTAAGGAACTTCAATGGGAAGTGCATTTGAAAAATAGAGTCTGTTGCAGGGTAAAGCACTGGAATGAGAGGGAAGAGAAAGAGAGAGAGAAAAAGAGAAATCTTAGCTGTGGTCTTCAGGCCTGCCGGTGTCTGATTGTCCGATGGTTTGTTGGTTTGTATGTTAAAGCTTCGCAACAATGTTGCTACTAATCCATGCGATCCATAACGGGCGCGGTCTCAAACAAAAAACAAAAACAAAAACGCTGAAAACAAACAGAACTTCTGCAGCACAGCACACACAATCAAACTGTCGCGCCTCCCCAAAGAGCTGAATGAGCTCTCTTTATTTCGTCCTTCCTTACTGCTCATGCGCTCTTAAAGTGGCAGTGCACGGTGAAGGCGCCGTGTAGATTTCGCCACAACTTAATGTGTCAAAGCAAAGCTTTGGATTTTCTTTTATATAACTTGTGTCTTGTATGTGTGACAGCTCTTGATATACGCAGCCCTCATTCCATATCGCAGCACAATACCGTTGTCATGACATTGGCCTGGGCGATAGGTTTATGACAGTCATAAATACCTCTTCCCCCCTTTTTCCTCTCTTTACTCTACTGAGGTTATATTTTTTTTAACTTGGTTAACATAGAGATTCTGGGAACGTCAGTAGGTGAGGGGAAATGAACTATATTCTGGTAATCCGAACAATTGAACATATGCGGTTACTTAATGAATATGATGTCAGTTCGGTTGTCATCTGAGACATTCTCATCAATGATAAGATGACAAACTCTACAGTGGAAAGTCTACACATCAGAGTTATCAGATTCACATGGAATTGTTGTTCAATTTAAATGTTTGAATATTAAATTATTTGTGATGGGATGAAATGTGATTTTAGCTTCTAAAATGTGACATTTGGGTTTTCATAAGATAGGGCTGCTCAATCAGTGCCCCTCCCCTGTGAAGGGACAAGGGCTATAAAACTTTTCAAACACACCCTCCTCTCCTGTCACGAATCCCGCTTCCTGAGTCTGTGTTTGCCTGTGTTTCTGTCCTGGAGTGTGTTTCCGGTGTCCTGGAACGCACCCTGTCTGGTTGCCGGGCGAATTAGCTTGTTGGGAGATGATGTTCACCCGCACCTGTATCCCATCAGTAATCTGCACACCTGTCCTGATCATCACCTCTCCACTTCAAAGCTCTGACCTGACATCCATTCCCTGCCGGATCGTTAGCCATGACCAGTATGTTGTGCCATAGTATCAGCCTCAAGTTGGATAGAATTTGTTTTGTTGTTTTTTACGTATTGCGTGCCTTAAACTTACCTCCGTTTGTTCTGTCTTCAGTTACTCACCCGGATCATTTACCCCATTCCCGCCTGGTCGTCGGAGGATTCCGCTACCCCATTGGATCCACCTATTTACTCCCATCAACTCACCACCGCTGCCCGCTACGCCACCTGGATATATCTACCCATTCACATTCACTTGTAAATAAATACTCACCTTCTTCCTACTCTCCTTGTCCTGGTCTGCTTCTGGGTTCGATTTTGAAAGAACGTGACATCTCCCTTCCTATATAAGCCCTTGACGACAACATAACTTCCTGTTCCGAGGATATGAGGGCGACGGTCCTATGTCAGAATGGTTCAGATAACTACAGAACGAAGCCAACATCAGCATGAGCTTTGGTTGCGAATGGTATGAACTTTGAACTCTTATTCACTACAGAAGTGATACCTCCTAGCTGTTGAGTTAGCGATCAAACCCAATTTTGTATTGCTGATTCAAATTGTTAGCCAGGGTTCTTGCAGATAACCAAGAATTTACAACTTTCAGATGAGACTGAAGTAAGATGAAGATTATTGTTGACTGCTATGGATGTAAAAAAATATTACTAGGTCTTTAAGAGTTTATTCGGAAGATAACAGCTCTATAAATATTATTTAGTGGTGCCCGACTCTCTAGTTAATTACATTTACATGATTAGCTCAATCAGGTGATATTAATTACGGATAAATTATTTTATAGAATAGCATGTCATATCACTTAATCCGGCATAGCTAAAGACGCGACACCGTGAATTGACTTAAGGTAACGCTTCACTTTATTGAATGCTGCATATCACCACTCCATTGTAAATCTAGCTTGTTTTTTGAACTTGGGTCTGATGTTAGCTACTCCGCTCCACCATGGCGTATGTATGACGGCTCTTGATATACAGTTCCATATGGCTAATTAGGATGTATAATGCCTGCCCGTATGCTTTTCATCAGCGCTCACCTTATCTGACTGACTTTACATTCGGAGCCCCTCTCGCTCTCTCTCTCGCCCTCTTTCTGGCTTTTCTCTTCCTCTCTTGCTTTTCTATTTTCCGACCTATCCCTCTCTGTTCCCCCCCCCCTCTCTGTATCTCTTGCTTTGTCTCCCTCCCTCCCAGTCAGCCTCCTCACAACAGAGAGGCAGCAGGGAACATTTCCAAACGGTCTCCAGAGACGGCTCTCGAACACAGCCTCATCCTCAAGTTCCAAGTAACACTTTGCGTAAGAATCCTCAAGTGTCTGTCTTAAAGATCCTGAGAGGGAAGAGGCTAAGGGCTGGGAAGTGAACAGGGGATTGGGAATAGGAAGTGTCAAAACTACATACAAGTGCCGTATGTCACAAGCTATCTAGATAGTGCCACAATCTGTTTGTTGAAATGGCTGAATAGGGAGTTTGTAAACAACGTAAATGTGTTGTGTTTCACAGGCTATTTACCTGTAGCTTCTTTGTTCAAACTGCTTGTGTTATTGGTATTGTGATTCACGTTTTTACAGGTCATATTGAACAACCCCTGCCCAACAATGCAATACCATTTTGACACCTTGAACCTCCTTTGTCTGTAGTTTGATGTACGTAAGTGTGTTATGTATAGGGAATCATGTACTGTTATTCCTGGTAGGGAGAGTGGGAAATAGCAAGGCTGCTGAATTCAGACACCACACAAACACACACACCATCATCAGCAGCATCTCTCTCAGCCTTAACGGGGATGTTTATTTCTGTTTAATCTAATTAAGAGGTTTTGTTCCCCGGCGCGAGGTGTCTAAATGTGCATCGTGATGGGTTGTAATTTCACTGCTTAGATTATCACGGTGCCGCAAGGACCTATCAGGGCTGACAGATGATTCCAGAAATAAGAATCTGTTTACACATTTAATAACGGATCAAAACATAGTGTGGGTGAAAACTTTGACAGGCCTCATGTCTATAATTTATGTTTTAAAATGAGGTAAGTAGGACTGGAGCCTGATTGGATATTTCAGAGCTTCTGTTTTCCATCCGTGTCATCTCAAGGGACGAGAGGAGGGAGGAAAGGCAGGTATTTGAGATCCCTCAACTACTGTATACAGTACCGGTCAAAGGTTTGGACACACCTACTCATTCAAGTTTTTATTTATTTATATTGTTATATTTTCTACATTGTAGAATAATAGTAAAAACAAACTATTGAATAATTTAGTAACCAAAAAGTGTCAAACAAATCAAAACATATTTTATATTTGAGATTCTTCAAAGTAGCTACCTTTTGCCTTGATGACAGCTTTGCACACTCTTGGCATTCTCTCAACCAGCTTCATGAGGTAGTCACCTGGAATGCATTTCAATTAACAAGTGTGCCTTGTCGAAAGTTAATTTGTGGAATTTATTTCCTTCTAAAAATGTTTGAGCCAATCAGTTGTTGCGACGTGCCTATCATTAATGTGATGACTGTTATTTATCAAATCAACTAACTATTTACTTGATTAAATTAATCATATAACAATTAACTAATTACGAATTTGGGGCACCACAGGATAAGTTGTTTAACAAGTTACCATATCCCGAATTAAACTCTCAAGAGATATATCTCTTACATCAATAACAGTCACTTATTAATCATTACCTCAGATCAGTCTCATTCTGAATGTTGTAGACCTCTTGAATCCGCAAGAACCCCAGCCTTTCTGGTTATTTAGTTCTAAACAAATGTATTTAATTATTTATTTACTAACCAACTAAATAATAACACAGAATACACATACAGTGATTCTCCCTTTAAAAGTTAAGAGCTTATGCTGCGACCGTTTGTGGTAGATGGTGGTATTCTGTCATTGCACCACACTGTCACAAGGGGGAGTTTGAACGCTGATCTATCGGTAGTCTAAACTGTGGCAATTAATGGGAGGTGTTTTCAGTCTGAGTCTCTCCTCTGGCACTAGATTCTTACATCAGGCAACAACAACAACAAAAGCTGTCGGTAGTCCTGGAGTTAAGAGAGAACTTTGGTAAATACAAATGGGGGAATTTCACTTGACATGTGGACAGACGATTTTCCAAAAAATAGGCACGGTGAGCTTATGGTTTTTCTCCCTCTAAAAACAGAAATAAATCATTCTAAATGACAAACTGCCTTTATTTACAAATTAGTAAGAATGTCTCACCCCATGTTCAAGACTGGCCTTTTTCCCTTTATTCAGATTACAACCGCTCACTTTCGGTTATTTGAAAAATGAAATAATCTCCAAAATATTGTATTTTTTTAAACAAGCCATGGAAATCTGGTTGCAAATACAGTTGAATCCACTAGAAAAGACAGAACAAACACTACAACAAATATTGTGATTAAGCTATAAAAATTGGTTAAAGAAAATTGTGATAAATAAAAATATATACCAGTTTCACTTAAGGACCAAAAACCTGACAGCTATGCCATATAGATTGCAAAATAGCTGGGAAGAGATTTTCGATGTACTGTATCTATGGCACATGGTTTATGAATTGTCTCAATGATGGATTATTCAGGGATCAGCTCACGACTACTTTACATGCCAGTAGTAACCCAGCAATGTACTGGTCTCATCATTTTCAGCCGTGTAGCCACTGCTCCACTCTTTCCGTTCTGGTAGTTTCAACCATTCGTATTGTCCGGCTCCCACCGTCCGTCTGATGTTCTGCTATGTTAATTCTTAGCGAGTCCATTTAAGCACTGGTCGGGAAGGGGGTTCCATCACACTGACACGTACTTATGACCTCATTGGGGGCGTGGCTTAGTTCCTGTGCAATGGATATGAAAAAACATCTCATTAGAAGACTAAAATCACATTCCTAATTTTTCAAAAATACTCGCATACTTAATATATATAATGTGTTTCCTTCCTAAGTGACAGTATTTTCATTATACACTTTTTAATGACATCACAAAATGAAAAGCAATATGACAGGATTATTCTTTAGATCCCCTCAGATCATATTTAACATTCCTATCTTATAAATATTGTTCCCATAATCACTTTCTGGACAAAAAGGTTTTGGTGGCAAAAGTCTCTCTACACCAAGCACATTTCTTATCCAATATAGCAGGGCAGGAAAGACCGTTTTGCGGCATACAATTTATGACCGGATGTTAAGGTGTCAAAGCCGACCCAGCTCCCCTGTCCTCTCCTGTGGGAGAGAGGGGGGGGGGGGCCTATCTGGCTATCTGTCAGCCATTTGTCAAGCTGATCCAAGGCCTTAGATCCTCAGCAAGGAGAGAGTCATGACACAGTTGTGTTGTGACATGGTAGGGGTGGCATACAGAAGATAGCCCTATTTGGTAAAAGACAAGGTCCATATTATGGCAAGAACAGCTCAAATAATCAAAGACAAATGACAGTCCATTATTTTAAGACATGAAGGTCAGTCAATATGGAACATTTCAAGAGCATTTGAGATCCCTCAGCTACTGTATACAGCCAAGAGTGTCATCAAGGCAGGGTGGCTACTTTGATGAAACAAACATTTAAAATATATTGTTTTTTTTGGTTACTACATGATTCCATATGTGTTATTTCATTGTTTTTTAATTTAATTTAATTGATGTCTTCACTATTATTCTACAATGTAAAAATAAAGAAAAACCCAAATGAATGTGTGTGTCCAAACTTTTGACTGGTATTGTATATCAAATCTGTTGGCAATGCAGGTGTTATGAAGGCCCACTCTTTTCATGTTTCAAAGACAAAAGGGCAGTCTTGGTTTGCAATAAAGCTATGGGATCTCAAATTTATAGATGGGGATATGGGTGCCAAGACTGACAGTCGATGAGATTATCATGACAACTGTCACTGAGTCAGCCTTTAACAAAGGGAAAGTGTTGATTAAATATGCCGCGTTCTTGAGCCCTCCCATCATGCCATCTATGGTATTATAATCTGTTGGTTATGTTTTATAAAGACTTTCCATTCTGTTAATTTCTTTGAAGATGAATTGATATGTAAAGGAAGGGCCCTTTTTGGAATGCAAAGCCACACCCCAATCCTTTGCCCTTGATAAGTCATTAGCATCCTCTAATTCACCGTAACTTGGTTCATTTTAATGAACGATGCTGATGAGAATATTTAATAAAGCAATTAGTCCCAGATATTTTAATACGCTCATTAATTTATCATTTTTGGGGTAATTTTTATTCCCTCTATTCATAATCAGTGCTATCCGTGAACGTGTAAGTCCACATTTCTAACCATTTACACTTAAAAACAAGCTAGTCATAGCTTAAAATGTCATTGTTTTTCGTATGCCCCCCCATTTTGGTGTTTTACTTCTGTAAAAGGTGGTGTGTAATGTGACCTACAGCTTATTCATGTGACGTAACAAGCTCGTCATAACAAACCCAAGATCAGAATTGAGGATACAGACAGATTGGGCAAATGAATTATACTGCATGCACACACATGCGACATTAGGCAACGTGTTTAGAAGCAGTATGAACATAATTATCTGGTTAGTTCAAGCCTTCCGGAAAAGGCCACCGCTTGCTAATGGAAAGCTAAATATCAGGGCTAAATACTGACATGGTGTCACTGTGTGTGTCGTGAAGAGACAATGACATTTAAACCAGAGTAAACTAGAGCGAGACGAAGAGAGGTGTAAGATTCTGTATTTATTTTCTTACTCAATCTTGTGTTCTGTTTCTTTGTGTTCTTGAACGTAGCCCTATCTTTCATTTTTGTTCATTGATTTAACCTGTGTTAGTTACTCACCTGGTCTGATCAGCTCCTTATTTAGTTCATTCTGTTTGTGCCTTTGTGAGGTGTTGTTCATTTGGACTCTACTAAGCCTTTTCCTAGCTCGTTTGGGAGAACCAGTTATAGCCTTCAGTCCTAGTTTTGATTCACCTGCCTGTTTGCCTACCTGTGTATGACCAAAGCCTGCCTGTGACCATGATTGAAATAAACACGTGCTGCACTCTGCCTGTGAAACGAGAGAGAGAGAGAGAGAGAGAGAGATGCACACAACTTACTTCCCTGCATATCTTGATGTGGTGGTAATGACCCTTGAGAACCAGCAGCAACATGGACGGCAGTGTCATTCATCAGGGGTTTCAGACCTAGCTAAAGGTCAGCCAAGAGGGCAGACATGTGAAACAGCTTAATGATCCATTGTAAGAGTGACTAAGGGACAGCACCACACACACACACAAACGTGGGTTGTAACAGTAGAACGGAATTTGACACTGTGAAGGTTAAGACGGGATAGTAGTTTTTTCCGTGAATTATGGTTGAATTTATTGAGTAGTGTATACTTTTGATGCCATTACAATGGGCGATAGGCCTACAGTCTGTTTGTTTGATAGCACCTCTACCTTCACGTCCCTTCACTTTCTCGCTGTCAGTTACCTTGATGTTTTGGACCACTCTGAAATGCACTTGGCTATAACAGAAATATTACCCCTGTGGAGCAGAGAACATTTGCCTCCTTTCTCCTTCGATATTATTTCTCCTTCCAGCAGGAATACAATTACTCACCCGAAGGTACCACACACGCTTGCGCGCACAAACACACTCACATCAAATCAAATGTATTTTATATAGCCCTTCTTACATCAGCTGATATCTCAAAGTGCTGTACAGAAACCCACCCTAAAAACACCAAACAGCAAGCAATGCAGGTGTAGAAGCACGGTGCCTAGGAAAAACTCCCTAGAAAGGCCAAAACCTAGGAAGAAACATAGAGAGGAACCAGGCTATGAGGGGTGGCCAGTCCTCTTCTGGCTGTGCCGGGTGGAGATTATAACAGAACATGGCCAACGTGTTCAAATGTTCATAAATGACCAGCGAGGTCAAACAATAATAATCACAGTAGTTGTTGAGGGTGCATCAAGTCAGCACCTCAGGAGAAAATGTCAGTTGGCCAATTATTAAGAGTATCTCTACCGCTCCTGCTGTCTCTAGAGTGTTGAAAACAGCAGGTCTGGGACAGGTAGCATGTCCGGTGAACAGGTCAGGGTTCCATATCCGCAGGCAGAACAGTTGAAACTGGAGCAGCAGAACGGCCAGGTGGACTGGGGACAGCAAGGAGTCATCATGCCAGGTAGACCTGAGGCATGGTCCTAGGGCTCAGGTCTACCAAGAGAGAGAAAGAAGAAAGAGATAATTAGAGAGAGCATACTTAAATTCACACAGGACACCGGATAAGACAGGAGAAGTACTCCAGATAAAACAGACTGACCCACATAAACTAATGCAGCATAAATGCTGCAGGCTGAGACAGGAGTGGTCAGGAGACACTGTGGCCCCATCCGATGATACCCCCGGACAGGGCCAAACAGGCAGGATATAAACCCACCCACTTTGCCAAAGCACAGACCCCACACAACTAGAGGGATATCTTCAACCACCAACTTACCATCCTGAGACAAAGTCGAGTATTGCCCACAAAGATCTTCGCCACGGCACAACCCAGACAGGAATATCACGTCAGTGACTCAACCCACTCAAGTGAGGCACCCCTCCTAGGGACGGCATGGAAGAGCACCAGTAAGCCAGTGACTCAGCCCCTGTAATAGGGTTAGAGGCACAGAATCCCAGTGGAAAGAGGGGAACCGGCCAGGCAGAGACAGCAAGGGCGGTTAGTTGCTCCAGAGCCTTTCCGTTCACCTTCACACTCCTGGGCCAGACTACACTCAATCATATGAGACCGAGTCTGCGTCTCTCACATGGGTAAGCAGACCATTCCATAAAAATGGAGCTCTATAGGAGAAAGCCCTGCCTCCAGCTGTTTGCTTAGAAATTCTAGGGACAAATAGGATGCCTGCATCTTGTGACCGTAGCATACGTGTAGGTATGCACGGCAGGACCAAATCAGAAAACTAGGTAGGAGCAAGCCCATGTAATGCTTTGTAGGTTAGCAGTAAAACCTTGAAATCAGCCCTTGCCTTAACAGGAAGCCAGTGTAGGGAGGCTAGCACTGGAGTAATATGATCAAATTTTTCGGCTCTAGTCAAGATTCTAGCAGCAGTATTTAGCACTAACTGAAGTTTATTTAGTGCTTTATCCGGGTAGCCGGAAAGTAGAGCATTAGTAGTCTAACCTAGAAGTAACAAAAGCATGGATACATTTTTCTGCATCATTTTTGGACAGAAGGTTTCTGATTTTTGCAATGTTACGTAGATGGAAAAAAAGCTGTCCTTGAAACAGTCTTGATACACACA